>NC_062553.1:138033193-138370244 GCF_016906955.1 Phacochoerus africanus | reverse complement strand
GGTATTTATTCAGTTGATATAATTGAGTATGTTCACAAATGTGATATTCCTGCAGAAAGAAGCAGTGAGACTGTTGGTCAGGACTCTACAAACCACTTTTATCACCTTGAAGGTGGGATTTTTTGCAAATTTATCATGTCCACATAATTGATATTAATCTAGCTCAGAGCAGCTTTTCACTATCCTTCTAAAAGGGTAATGATTTTCTGAGAATTCCAATAAAAATATTTTCATAAACATTAATGCAAGAGTGATTATGAAAAATGTCAGAAGAACTGCCGTGATTACTTAAGAATACCATGATTAAAATGGGTTAGCAAGAATTATTGGAACTGTTTCAAAGAAATCCGTGTATCTAAACAGAAAGGGCAGGCGTCGGTTTCGCGAGATCGCCCTTTTTGCAGTTCTTTGAGTGTCGGCGTTTTCGTTAATTCGCAGCGAGTCACGTGTGACGTCATTTGCTTGTGAAGGTATTTTTCATGCTGCATTAAAATATTTCTAGAGCCTTCCTTCCCCTTCTCTCTCCTTCTTTCCCTCCCTCTGTCCTGTATTTCTCTTCTGCCTTTTTTCTTTCTTTGAAAGAAAGGCAAACACCTTTCTTTGAAACCAGGCAAACACACCTGGTTTGTCTAACCTTCAGGAGGTCAACTGTATGAACAGTAGTCTCACATCTGACATACCCACAACATACATACATACATACATACATACTGTGTAGGAAGCAGCATTATGTAAAATTCTGAGAGCAGTGTTCCACAGGCGGTGGCTAGGCAATCAGTGCCCTTTAACAGTTGATAATTGTGTAAGCAGTGCGTTTGCCTTTCTTTCCATCCCAAGGAATAAATTTACCTTTCTACTTGGCCAAACATGGTAGCTTCTTCGAAGCTGCTGTAAACCTCCTCAAAACCACCAGAGGTCTGAGTTGGATGGTAAGGTATCTCGCATGTGGAACAGGACAGAGTATCTTGCCAACCAGTATAATGCTCTTTGGTGGATGTTAAGTCTTCAAGAGAGTTCTCTTTTGACAGTCTCGGTTATTTACTTGCAATTTAATTATTCGAAATTGCTTTTGAAAATGAGATTACCTGTCTATCAGGTTTATTAGGTAAAATAGAATGTCCCTAACGCTTCAAATGGAGAAAAGGAAAACAACAACCAGGGATTTGGATGGAAATGAGGTAGACGTAAGTAGTTAATTCATGCAACGAATTTTTATGGTGCACCTGCAGCCGCGATTCTTGTCCTCCTTGAACTTAGAATAGACTATGGAGAGACAGACTACTATGATATGAGCAATGACACAAATATATCATCACAAATTATGATGGGTGACGAGAGGGAAAAGAAATAGGTGCTGTGAGAGAGAATGGGCTGGAGAGGACTTATTTTAAGTTGGATGGGTAAAAAATTCTCTGAGGAGCTGACATTTAACCTGAGACCCGAAACTGGTCACTTCCAAGAATAGTCCAGGCAGAGGACCAGGATGTGCAGAGGCCCCAAGGCAAGGAAGTGGATTTCACCCCTGAGGCAGCACATAGCTGGAGTAGCCTAAGGACTAATCCCCGGTCATCAAGCCTTTCTTCACGGCTTATCCTATTTAAAGTGTTAGTGTGGCGTCACTGACTCTAGTTCAGGACTCAGTACGTAGCTTAGGTATTTGCCAGGGCTGATGCTAACTTCAGCTAAAAGAGAGCACCCATTTTTTATGGGTCAAAAAGAGACAGCTGCCGGCAATTTCACTCGATTTGGTCTGCACGTTGTCATTTGTTCTGTGGATCCTGGAAGATCTCTAGTAGTAACTAGATCACTGGGACCTTTTGGAGAAAACGTTGGAGAACACGGGCTTATTCTGAATCTTAATCACCGCCATCCCGGTTTCTGAAAGTATGAGTCTTGCAGAGGAAATCGGATTCTGTGGGAATACTTTCACCTAACTGCCGACTCTTAAATTATGGAAGGAGATTGTGAATACTTTTTATATTTTTGTTACACTAGTTCATCAAAACTCCAATATTAAAACATTTTAAAAAATGGCTGTTTTGAAATATTGTAATACCTCTGAATGTGACATTTTTAATGGTGTAAGATATTTTTGAAGTTCTTTTTATTCATTAGTTCAAAGTTTTATTTTCCTTCATTTCTATCACATTTCTGCTTTATTGTTGTTATTATTATTTCTTTATTTATACTCTAGAAATAATATTCTATGATTATACCATAATCATGTAGGGAGCTATTGAAAGGTGGATACTGGGTTCCAGTTTATATATAATTGATTGCCAGCTTAATCAGAATCTCTGGGGATCTGCATTTTTAATAATTATCTTCGGTAATGCTTACTTATCTTAAAGTTTGAAAAAACGTCTCCAACCAAATAAATCATAGATAATTATAAATTGGCCTTTCTTTTAAGTACTTCTACTGTGTCACTAAAGAGTATATGCAGGTGAGGACTAAATACAATAGCAGCTACAGAGGACCGCAAAAAAGCTTGCTTTAGCACTTGAGAATGCAAAGATACATGCATGTCTGTTTGCACTTATAAAACTAAAACTATCTTGCGGAACGTATAGTTCTTTTTTTTTTTTAATGGCCACAGCTGTGGCATATGGAAGTTCCCAGGCTAGAGGTCAAGTTGGAGCTGCACCTGAGGCCTATGCCACCGCCATGGCAAAACTGGATCCAAGCCACAAGTGCGATCTCCCCTGCAGCTCGAAGCAGTGCCGGATCCTTAACCCACTGAGCAAGGCCAGGAATTGAACCCATATCCTCACAGAGACTATGTCTAGTCCTTAACCTGCTGAGCCACAGTGGAAACTCTGGAATGTATATTTCTAAAACTAATTGTCTGAAACTGAAATTCTCAAAAAATTGGGAATAATTCTTCCAAAATAGAAAGTCTCTGTGGTCAACTTTACTGTTATATGCCAAGAATTAAAGAAAATAAAAACAAAAACGGAAAATACAATTGTAGCAATAATTGTAGTAGCTTGTAGTGTATACACTTTGCAAAGCACTTTCATGTATATTATTGGATTTTTTTCATCATTTATAGTTTGAATTTGGTTTAATTTCTTACTTGCTTATAAAGGCATTTATGGTTTTATTAAATTTGTGTCCCTATTAAATTTCTTTGGCAAACTTAGATATTGTTAACCTATGACGAACTCTCCATTGAGAAAATAAGTTTTGAGTTAAATTAATAAAAGTTAGTATGGCTTCTGCTTCTCTTTTAGAAACTTTACCTTTCCTTGTGGTATCTGTGTTGGCTGGAGAAAGCCTTGTGGTGAATGAAAACATTTGGAAGCCACCCGAAAGGAATCCCCAGAAAGCTGGTGAACTGTAATTTTGGACTGTGATGGCCACATACTGACTTTCATCAGCCAAGAAGTCCACAACAGCCAAGCTTTTTATAATTACTAAAACACAAAACAAAACGAAACGAAATAGGAATCCCCCTCGTGGCTCAGGGGTTAAGGACCCACTGTTGCTGCAGGCTGTGGCATGATCGCAGATGCAGCTTAGACCTGGCGTTTCTGTGACACTATAGTGCAGGCCGGCAGCTGCACCTCCGATTGGACCCCTCGCCTGGGAACCTCCGTATGCCACAAGTGCAGCCCTAAAAAGGAAAAAAACAAAAACAAAAACCCAAACAAATGACTATAAATCCTTGATTGTATGTTCTCTCGGGTGGTCCTGGTGGTAATACTTGGATCACGGTACGAGACTCATTAATTCATACTAGTAGGGAGTTCCGTCTTACACGTTTTTCTTAAGATACCATTTTCCTTTCATCTAGGGGGTCATTTCTGGGAGTCGTTGCGTCAGCCGAGCAAGTCACTCCTAAGATTAGTTGACTCTGCAGCAGCGGGATTTTATCTGAAAGGTCGTCAAGACTTTCATTGCCTTCCACGTGTCTTCCTGTCGGCTTAGTTTCTTACGTGGTGGGCTCTCTTAGGGAGAATCTCTTTTCCTTGTAATAGTTATCCACTTAAAAAGCCTTCCAAATATTACCCAGTCGCTGAAGGTTCTTTGAAGAAAAATATGACTGCTCGTGTAAACAATTAATGGTTGTTAAGCATGGCAGTGTGTATTATGACAAACAGCACATGCTGCATTATGCCAGCTGGTGTAATGATGTGATAATGGCTGACTCATTAACTCTGGCACACAGTTTACGATGCCCTTCAACGACAGGATTAATTGATTCCCACATACATTAAAACAAAAATAACTGCGCTCCCATTCAGCGGGAAGCCTGGCCCTTCGTTTGTCGCACACGCTGCCATTGGTGATGGCCCACGAAGACCCTCCTGCTGAATGGGCTGAGGGTGGCTCCGCCGGTGGTTCCGACTGCGGAGAAGAGCCGGGCCGGCAGCAGGGTGCTTTGGGGTGCAGGGTGTCCCCTGGAGAAGAACGGATGGAGGAGCAAAGTGTGTATACCCGCAGGTTCTCACAGTGAAACGGTTGCGTACACTTCTACGCAGCAGCACAACCATTCCTAAAAGCTGTCCTGTCCACTGGACGTGTAGCTTAGCCGCTTTCCCCAAGTCATGGGGTATTTAAGGAACTGCTTTCGCAGACCTAATGAACTACTTTTCTGGCAGCGTTTGGACTGTAAGGACTCTGACTCATGTTAGGCAGTGTCATGCAGAGCGCTCCCCACGATGCGAACGTCCCTCTTTTGCCTCAACTGCCACTTTTATTTCTTCACGTGGCCATGAGGATTGGTGACGCTTATGGGCCGGGCCTGGGCAGCGCTCCTTCACCTAAAGCCTGGAAATGTCATAACTGGTCTAATTAATTGGAGGGCTCACTCACTTTAATATAAAATCTGGTTGTTGTTCTTCTAGGGTACTTTCAACCAAGAACTAAATTCTTTCTTTCTTAAAGGTTTTCTTGTTTCGATGGAGACCAAATATGTTGTGTTTAATAATTCTTGGTTGGTTCATTAAATGAAAACTGAACTGTATAACCTCACTTTCCTTTCGAACATGCCATAGACATACTGCATTTATTACTGTTACCCTATCACTGGCATCTTTACTATTACTAGCGATTATAGCATACATGTCGGAGGATATAGAAAACAGAGTTTACCAAAGCGTATTTTGTTTAACATACTGAAAGATCGAATGTGTTAACTTAAAAAAATTAAAATTCCTCTGATTATTTTCACTCATCTTATTCATTTTGCCATTTTGCTTTCAGAATTAAAGGAGGCATGTCACATCTCTTCTTTATGTTGAGATTGAGTATTCTTCTAGCTGGTCAAGTAACAAAGCAACTGGTGAGGGTTAATGAGATTTAAAGCCTAAAGAGAGACTCAGGAGTCATCTTGGAAGAAAGAAATAGAGTAATTAATATAACTTTCTTTTCACCTTGCTAATTTCCATTACAGCATTAAATTTGTAATTCCAAATTTTTTTTCATTACTGAGGGCCATTTTTCCATTTTTTTTTCTATAGATCACTTTTTGTAAAATTTTGTCTTTATCATAAAACCCATGTCTAATGGAGATAACTTAGAAGAGTCCATGAAAACATAGAGAAGAAAATTAGAGATGGTCCGTAATTTCATATCCCAGAGAAAAATACAGCTAGCAGACTCACATATTTCTCATCAGGGCTACTCTATGTAAAGATTATATCTTTTTCCCAAAATTGAGATAATGTACATAGAATTTTTTTCTTCTTATGATTATATCCTGAAAATTTTATATCTGATTAAATGTTTCAAAAACAGTATTTTTAATGGCTTCAATACCTCAATATTGAGGGACATTTACATTCATTTTAAGCTTTCATTTGCTGTAATAAGATATGCTGTAATGAATATGGGTTCCATGTTTTGAAGAGTTTGGTCTATAAAATAAATTGAATTTGTCAACAACTAATTCAGATGCAACACCACTTGAGTTAATCAGTATCATAGTAACTGCCATCCAGATTTTCAGATCAGCATTAGAAATCAGTGTTGTCATCCTGAATCAGGAACTTTTCATCCAAAGTGGAAAGGGAAGGCTGTGTTTATTTGTTACTGTGTAATTTGTCAGGAAAGCTCATGATCCACTCTCCATGTGTTGAGGTGTGAGAACCAGCTCTGAAACCTACAGATTGACAACTACCAGGCTAACAGATAACACTCAGTCACATTTAACAAGGATAAATAGAATTAATGGTTGGTACTCCTTATTCTCCCCACCTTAAGAAAAAGAAAATATGTTTCTTCCAAAGAGGTCGGTGTGACTAGTAAACCATAGCAATAAGAAAAGTAAGCACTGAAGAATTTATAAAAAATAGACATAGAGATACATAGATTATTGGATATGACCTTTAGGATGGGACATTCGTTTTGCAAAAGCTGTGTCCTATTCAAGGTCAGAAGTGTGATGTGTTGCTTCTTTGCATGCTGCCTCTGCCTCCCGAAGTTTGTTCAGTGTTTGGTTGGTATGCTTAGTAGTCTTGGTTTAGCATTGTGGTCACTTCCTTTTGTCATTGAGATCAGTGCATTTTCTGGATTTTTCATACTTTTTTGATTTTGTGTGTGTGTGTATGTGCATGGTTTATCTTTTTGTTTGTAACTGTTGTTTTTAGTTGAGTTTGACAAAACTGAGAACAATGTCTTAGTATATAATCTTTATAAAGACTTTCTTTTAATGTAAAAAGCAGATTGCCTTATCAAAGCTTGTGTACTTGTAATGTTTATATATCTGGTCCTTGTAGACACCTGAGATTGTAATCCCTGGTCTAAGACTGAGCTCGGTTGAGAAAAGAAGAGTGAGTGGTGAATTTGCACCTGCTAGGAATGCTACAGAGTGAAGGAAGAAGAGTAAATTAGTGAGAGCCAAGTTGCAATGGATATGAAGTGCTTTTCTGTATGCAGCACTGGTTATAAGAACACTGAAGGGAAATGTTCCCATTGTCTAAGAAAATAAATATTTCAAGAGAAGGTGTTGGGGAGACAAGCAGCTTAGTAAACTCTGTTACTGACTTCGCTGACCCTGCAGTTCCTTCACAGCCACAGGGCTCTGCAGTCTCCTGCAAGAAACTTGTCCTGTTCCTTCAAACTTGACTACTAATCTGAAAGAAATGTGGAAGAAGAAGAAATAGAAAAAGAAGGGGGGAGGGGAGAATAGCATATACAAAGCAAACGAAGCAGTTATATTAAATGAGGTAACTAGCATAAAGGACTTAGAACTGTGGCTGCAGATAGCAAACATGCACTAAATGTTAGACATACCTCACAAAAGTAATCAAAGAGAATTGTTTGACAAATAACTGTCTATACTCTCAAAGAAATTAAAACTGAGAGAGAGAGGAGATAGTTAGATATTGCTGCTCTGGTCTGAACGTTTGTGTCCTCCCAAAGTTCGTATTGAAATCCTAATACCCAGTGTGATGGTGTTAGGTATTAGGAGGCAGAGCCTTGGGACCTTATATTAGTGCCCTCATAAAACAGACCCTAGAGAACTCTTGCTCCGTCCCTTTCTGCCACGTGAGGGTAGAAAAAGAAGTTGGCAGTCTTGCAACCCAGAAGAGGGTCCTCAGCTGATCACGCTAGCATCCTGATCTGGGACTTCTAGTTATAAAGTTCTGTTGTTTATAAGCAACCTAGTCTGTGATATTTTTTATAGCAGACTGAGCAGACTAAGACATCTATCTTCTACATATGTACACACAGTGAAAGAGAGATGAAAAAGCAGACATGCTGATAAAAGGAGATTAGGGAGTTCCTGCTTCGGCACAGCAGGCTAAGGATCTGAATGCAGTGGCTCAGGTTGCTGTGGAGGCACAGGTTCGATTCCCAACACAGCACAGTGGGTATGGATCTAGTGGCATAGTTTGCAGCTGCAGCTCAGATTTAATACCTGGCCTGGGAACTTCCATATGCCATGGGTGTGGCCAAAAAAGAAAAATCGACAAAAAGAGATGAAAAGTTATGAAACAGAGCTTAAAATAGAAATGGAAGATAAAAATAAATGTGGGAGTTCCCATCGTGGCACAGTGGTTAACGAATCCGACTAGGAACCATGAGGTTGCAGGTTCGATCCCTGGCCTTGCTCAGTGGGTTAAGGCTCTGGCGTTGCCGTGAGCTGTGGTGTAGGTCGCAGATGTGGCTCAGATCCTGCATTGCTTTGGCTCTGGCGTAGGCTGGCAGCTACAGCTCCAATTAGACCTCTAGCCTGGGAACCTACATATGCTGTGGGAGCAGCCCAAACAACGGCAAAAATAAATAAATAAATAAATAAATAAACAAACAAACATGAGTAGATATGTGAAACTGTGTTTAAAACCTCAAAAACTAGAATAAAAGTGACTTAAAGGCACTGACACAAATCATGATGGACTTGAACTGATTCAAAACAAAACTGAGACAAGAAAGCTCTCTCATACATGAGCTATATAGGAAGAACCAAAACTAGAATACACTAATAAAATTATGTCAGGGACACAAATAAGCTTGAAGGGTACAGGCTTGAAGATATCACTCAAAACAAAATAGGCGAAAATAAGAATATACATGAAAATTATTGTCAAATTGATAATGGAGATAAAAATCCATCAATTGGGATCCAACAAGTGCATAGCTGGCACACTAAAAGAAGAGAATAAAATAAATTTTAAAAAATAAACAATTTTCTTAAAAAAAATAATTTGGAGTTCTCATTGTGGCACAGTGGTTAATGAATCTGATTAGGAACCATGAGGTTGCGGGTTCGATCCCTGGCCTTGCTCAGTGGGTTAAGGCTCTGGCGTTGCCGTGAGCTGTGGTGAAGATTGTATACGTGGCTTGGATCCCGCATTGCTATGGCCGGCAGCTATAGCTCCGATTGGACCCCTAGCCTGGGAACTTCCATATGCCTCAGATGTGACCCCAAAAAGACAAAAAGACAAAAAAAAAATTAATTTGCAGATAAAACAGCGTAAAGTGCTGGCTGGACAAACTGATATCTAATGTTAAAAAACAAATTGTATTTTGGTGTATTTAGTAACCTAAGAGAATAAAGAAAAAGATCATCAGAGCATCCTGGAAGATGAAAAGCTACTAGGCAAGTCAGGCAAGACAAATAAATGTGATTAATCTGAGACTTCACTTAATGCCTCCAGTCAGTGCTAGAAGACAAAGAAGCAATAGCTACAATTTTGAAGAAAAGAAAGGACTCAAGGACTTTATACCTAGCTAAATTGTCCTGCAAATTTAAATAAAAAGAGAGATGTTTTCAAGAATGCAGAAACTTAGAACAATGAGCCTGTTATTAAAACTGAAAAACAAATATTTCTATGGCAAAATTCAGCCAGCCAAAAGATGGATGAAATATTTAAGGAATAGAGACCCTCTTATGGATAACTGATGAAAATTGTGGGAAATATGTGCAAGTTATAAAATTTGGCAGTGTAAAACTAATAATACACCTAACAAAGAGTGAAAAGGCACCTATAAGTTTGCTAAATCCCTTCTCTCCTAGCATCGAGTCAAAAGATGTTCTTTCAAGCTGAATCTTACAGTTAAAAAAAAAATAGCTCTGATCTCTTACATAATTGTCTTTACTTTAGAGAAATCTTTTGTAAATTGAAGTGTTTTGTCATGGACAAACATCTGAATTTGGTCAGTCTCTCTGGTTTCAATTAATTCTCCATTGCAATTCAAATAAAATGAATTTCATCCTGACCAAGTGGTCACAGTTGCCCAGTTCTTATCCTCTGCTTTGTCTTGATTAAACTTTAGTCAGGCTTACATGGCATTCTCCCCCCCTAATTTCACATGGTCTTCGTGTAGTCACATTGGATTAAGGGCCCACCCTATTCCAGCATGACTTCATTTTAACTGTCTGCCATGACTGTTTCCAGATCAGGGCACACCCTGAGTACTGAGGATTAGGATTTCAACATATCTTTTTGGGAGACACAATTGAACTCATAGCACCTCTTCTTAACGACAGAAGGAAAGACTTCCCCTGTATAATGCTGAGATGCTTGAAGATTTTTGAGATTGGAAGGTATTTCAATAGTCTTTCTTCTAAACAAAGCCTCTTATTATTTGACAGTATTTTATAGTAATTTAGTATGATTCCATGTTCAAATAAATTTCTTCTATCATCTTTTTTTTGGTCTTGTTTTAGGGCCACACCTGCAGCATATGAAAGTTCCCAGGCTAGGAGTCGAATAGGAGCTGTAGCAACCAGCCCATGCCACAGCCACAGCAATGCCAGATCTGAGCTGTGTCTGTGACCTGCACCACAGCTCACAGCAACAGCAGATTACCAACCTACTGAGCGAGGCCTGGGATTGAACCCACCTCCTCATGGATACTGGTCAGGTTCGTTACCACTGAGCGACACGGGAACTGCTGTTCTGTCATTTTTCTATTAATCCATACACGATTGAGAGTCAATAAAAGTTGATGATTTGGAAGGGTTTTTTTTGTTTTGTTTTGTTCCTATTGATGACATGTGTCATCTTTACAAAAAAAAAATAAAAGTTATTTTTTGGACTAAAACCTTGAAAAAACAACCATTTTTTTTTTCTCTCTCTCTTGCATAAGAGGCAGAAAGACAGCTGGCGGTGAACTGCTTAGCAAGTTACTGGCAAATAAAACTGGAGCCTACATCTTAATTGGCTAACTCAGACAGAGCTGACTTTAAAATTAGGCACTATTCATATGAAAATTAAAAATTCAGCCAATCATCTCTATGACTGACTTTGTTTTAATAACATTAAACCAAAATCTGTGAATCTAAAAATCTACACTGTATAGAAGACATCAGCGTGTTTAACTCATTGTCCAAATATTTGTTATTATCTAAACTTTGGGCTTTAAAAGGATTTCCTTTAGAATTTATGATATATTGTGAGAAGTTAGAATACAGGAAACTTGATGCGTCGCCTGGAAACAAGCCTGTAACGTGCAGTCTTTGGAAAGAGATAATATTAAAAATGTAATTAAAAGATCTGCGAGCGCATACAGGAGGTGCAGCAGATAACTTTGACGACGCCAGAATCCTCAAATTCAGCATTTTCTGTTCAGATGAGTGACGACGAATTTTGAGAGTGGAAGAGCTTTAAGCCAACGACTGACCCTCAGTGAACCGTCTCATTCGGAGAGGGGTAGAAGTGAAGCTGAGGCGCCGCCAAGACCCCGCTGGAGTGAACTCCACGCCTGGAGCTGGCAGCGGCTTGGAGTACCCGGAGGAGCTGTGAAGCCTGGGAGACCGTGTTGAAAGTTTTGGCATTTATCCTAAGAGGAGTGAAAAAGCAGTGGAGACTTGATGACGTTTGAATCTTAATATGTGTATCATCCTGGAAGTTGCTGCTGTGGCTCTGCGG
Organism: Phacochoerus africanus; assembly: GCF_016906955.1. Lineage (NCBI taxonomy): Eukaryota > Metazoa > Chordata > Mammalia > Artiodactyla > Suidae > Phacochoerus > Phacochoerus africanus. The sequence continues at coordinate 138,358,917 of NC_062553.1, read as the reverse complement.
TAGTGAGCCCAGCTAACATCCATGAGGATGAGGGTCCCTCCCTGGCCTCCTTCAGTGGGCTAAAGATCCAGCGCTGCCGTGAGCGCTGGTGTAGATTGCAGATATGGCTCGGATCCTGGGTGGCTGTGGCTGTGGTGTAGGCTGGCAGCCGTAGCTCCAATACGACCCCCAGCCTGGGAACATCCTCATGCTGCAGGTGCAGCCCTAAGAAGCAAAAAAAAAAAAGTTTATCACTCTGGTTCTAAAGTGGAGAAGACTGAAGGATGAGAGGACCACAATTAGGATGTAAATAAATATAAATAATAAATGTAAGTAAATATCTGGAGAGAAACAGTGGTAGTTTGAAGTAGGGTACTGGTAGCAGAGCTGTAAAACATGTGTTTATGATCTAAGATGGGCAAGATTTTGTGAAAACACGGGTATGGTCTCAACAGCAATGAGATCTGTTGGTAGGTGAGAGTTTAACAAGATGGTCTGGTTCTGGGTTCTGAGAATGACACCCTGCGACAGAAAACGTCACGAAAGGCTCACGCTAGGGAGGAAAGCCATTGGATTGTTGTCTCATCCTTTTCTCTGTCTCTTCCCATACCCAAAGGTTAGAATACCGTATTGCTTCTATTATTTTTTGCTAGTTTTTTGCCCTAGCATAAAAATAATCCATTCCATTGATTTTTTTAAAAAGGAAAAGAAAGAGAACTCTAGAAAAAGACCAAAAAATCATTTATGGGTGTATCAATTTAAATAAAACAACCATGAAATATTGGCTAGATGGCATATGGTTATTTTACTTGCGATTTACGTCCTTAAGAGTATATTTTCTTTCAGTTTAACTCTCTGAAAGGAGTCTAAGGTGTACATCTAGGATATAAATTTAAGATGTCATTGTAAGTTAGAAAAATTCTGGTTAACCTCAAAATTGGCCAAAAAATAGTTATATTAGAATTTTCTAGTCAACTGGAGCAAAGAGGGACTACCTTGAGTTATCTTTAGAGCTTCTCTATTCATGTTGCTTGTTTACATTGTGTATGACTGCAGCTGGCATCTTCTGAGAGTGTCAGGATTGTTTCAAGAGAGTGATGGCAGAGTGGAACACACCAAGATTTTTTTCTTAGGTTATATAATCTGAGACAATTTACTCTCTGGGATTTTAAGTTGCAGATGAGACCCCCCCCCCCCCCCTGCTGATATTTCACTGCTTAATATCTCCAGCTTTATTAGGTAGTAGTAATTTTTCCAAACATGCTATTTTATACACAGTGGTCCTTTAATGTAATCACAAGATGTGTCATTAGGAAATGTGCTGCATCTTGAAGGAAATTCAGACAAAAAAACACAGATGAAACAAATCTTATAATCAAGACGATACGATTATAATTTCTTATAAGATTAGAATTTCTTCTGTGGCTGACCAGAGTTTGAGTAAGTTCATTGACCCTTTTGCTATAGATTAGGAAAGATGAACTTATTAGGCTTATTCAGTGATAGATGTAACTCTTCAAAATATGCAATGTTTACAGTCGTTCAAAGTTAGTGCCTTCAGAATTCTAAGCTTAGATTTTTTTTTCTCACCATGTCTCATATCTGACTTAAAATACTGCCAACTTTCTGACAGGTATTTCGTTCTAGAATGTACAAGGCTTAGGGGGTGGGATAGGTAAGTGGTATTTCAGATCTATTGTTGATATGCTGAGTAACATTAATATTATTTTTAATTCGAATTGAAAAGTTTTCTTAGGAGCCATTTTAGAATTCTGGATATTATTTCTATTGAAAGAATATAAAAATTTAAAAATGAGAAAAATATTTTTTTTACTCATTCCTCTTTTTTTAAAATTTTTATTCTTTCAGTTCAACACCTGTTCTCTGCCAAACTCTACTACAAGGAAGGAAAAGGATGAAAAGAAAGAGCTCCTACCAAGCTTAAAGAAGCTTGTAGTCTAGGAGACAAAAGAGGCAATCAGACACATACTTAAGATGTAACTTACTAATTGCTCCTATCGGTGTGTACAGCGTTTTATGAGAACGCCAAAGAGGTAGCCCCAAATTCAGCCTGGGAAGGAGCATATATTAGCCAGGAGTCTTGTCAGTTGCATGCGATAGATTCCAGCACATGCTCCGCTGGGTTAATTTGCTCACAGAACAGAGCAGTGGCCCTTGCGTCCACTGGGAATGGAGTGTTCCCATCAAGTACTGGAACTGTGGCGAGATGGATATGGGACCATATCTTCCATTTTAGCAGCCCTGACAAATGGTCAAATGGCTCACCTCAGTCTCTTTCTTGCCCCACTGAGAAGGAATTTGGGTCCAGAAGCAAAGGGTGGAAAGGCCAAGAACCAGAAATCCTCTCTGAGTTGAGTCTCAAGAGTCTGTTTGTACTCTGACTTGGGCGGATGAGTCAAGGAGTTTATTGTAGTGGACAGTCCCTTGGGCTAACAGTTTCCAAACCTGGCTGCAGGTTAAAATCATTTCCATAATTTTAAAGTCAGTGGATTAAGTCAGAGTTTCTGGTGATGGTGCTCCAGCCGGGATATTTTAGGGGTTCTTTGGAAGTGCTTTTCTAGCCCCAGATGGTGCAGAGACCGTCTCCAGAGAAGGTGAGAGTGAGGTTGTGTAAGGACAGCGAGCAAAGCAAATGGCTTTCTTGGGAATCGAACCCTCCACATTGTTTTTAATCTAAGGCCATGACCTCCGCATGTAGGCTGGAGCAGCTCTGCAAAGACCGGAGGCTGAGGGCCTGGGGAGATGGCATTTCGTGAGACACCTTCAGGAAATAGCATTATTATTATCGTGCCCTTGGTTTTATCCCCAGCATGATGTACGTCCAGGGGAAGTCACAATCACATTTTTACGTTTATTTGCTTATGCTTCATCGTAACAGTGCATCCTTCAAAGGGAAAGTATCTTTTTTTTTTTTTTTTTTAGGGCCACACCTGTGGCACTTCTAAGTTCCTAGTCTAGGAGTCGAATCAGGGCTGCAGCTGCTGGCCACAGCCACAAGAATGCCACGCCCAAGCCACCTCTGTAACCCACACCACAACTCACGGCAACACCGGATCCATCACCCACTGAGCAAGGCCAGGGGTGGAGCCCACATCCTCATGGATACTGGTCGGGTTTGTTTCCGCTGAGCCACAACCGCAATGCCAGTAAAGTGCCTTACTCATCTTTGTATTCCTACAACATAACGGACACAGTACCTGACACGTCCTGGGCCCTCAGTAAGTGACAATTGGATTAATCAATCCAGTGCGGTCGTAGCACTATCTCAAGTTTTCTCTCTGTAGCTATTTGGCTATATTAGCCCATAGAATTTTCCATTTGTGAAATTAGAAGTACTTATCAAAAACTGTACTTTTGTAATATTTCTGCTTTAAGAGGTAGCAACTTAGAAGCAAGTTATAATACAAGATTGAACAGGAAAACCTCTGGGAATAAAAACAATAAAATTCATGTTTATGCTTATTTGTTTAAAGAAACAAACCAGAAACCCTCCAGCTCAACAGATATTTCTGTTGCATTTTTTAAAATTGGCCCCGTGATTACATTCTAGAGGCAAATAAGCAGGAATAATGTCTTTTCATATTGTTTATATATTCTATTTAAAACACTCACGAAAAATAATAACCTCTGAAATACCAGCACATTAGGAAAGGTCAAATTTAAAATATGACACATTGGTTGGACATTTGATATGTTTTCTGTTGGCTGGTGTTCATCTTTTAAAATGTCCGTTTTGATAGCAGGTCTCATATCAAATCATTTTCTTTTTCTTGCTGAGTCTCCCACATTTTCTCTTGCAGTCTGGATCCAGACAGGGCAATTCTTTAGAGGACACATAAGGCAATAGCTTGTAATGCAGTTTACTTGTCCAAAGAGTTCTTGGCTCTGTGGTGTTGACAATAACAGAAATGGATTTGGACCTCCCAGCCCCAGTCAGATATGACCAGGAAGACAATGAGGGGACAGATGGGTAGCTTTGCACAGGAACGGGCTCCGAGCTGCTCTTGGGGTCATGCCCGTTCCTTCAGAACTGTGACAGAGGGAAGAGGCAAGGCTCGGAGACAAGGACTTAAACCTCTCTCTCAAGAAAATCTCTCTTCAGAGTGCTTAAGATTCTGGAAACTAAAATGCATATTATTCAGGTTTATTAGGCAAAGAATATTGAAACGTTGAGCTGCTGCTTTATGGATAATATACCACATTTAAAGGCATACAAACTAACTGGCTTTGGAGAGTGTATTTCAGTGCATAAAATGCAAATTCTTCCTTCGTGCGATATGTTTTCCTAGAAAAGAAGACAAGAATAATCAAACCAGCACAATGAATGCTATGTCGCAAGACTCTTTGGGGACATTCTGAGGAGAGTCCTGTCCTGGATTATTCAGTCGCTCCCCTTTGTTCTCTTTTATTATCCTCGGATTGTTCATAATCAGCAGCTAAACAAGTATATGCCAGTACAGAGGCTTGCTGGGACGAGCCTTTACTGGCGTCAAAGGTTTTCAGGACAGCACCTGTTACCATGTTTCTAGGGAAGTATTTTCTCAGTTTGCCCGTTGAAAATAAGACGCCTCTGAACCTTGTTATTTGGCGAGTAGGACATTTAAAAAAAAACAACAATAACCAGAGGGGATATATGGATTTGGAGAAGAGCAAATACTCTACCTAAGAGACTGCCCACATAATGATTAGTTGTAAGTTAGATGTTATGTAAGTAGCGTGATCTAGGATGTGGCGTTGAAAGTTACTTAAATCAGCTCTAGGTGACTGATAACCACAGAAAAGGAAAGTTGTTTTTCTTTTTTGAATTGTGGTAAAATATATATAGTATTAAATTCCCCATTTTAACTATTTTGAAGTACACAACTCAGTGACATAAAGTACATTCACATTACTGTACACATGTTGCTACTGCGCATCTCCAGAACTTTTTCTTTTCTTTTCCTTTTTTTCTAAGGCTACACTTGCAGCATGTCGAGCTTCCCAGGCGAGGGGTCGAATCAGAACTGTAGCCTCTAGCCTAAACCACAGCCACAGCAACACCAGATCCGAGCTGCATCTGCGAGCTACACCACAGCTCACAGCAACGCTGTATCCTTAACCTACTGAATGAGGCTGGGGACTGAACCCGCATCCTCACGGATACTAGTCAAGTTCATTAACCGCTGAGCCATGGCGGGAACTCCTTTTTCGTCATCCCAAACTTAAACTCTGTACCTATTAAATAATAACTCCTTATTACTCTCTTTCCCCAGCCCCTGGTAACCACTGTTTTCCACTCCGTCTCTGTGAATGTCAGCTCTCACATGACTCTCATGTGATAGGACCATACAACATTCTTACTTTTGTGTCTAACTTCGTTCACTGAGAATGTTTTCAGAACTGCATCCCTTTTTAGGGCTGAGTGGTCGTTCACCACGTGTACTGTCCACTCACCTCCCGGGGGACCCCGGGGCCGTCTCCCTCTTTCAGCTGTGGTGGAGCTGCTGCTGGCGCACACACATCTCTTTGCGTCTCTGCTTTCAGTTCTTTTGGGTATTTGCCTAGAAGTGGCATTGCTGGATCACGTGATAACTTTGATTTCTTTGATGAACTGTCGTACTGTCTTCAGTAGTACTTGCACCATTTTCCGTTCTAACTAGCAGTGCACAAGAGCCCCAGTTTCTCTACACCTTTGCCAATACTTTTTTTTTTTTTTTGATGTTATCTGTCCTAATGGGTTTGAAATGGTATCTTTTTGTGGTTTTGCACTTCATCTCCCTAACAGCTAGCGATGTTGAGAATCTTTATATGTGCTCACTGGCTATTGGTATAACTTCTTTGGAGAATTGTCTATTAAGCCCATTTTATTATTTTTTTAATTTATTTTTTTTCTTTTTAGGGCCACACCTGAGGCATATGGAAGTTCCCAGGCTAGGGGTTCAGATTGGAACTGCAGCAGCCGACCGGTGCCACAGCCACAGTAATACCAAAGCTGTAGCCTCTAGTCTATGCCACAGCCACAGCCACGCCAGATCCGAGCTGCATCTGCGACCTATGCCATAGCTTACAGCAACGCTGGATCCTTAACCCACTGAGCAAGTCCAGGGATTAAACCCACATCCTCACAGACACTATGTTGGGTTCTTAACCCACTGAACCACAATGGGAACTCCTAAAACCATTTTAAATTGGGTTGGGTTTTTGTTTGTTTGTTTGTATGTGTTGAGAGGTAGCATTTCTTTATATAGTCTGGATATTAATCCCTTATCAGATGTATTATTGGCAAATATTTTCTTCCATTCTGTGCATTATCTTTTCACCTTTTGATATTGTCCTTTAATACACAGAAGTTTTTAATTTTGATAAATCCAAATTCATTCATTTTCTTTTTTCACTTGTGGTTTTGGTGTTGTAGTCAAGAAATCATAGCTAAGTTCAGTGTAAGAATTTGTTTTTAATGTATTTTCATAGCCTAAAAGTTTTAATTACATCTCTCTCTACTCTTTAGCTACACTTTCCACATCTTAATCACACGGAAGATAAACAGCTCTGTCATCTAGGTTGCCTCATCATGCCTTAGTTTATAACATCTACTTTTTTTTTCTTTTTAGGACCTCACCCTGCAGCATATGTATGTTCCTGGGCTAGAGGTGGAATCTGAGCTGCAGCTGCCAGCTTGCACCACAGCCACAGCAACACCGGATCCGAGCCGCATCCGTGACCTGAGCTGGCACCCTGTGGCAATGCCAGATCCTTAACCCACTGAGACAGGCCAGGGAGGGAACCCACATCCTCATGGAAACTGTGTTGGACTCTTAGCCCTCTGAGCCACAGCGGGAATTCCAGCATCTGTTCTTTAAGATGAAAGAAGGATATTTATCCTCTGAAAGATAAAACACCATAAACAAAGGCTCTTTTTGGCAACACTTTGATGTGTAACGTCGGTTCCCAGATCAGGACCGAACCTGGGACACAGTGGTGAAAGCGCTCAATCCTAGTCACTAGGCCACCAGGAAACTCCCGGAAAGTCTTATTTTACGTCTCTAACTCTGTCTGCCTAGAAAAAGTGCAGAGAGTCTCCTGACAGCTTCCAGGAAGAAGGACCCACGTGGTAAGAGAAAAGCTCACAAGACCAGTGAGGTGAGCCTAGAAGAAAGAACACAGATTTTCACATCACAAATGCCAGGCTGCTTAGCTTAGTGAAATGGTTCACATTAGCACATTTAAGGCAGTAGGGCAAAAAGATCAGATTTCCACTTTCAGAAGAGAAGTGTGGCTGTGCTGGTTGGCCCCCAGGGCAGGGCTCTCACAGTCGCGTGGGCCCAGAGGTCCGCAGTTGCCACGTGGCCGCCACTGGCCGCACGGGGCCCTGAGCCGCCAGGGTCAGGGGGGGCCACACGCCTGGCCTGGGCGATGACTCGGCCCTTTCCACGCCACTCCTAGACCACCGGAACATCTCTGAAGTGAGCACTGACGTCACGGAACAGACTCTGGTCTGTGGAGACGCGATAAGGAAGATGCAGCTGAAAATCAGGCGTGAGCAGCTGGTGACCAAGGGCGCGCCCCGAGCCCGGAGGCGTCAGCATCCGGGAACCTCGAACTGGGCCTTGAGGGTCCAGATCCGCAGCTACTAGGAACCCATGTGGCAAGATCCAAAGTTTAGAGCCCGTAAACATTCTCCGACGTTGGGCAGCGACGAGAGGAAGAAGCGGCTCAGAAAAGGTTCTTAAGACCAGCCAGAGGGACTCTGAGAGAAGGAGGAGCCGATGGGCTCCCTCTGCGCTCTGTGCAGCCGAATGGCTCCTGGGCCCGAGAAACCCCAAGGCTCTGCCTGGAGGCAGGAGCGCCGGGGGCTTCTTATGGGGGTTGGTGTGGAGGGCTTTCCAGCAGGTCTGGGTGCTGGGAAAAAATTAGTTATGCAAAATCAGAGACGAAGGTGGGAAGGGAACAGGAGGAGAGGGAGAACCGTGGGGGAATTGTATGAGATCCATTTGAGAGATGGGTTAGGGAACATAAAGTTACTATAGTATGTGAGGCACTGCTAATTGTGATGCCTGAACCAAAAGAGTGTGGAGGAAGAGGAAGAAACAGAAGAGACTTTGAAAATTAGTTCCCCTAAGGTAGTTCTGCGCCAGGCTTCGAACCATCCTGAATGTCAAGGCAGAAATGCTACAAAGTTACCGCGGCATTTCTAAATATTTCTAAATCTGATCTCAGAGAAAACCAGCAGTTTTTATTTTTAAAACTGAAATCTTCAAAGAAAATTCGGCATCTGTAGAGAAGAAAATTCCCATAGGTTCTAATCCTGGCGTTTCCAGGCACCGAACAGCCCCTTGGCCACGGCCTCCTCTGGACCCAGTTTCCGAATATTTACAATGAGGGACCTGACACACAAGATCGCCCATTTCTAGCTAAAATTCATTACGGTTCTGTTTTAAATGGAAACTTGTATCTTTCTAAGTCCAAGGTTATCTTTTTCCGTAGTCTCTAGCATGTGGAAAATGTGAAGTAAATGTTTCCATTCTTGGGTGATGTGACAAAGTGAGACACCGGGAGATGCGATAGAAACTATTGCGTAAAAGGTCCATGTCCGTTTTATTTGTAAGCCATGTGTGATTCTCATAACATACACGGTGTCTGGTTGGAGGAGGTGTAACCCGTAGCGAACTCCCGGATACAAATGGGAGAGGAACATACGTGTCACAGGCAAAGAAAGCATTGACAGCAGTAGAGCTCGCGTGCAGAAGCTGTGAGGGGGTGAATGAAAGATGGATAAATGATCTTCCAAGCACTTATCCAGGCAAACATTTGGTACATAATTTGTTTTTGATACAATTGTAATGAAAGCCATTCTTCTCTGTGGAACGACGGGCCAGATCTTTAGCACATTGCTGCCTGGTGCCCAGTGGGCAGCGGGTGCCCGACTGCCAGTGCCACTTTCTAGCGCGTGTTCATCTGCAGGATGCGAAACAGATTGCCATCCTCTTGATGTTTGTGAGTGCGAGTAGTAAATACCATGTGGTGTGACTCAGTGGATGTGTTTCAGGACAAAGAGAAGGATCCAGAGGAGGGCAAAGAGAGGAAGAAGGAAGACGAGAGGCATCTCTTCCTGAAATGAGGGGTGAGCCAGGCAAGTCTGGAAGGATGTCCGTTTGGGGAGGTGAATAGCAAGCTTTGTACCTGGAAGGAACGGTACCTCTATCAGGTCCCGTCCAATTTTCTGGCATGTTTGATGACTGAGGAAATGGCTCCCTAAAGGGCCTGTAAACATTTTTTTTGAGGAATATAAAAATCACTGGAGAACAGAAAATTATTTTTATTATATTTCAGAATCTTCCAGAATGTGCCTAGTTTAAGTGGCCATAAAAATTGTACGTGAGGATGTACCAAATTATCTGTTGGCCAAGGCATATCTAACTTGTGTAAGAACTTGGTAAGTTATTTACCTTTTCTTTTGTCTTAATGAGAGGTCCTGACGGCGCTGTCTGAGGTCCAAAGTCCAAGAAAAGCCTACCAGTTGGGTGAAGCCACAGGGACGTGAGAATGTAAAACTAGATTTTAATCTTGCTCTCAGCATGTTTTTGTGACATCTGCTAAGTTATTTAAAATTTTCCACCTCCTTTGTATTAAATGCTGTGGAGCTGGATGTGCTTTCAAGCCCTGCCCACCTGCAGGCCCTTCTTCCATGGTGAAAGTCGTCTTGGAGTTTTCATCGAGAACATTCTTGAAAACACTAAATTCTAGGCAGGTAATCATATTCTCCTGATGGGTCATCATCTTCTAAATTCTAAAACGACACCCGTTTTGGATCGGGAAGGTGATTTTCTTGTACAATTGTAACGAAAGTCATTTGTTTTCAACGGTGAAGCTGAGCGAATTTGTCGGTATTCATGGTTTATTTGAGGGAGAACTTGGAAGAAGCCGTCAGTTTATTAGGTAAGATACTTGAGGCTGGGCAAATCCTACAACCAAAAGGACAGAGGGAGAGAGACAGAAAGAGAGACCCTAATCAAAACTTGCTGCTCCAGAGTGTTTACTGAAACCCTGCTCTGTTTTGCTAAGCTCCTGCGCAAGTTGAGACAGGGACATGCAATTACACAGGCTGCCTGCTTCAGTTTAGAGCAAAAGCTGGGCAGATCATCAGTTATCCTTATTTGCAGTCGTTTAAACATTTTTACCTTGGTTTCTGCCCTGCTCTCTTTTGAAGCTACTAGTATAGACATATAGGCATATACTGAGTATCTTCTTACTATTTTTGCTTTTACAAATGTGTTTCAAATTTGGATTTCCAATGACACTTGAAACACATCCTTTGATAACTGAATATAAGAAATATTTGTGGGAGTTCCTCTTGTGGCTCCGTGGAAACGAGTCGATTGACAACCATGAGGTTGTGGGTTCGATCCCTGGCCTCGTTCAGTGGGTTAAGGATCCGGTGTTGCTGTGAGCTGTGGTGTAGGTCACTGGTAGCTCTAACTCCGATTCGACCCCTAGCCTGGGAACCTCCATATGCCGCGGGTGTGGCCCTAGAAAGCAAAACAAAACAAAACAAAACAAAAACCCACGAAAATTGTGGATTATTTACAATGAACTGAATTTCACAGATAGTTTAATATTATCCACAACCTTATCACTCTCCACTTTTTTCCCACCAAAGTTCAAGGCATTCTTTTCTTTTTGTAAAATAAATCAGTTTGTTGAGGCTGATAATGTAGGCTAAACACACAGAGGACAAGGACCACAGACAGTTTCCCCAGGGCTCAAATCAACCGGCTGCAGAGGCTGTTGACGGAAACTGTGGGGAATGTTTAAGTATTAAGTTTGTTCATTTTGTTTTGATTGAAGCAATCAGAAGAGACTACGGAGCTGTCATTTCAGTGGGAAGCTTAAGTAGGTGACTGTGTGAGTATTATTTACTCTAGACTTTGGTGCCAGGTGGCCCTAGGGGATCTTAGGAGTTCTAAGAAAAGAAGGCATTGAAAAGAAAAGGGCATGGAAACAAACTTTCCATATCAGCAGTCACCGAGTAGCTTCCTAACGTCCCACCTTAATGCCATTGTTTAATGTAATGTTTATACTTACATATTGAGAAGAGGGCTGTCTAGTGAGTGAAGTAATAGCTTCCCTGTGAGCTTATGGGTATTAATGTCAAGGGTAATCTAAGTGCCAGAAATCAGCCACAAACAGATCCTAATTGAGGATTGCTGCCGGGTGAGGAGGGGAAGATGCCTGTTCCGCTAAATCCGCTTTGTTACTGCCACTGGCAGAGCTACTTCTCCAAGGACACTGCATAGGGTGTTTCTGATTGGATTTACCAGGACAGCTTGTTTCTCCTGTTTTTCCCTTCTTGGCTTTCTTTGTTTCTTTTCTTCCCTTCCTCCTTGCTGAACCCCTCTTAGCCAGACTTGTTTGAGTTCACAAACTGCATCTTTGGAACATAGTATCTGAATTAGATGCTTTTCATTCTCCTGGGGAGCAGTGGAGCTCATGCTCTCTCACTCACACATATGCCTGACATTAAGTGATGACTTGCTGTTTCATAACATGCATGTGATGAGACCCCATCATCATAATTTAACCGTGTAGTACTGCTCAGTGGCAATATAGAGAAATTATTAATTAGCCAATTTTATAATAGAATATACAGAAGCTCCTTTATAGCCTGGGGCACAGTACTGTAATTTACCAATATCCTGTAAGTTAAATGATAAAAATGAGACTTACAAAGGCAAAGGTATCAAAAAGGATAGCGGATAATCACAGGAGTGTAATATTGAAGGAGTGAGAATGAGACACTGAGTTTGTGGATTTTAGCCTGATTTTCTTAGGACGTCTTTGTTTGTAACTCTTCATAAGGTCATTTGCAATGGGTCCCAGACTGAGAATTACGAACAGATAAATGAAATGGGAAATTAATTTGTTTTAAATGATACTAGGCATTATCATGTATTTCTGCAGCCTAATCACACAAATGACTTCAAATAAAGCTCATAGGCCTTCTAGAGATAGGAACTCGCACACCACAGGCTAGCAGAGTGTGGAAGCAAAGATGAACCTACTTGAGCCACCTTTGGTTATAGTCCTTTAGCGTTTGAGATACATGTTCTTTCTTTTTAAAAAGGTTTATTGATGTACAATTGACATAAAATAAACTGCATATATTTAAAGTGTTCAGTTTGATTAATTTTGACACACGTATTTGCCCTCGAAATGTCACCATAATTAATATAATGACCATATTCATGCCTCCCAACTTTTCTTCGTGCCCCTTTGTAATTATGCCTCCTACCCCTTTCTGCCCACTCCTCCTTCCTACCCGCCCCCGCCCCCAGTCCTCTTGCCCCAGGTCTCAGGCAGCCAGTGATCTGCTTTTTGCCATTATATAATAGTTTGCATTTTCTGCAACTGTGTATGAATAGAGTCAAATGCTATTTATATATTCTTTTTTGTCTGGCTTATTGACTCAGCTTAATGATTTCGAAATTCATCTTTGTTGTAGGGTGTATCATTAGTTCCTAGGTGACTTTCCATTGTATGGACCACGGTTTGTTTATCCATTCACCTGCTGGTGGACACAGGAGTTGTGTCAAGTTTTGGTCTATAACAAAGTGCTGTGGAAAAAATGTTTATGTAGACATATGTTTTTATTTTTCTTGGGTAAATACCTAGGATGATGTGAGATGCGTGTTCAGTTTTTTAAGAAACTGCTAAATTGTTCTAAAATGTTTATAATCATTTTACATTTTCAGTGGCATCGTATGGGAGATTCAGCTCCTCCCATCTTTCCCAGACTTGGTGTGGTTTTAACTTCAGGCGTTCTAATCCACGTGTAGTTACATCTCACGCGGTTTTTCTCTCTTAAGATGTTCATATGGTGGAGGAGACTGGCTAAATTTTCTCATGACACTGATTCATTACCCCAGTTTTACATTTCCCATAGTTGGTCATGATCTTTTTCATGTATTGTTAATTTTGATAAAAGTTTGGTAAGAATTTTTGTATCCGACAGTGTTTATAAAAGATATTGATCTGCAATTTTTGTAATGTTTTAATCTGGTTTTGGAATGAGAATAATGCTGTAATCTTTGCCTCATGGAATGTGTTTGGAAGTGTTTGTTCCTTTCTAGATTTTTGGAAGAGTTTGTATAGATTGGGTATTGTTTCTTCATCATTGAAGCCCTTTGGGGGTGGATTTTTCTCTTTAAGAAAGTCTTAAAGTTCAGTCTATTTGATAGGGCCACTCAGGTTATCTTTTTCTTGTTTTAGTAGTTTGCATTTTCAAAGGAATTTGTTCATTTCATCTAAGTTGTCACTCTACTGGCATAACGTTCTCATGACATTCCTGGGTTATCATTTTGATGTCCTTAGGATTTATAATGCTATCACGCTCCTTCCTGATACTGATTATGTTTATCATTCTTTTTCTTTCTAGTCCAGTCTAAGATTCAAGTTTATCAATTTATCAATATTCTAAAAGAACCAATTTTGGCTATATTGAGTTTTGGTATTGTTATTCTATTTTCTACACAATTGATGATTCTGCTCCACTTTATTTTCTTCTTCTGCCCACTTTGTATTTAATTTGTTATTTTATTTCCAGTTTCTTAAGATAGAAGCTGAGGTGATTAATTTGAAATTTCTAAGTATCGATTTAGTAATATCTCATAAATTTTGATGTGTTTTCGTTTTCATTGTATTCCAAATATTTTGTTTTCCTTCTTTATCTCTTCAATTCATGGATTATTTAAAAGTTTTTTATTTAGGAGTTCCCGTCGTGGCGCAGTGGTTAGCGAATCCGACTAGGAACCATGAGGTTGCGGGTTCGGTCCCTGCCCTTGCTCAGTGCGTTAACGATCTGGCGTTGCCGTGAGCTGTGGTGTAGGTTGCAGACGCGGCTCGGATCCTGCGTTGCTGTGGCTCTGGCGTAGGCTGGCGGCCACAGCTCCGATTCGACCCCTAGCCTGGGAATCTCCATATGCCGCAGGAGCGGCCCAAGAAATGGCAAAAAGACAAAAATAAAATAAAATAAAAATAAGATGAAGACTAGAAAGATTCACTAATATTCTAATCCAATATACTATAAAGATTAATATTAAAAAATAGTTTAAAAAAAAGGAAAAAAAAAGTTTTTTATTTAGTTTCCAAATATTTGGAGATTCCCAGAAACCTTTTATTGATTTATAATTCCAGTGTGCTCAGACAGCATACTTTATATGAAATCCTTTTAAATTTATTGAGGCTTGGTTGATAGCCTACTGTCTCAGTAAATGTTTCATATGTACTTGAATAGAATATGTATTCTCCTACTGTTGGGTGTAGGTTATATTAATATCAATTAAGTTGAGAGTATTGTTCAAATCTGTATCTTATTAATTTGTCTACTTGTCCTATCAAACGTTGAGGAAGAGATGTCCAATCTCTTACTGTAATTGTAGATTTATCTACCTTTTCTTTCAGTTCTATCAGATTTTGCTGTATGCATTTTGAAGCTCTGTTACTAGGTATATACATATTTAGGATTGTTATATCTCTTTAATGAATTGACCCTTTTATCATTTTTAAATGACCTTGTCTATCCCTGGTAGTGTTCTTTGCTCTGAAATTTACTTTATGATATTAATATAGCTATTTCAGCTTTCTTTCCATTAATATGAGTATGGTGTATCTTTTAAAATTCTTTCTCTTTTTGACTTTTTTTTCTGAATGTGTTTCTTAGATGCAATATTTGTTGGAGTCTTTCTTTTTTATCTGAGGTATTTAGACCATTATATTTAATGTATTTATTGGTATGGTTAGGTTTAAATACATTTTCCCGCTGTCATTTTCTATTTTCCTTTTTTTTTTCCTTTTTTTTTGTGTCTTTTCTGCCTTCTTTTGAATAGAATGAGTATTTTTATAGTTTTGGCTTATGTACTTAATTTGTTAATTCTAACTTTTTGTTTTCTTATTTTAGGATTCAGAGTCTTTAACTAACAGTGTAACTTCAAATGATATTATACCACTTCCCACATAATATATGAAGCTTACGGTATTACACTTCCATTTATATACTTCCAACTTTCTTGCTGTTTTTTTCTTTTACATGTGCTTAAATACTATGCTCTATTATTAGTTTTGTTTGAGCAATCAGTTATTTTTTCTGCTTGAAAATAATGCTTAGTATATTAGTATTCCACAATTTTTTTCCCTAGCATATATCCCCCTAAGGCAGCTTAATTAAAACGTAAGGTGTTAGAGTTGAAATCGTAATATACTTTTTCAGTATCAACATAAAACCTATACTTAAATTTTAAACATTGCGTCTTTAAAAAAAGTTCCTCCTCATAAATAGTATGCAAACTCATTGCTCTAAAATATGTGTATCCTACACTGTTGATGTATGTGGTGGTCCAGTTAATGTTACCCTTCTTACAGGCTTACTTTACAAATGGACTGCCCTGTAGGAAGTATATAAGCGTATATGTTATACATACCAAGTGAAGTACATAAAATGGGAAGAGGAAACAAACAAAAATATGTCCTTCTCCCTAAAGACTCTACACAGCACATCAGTCCCGTTGGTGAGGCCACGTAAAACGCCTGGACAATTTTATTTGACAACTGTCTTTCAGTAAAATGTCAAAGCTATGAGATAGTAAATCTCTGGTATAAAAACTTAGGTTTCCATTAAACATTCCGTGAAGGTGTTGTGGTTTCCCTACTATGTACAAAAGAGGGCTTTAGGGTCCATTGAAAACAATGACAAATACAAAACCATGCCCTCTGCTTTGGCTAAAAGGTCAGTCCCACCTTCTAATCAAGGGCGTGTAGCAGAGCCAAATCGTGGTTCTTAAGTGTCAGAAAATATTTGATGTGGGAGTTGTGCTGTGGCTCAGTGGGTAGAGAGCCCGACTGGCATCCATGAGGATGTGGACTTGATCCCTGGCCTTGCTCACTGGGTTCAGGACCTGGCATTGCCGTGAGCTGCCGCATAGGTTGCAAATGCAGCTCAGATGTGGCATTGTTGTGGCTGTGGCATAGGCTGGCAGCTGCAGCCCCACTGCAACCCCTAGCCCGGGAACTTCTATATCCACAAGTGAGGCCCTAAAAAAAAAAAATTGGTGAGAAGTTCCACAGAAAGAATGTGAATATTCTGATTTTAGAGGGCATGGCGTGGGATTTCATGACAATGGAGGGGGCTCACTTCCAGTGGTTGGCGCGACCTTAACTGCTAATGTTAAGATAAAACCACACCAAATATCTCTGCAGCATTTTCTGTTGTAACTTATTTATTGTAGCCACAGGTCTCCTTGCAGGGCTCTCGTAAGTCATGCAGCAAGCGGTTTATAAATAAAACCAGCCTACGATATCATCATCCCATTAAGAGACAGAACTGCTGGATTTTTTTCATTTCGTGAAAGCTCACATCTTGCGAATCTATGCTTGGTGTTATTATGGTATACCTGAGATGTATCTTGCTCCAATTAACAGTATCATGCTACTAACTATAAAAAAACCCAAGGGCAGACTAGAGAACAGGGTAGGTTCACTACTTTCAGGAGGCTGAGTTGTAACCCAACCCATTGACTTCATCACAGCTTTCTTCCATGTAGAATAACGAATTTCACTTTCTGTGGCCTTGATCTGCGGTTCAAACCGTTCCATCATGACAGTTGACAAATCCTCCGGTTTCAGACTCCAGACGTCCACCCCATGTGCAGCTCCTGCTGCCATGGCAGCTCCCAGTGCAGTCGTTTCAGGCATAGAGGCTTTTATTACTGGAATATGCAGAATGTCTGCTTGCAGTTGCATAAGAACTTTGTTGTTGGTCATTCCTCCATCTACTTGCAAATGATTAAGTGGAATTCCACAGTCACGGTTCATGGCATCTAAAATCTCTCGGGTTTGGAAACAAATAGCTTCTAATGCAGCAAAGGCAATATGACTTTTATTGGTGAACTGAGTGAGACCACAGATTATCCCTCTTGCCGTGGGCTCCCAATAAGGTGCGTATAATCCTGAAAAGGCTGGGATGAAGTAGCAGCCGTAAGAAGTACCTACTTCTTTAGCAAGTTTTTCACTTTCTTCTGAGGTCTTTATAATTCCAAGATTGTCTCGTAGCCAGCGAATAACAGCACCAGCTATAGCAACAGAACCTTCCAGCGCATAACATACTGGCTGGTCTTTGCCTAGTTTGTAAGCCACCGTGGTCAGCAGGCCATGCTCCGAAAATACACACTTGTGGCCTGTATTACATAGTAAGAAACAGCCTGTCCCATATGTGTTTTTGGCTTGTCCTTCCTGGAAGCACATTTGTCCTACTAATGCAGCAGACTGGTCCCCCAAGCACCCTGATATGGGCACGCCTTCCAAGGCCCCGGTTTTCATTAGGCCATAGATCTCCGAAGAGCTCCAGACGTCTGGAAGAATGCCCATTGGGATTTCAAAGAAATCGCACAGCTCTTTGTCCCATTGCAGAGAGTGGATGTTGAAGAGCATCGTCCTGCTTGCATTTGTTACGTCTGTGCAGTGGACACCTCCGTGAGCCCCTCCAGTCATGCTCCAGATAAGCCAGGAATCGATGGTACCAAAAAGAGCTCTGCCTTCTCCAACCGCCTTTTGAACTTGACTCACGTTGTCAAGCAGCCAGCGAAGCTTCACCGCACTGAAGTAAGTGCTGAGGGGCAGGCCTGTCTTGGACTTGACGAAGTTATTATTCCCTGGAATTTTTTTGCTGAGGAGCTCCACGGTGGACTGGGTTCTCAGGTCGAGCCACACCACGGCGTTGTAGAGCGGCTCCCCCGTGAGCCTGTCCCAGACCACCGTGGTTTCCCTCTGATTGCTGACGCCCACGGCTCTTATGTTGGAGAGGTCAACGTGCAGTTCCTCAAGTTTCTCGCATGTTCTCTCTATACATTCATACACAGACTGAAGAATGAGCTTGGGGTCTTGTTCCACCCATCCTTCTTTTGGGAACACTTGTGTTAATTCCACCTGATGGTGACTAAGGAGTTCTGCTGTTTTTGAATTGAAAACCATAAAATGAGTGGAGTTAGTACCCTGGACCACTGCTCCCACCAGCGGCCCCACACCTGCGGTCTTCGGAGCTGCCATGAAACCAGTCGGTTGGCTCAGCCGCTCTGGCGCCGGTTCCGGGGGATGGAGGCGTTGGTGGGGGCGGGGCGCGCGGGGCGGGACCTTCGGGGGGCGGGCCTTCAGGAGGGGCGGGATCAGGAGGGGCGGGATCAAGGTGCCGGCGCAGTGACTGCTCGGCTGAACCCGGCGCCGCCCGCCCGCTCGAGGGGACCTTTGTCCGTTAACTGTCGCTGCATCCTAGCGCCCCAGGCCTCTGGCCCAGGGTCCACCCCCGACAGCTCAGTTATCCTTTAAGAAGTTTTAAGCTTTAAGCTGAAAATAACTTACCCGCATCATCATTATAACCTGTGCTCTTCATTCTCCGGTGTGGATGGATCCGTGTTTCTGGTACTTTCTTTCTGCCTGTGAGACCGCCCTCAGTGTTTCTTGTAACGGGGGTCTGTTGGAAATGAATTTTTTTACAACTTTTGAACATTTGAAAAATGTTTCATCTACTATTTAAAGATACTTTCTCTGGATATAGAATTCGTAACTATTTCCCCCTTAAACTTCAGTGCCTTGAATCGCTCGCTCTGTCCGCATTTGTGTTGTTTTAAGGTGTGAACTTGACTGTCAAACTTACTTGTAAAATGTCTGTTATTCTCTGTCTTTAAGCTTTTTTCTTTTTATCTCTGATTTTGGTCAGTTTATGATGGTATTAATGGCTGTGGTTTTTTTATGTTCAGTGCTTGGGGACCATTGAGCTATTGGATCTCTGGGTTTACGGATGTCGTCGATTTTTGAAACCTTTGGGCTATGTTTTCTGTAAATCCGTGTTATTTTCCCTCACTTCTCTGCTTTAGGGACCTCAAGTACATGTATTGGAGTTATCCCGCAGTTCAGTGTTGCTCTACTCATAATTGTCTTTTTCTGTGTTTATTTTAGTTTCCACTGTTCTTTCTTTAGGTTTGCTAATCTTTTCTTCTCCGTTGTCTAATCTCTAATGCTTCTGGTGCATTTTTCACCTCACACATGTTAATTTTCATCTCTAAAATTCAGTTGGATTTTTAAAAATAATTTACTAGCTTTGAACACACAGAATTCAGTTGGAATAACTTTTAATTTCCTTTCCTGCTAATTCCACCATCTCTGTCAGTTCTGGTTAAGTTTTGGCTAATTTTTCTCCTCTTTATGGCTTATATGTCTCGGCTTCTTTGCATGCCTGAAAATTTCTGATCAGGTCCTAAGCGTTGTGAGTTTTACCTGGTTGGATTGCTGCTTATTTTTGTGTTCCTGTAAACCCTGACTTTGTTTTTGGATGAAGGTAAATTACATGGAAACAACTTTTGATTCTTTCGGGTCTGGCTTTTAAGATGAAACAGGACAGTGTTTCATCTGGGGCTCATTATTCTCCTTTCCTGTGAGAGATCCTTCAGTGTATTTACCCAAGTTCCATGAAAAATGAGGTTTTTGTGACTGGTGGAGATAATCTGTGTTCCCTATCATGGGTAAATACTGGATACCCTTATCTTCAGTGTTTTCATGTGCACCTTTCCCCAGCCTTGTGTAGTTTCCACACACACACACACACACACACACACACACACACACACACATCAGTGCTCAACTGAAAACTCAAAGGGGATACTCCGAAGATCTCCAGAATTCTCTTCCTGTGTGACTCTTTGGTTTCCAGCACCATGTCCCACACAGTCTAACTGCTTTGTCTCTCTGGAGGTTCAGATGCATCTCCTCATTACAGAGCTTCCACTGGGCTCCACCTCGCAGGGCTGTGTCCTCAAAACCCTCAAGGCTATTTGTTTCTTGCTTGTTGGATGTCACTGCCCCTCATTGCCTGATATCCAGCATCTTGTGAACTGTTGTTGTGTATTTTTTGACTTATGTGAATGGTGTCATATATTTTGTCCGCTTTTGAGTTGTTTGAAATGATAAATTAGGATAAATCTAAGCTCTTTTACCCCATTGTTACAAGAGTGAAAGCTACCGAACAGAAGCTTAAGTTTTCAGACTGAGTGTAAAGTTGGTGAATAAATATTTATTTACTCACAGATTTGAATTTGTGAAATGTCCGATTGGTGAATGGTAATTTTCGGCATTAGGCTGTAAGGTATACTTTTAAATTAGCTCAAAGGCACAGCTCATTTATTCTTAGTGAAACCAACAAAACAAGATAGAAAATACCGTAAGAATCGACAGTAGTATTTTAGCTAGATCACATTTTCCTTTTGAGTAAAGTCTTTTAAGGAATTCTATGATGTCAGAAAAGCTAAATTAGCCACCAGACTTAATTTGGATATTAGGGGATTGAATCTTCAGAAGATGGTGCAGATTTTCCTGATCATCTTTATTAAGTTTTAGAGATTCAACTAGGGACTTTTTAAGCAAAAATTTAGAGGCAGCACTTACCAGTGTGCCTATTTACTATGTTTTAATTTGCATGAAACAGATTTTTAAATTAAAAAAAAATTGTTTTCTTTCCAGGTATTTGGCAGTAGTAAACATTTTATGGGTAGATTAATCTATTCAATAAAATTTTACCCAAAGCTTCTTTTCTACTTTCCCTCTGCCCTACCATCCAGGTGTAAGCACACAAATATTCCCAATCAGATTAGTTTTTGAGCCTAGGGATACTTTAAGCATTTTGTTTTTAATACAAGTAACACATATAAAGTCATCAGTTCTGTTTATGAAGAGCTCATTTACATATTAATTTTGCTGTTAATAAATGGTAGCCACCAAATAATCAGATAAGTGTCTCAATTTAGAAAGTTGACCAGATCTAACTTTCTTAGAGTAATTACAAACTATTCAGATTTAACCAAAGTTGACTAATGATGCTTTTTTTAAACTAAGAATCTTTAACTCTATTTTTTTATTAAAAAAAACACAATAGCTTTTGTTAGTCTGTAATAACCTTCCTATATTTTGAGCACCTACTTTATTTTTGAAAACATTATCATATTCCACACAAATGCAAATGTTTTAATGGTGGGCATACTATTCAAAATAGTCCCCTGAAATCAGGTATGTCTTCAAAAACTGTTTTACTGTAAGATTGTTAAAATTAGAGTTGTTAAATAAATTGATTTTCTGTTACTCATTTAAGGCGACTCTTCTATAGTGCAATTACTCTCTTAATATAAAACCTTTTAAATGATTCCACACTGTGAAGTTTAAAATTTATTTGCTTATTCACTAATTTGACAAATGTGTTTTGAGAGGTTGCTATATATGGGCTGTATTTAGGACAATAATATTGTGAAGCATGAAACATTCTCCCTACCCTTACTACCACATCCAAGTGGAGAACAGTCTTGGCTGAGTGTACCTGTTTGTTGACCTGTCTTCCTTTGTACATCTTGTTTTAGAGAGCAGGCGTTTCATTATTATTTTTACCTGGTCAAGCCCACTAAATTATAAGTTCAACAAGGGAAGGTATTTTGGATGTTTTATTCTATCTTGTATCTGTCTTCAGCATTTAGAACAGTTCCTATCTCTAAGCAGAACCCGAAGAAGTATTTTTTGAATGAGTCACTGAGTATCACGATCTGTGGTTCTCACTTTACCTGATTATCATGAAGTCAAGTTAATTTTAACTTTGATTACTAGATGGGCTATTGGTTATTCATTTTACAATCTAATATAATAGTGTAGATGGATGAATAGAAAAAAGGCTGGATAAAGGAAA
Organism: Phacochoerus africanus; assembly: GCF_016906955.1. NCBI lineage: Eukaryota > Metazoa > Chordata > Mammalia > Artiodactyla > Suidae > Phacochoerus > Phacochoerus africanus. Next base: position 138,337,175 of record NC_062553.1, on the reverse strand, counting down.
AGATATCTGATAAAATTAGTATAGTAAAATATTAATTGTAGGATCTGCATGGTGGATAGAATGGTGTTGGTTGTAACAAAATACTGGGAAAATGTAATGCAAATAAAAAGCTGCACAAGAGTTAGTAGAGATCTGTTTCATACAGGTTCTTTTGTTTGTATGGAGGAATAGTTAGAAAGAATAGAGAATCAGTGCCAAGTTTATGTTAATTTAAGAGATTCCGTGGTGGCATAATCTACTTAAAGTGTCCATCTCAAGAAAGCCATTAATTGTGAATCATTTTTGTTAAGATATTTGTACTTTTCTTGTAGGAACTTTCTTTGGCTTTTTATAGACCTTATAAATCTTAGGAAACCAGTTACAGGTTTAACTCCTTGGCTTTTAACGAGAAATATCAGGCATGCAGGGATGCTGCTACTCTTTCATTCTCTAATGAGTGGGAATCGGTTTTGAAAGGTTTGATTTCACCAAATTTGCACATATCTTGTCTTGTATTTGCACATGTGCACCCCGATGGTGAGGGCATTGACTTATATAGTTTGTGGCTAGGAAATTTAACTTTTTTTAGATTGTGTCATAGCCAATGCATCATCACAGTTGGTAATCTTCAAAACACTGACGCATTTTTCTACATGCTGTTCCCAAATGTGCTGGACCAGCTGTTGAGAGCCATGCCATCCAATCGCCTGGAAGACCTCTTCTTGGACCACAAATCACTTAACGTATGATCCTCTCTTTGTTCTAATAAAGAATGGAAAAATTAAAGCCAGCTACCGAGGTTTATTACTCCTGTTTTCCCTGTTAAGCATGGGCTGTGGGAGTCACTGCTTCCACTTTAGGAGGCCTTGGCATTCTAGGTAAGCGCTCATAACAGACAGGCCAATGAGTTAATATTCACAGCTATGAAAGTGATTGTATCAGTGCTTGAATCTTGAAATGTTTGATTGTGTGTGTGTGTGTGTGTGTGTGTGCGTGTGTTCTTTGTCATTTTCCCAGTGAAAATTGCCCTGACACTGATCTCAATGTTAATGTATTCCTGCTTACATTTGACTTTGGAATATGTTCTGGCTAATTATCATTACACAGGATGAAAGATCAGAGCCCTGAGTGAGGTGCTTGGGTTGAGGAACAAAGAGAGGCCAATTCAGCGTCCTGGCTCTAGGCCCAACCATTGTAATCAAACGTCTGAAACTGGTGGGGTCTTCGCATCTATTTTTTTTCATTTTCTCCCTCACTTTCTGAAAGGGGGTCAGGAAAGGGGGTTAAGGGTTTGAAGGGGCTGAAGCTTCCCCTTGAACATGATGTCAATATGTTGGCATGTCTCCTTTTATTAAGATGCCATCCAACTGATAACAAGTCCTGCTGTGTTTTACCAACATAAAAAATTAGACTGGAGACCGAGGAGCGGCAGGTGGCTTTTGGCACCAAGAAATAATCACACTTGATGTGGAAAGTAAAGTAAAAGGAGCCATCTGTTCACTGCAGGAGGACGTGAAAAATCACATTAACATATTGTCACTAACATCATGAAATACACAGTTAATAATAAATTTAGTTATCATGGCAAGTCGTGTTGGATACTTACTCTGAAAATGCAGAATGCGAAAGATGCTCTGTCTTGCCCAACGCTATTTTTTTTTTTTTTTGAAAAAAAGAATGTTAAATCTTTCCTTGGAGTGTGTGTGTGTGTGTGTGTGTGTGTGAGAGAGAGAGAGAGAGAGGAAGAGAGGAAGAGAGGGAGAGATGGAGATGGGGGCGGGGGAGGAAAGTGTTTCATTTTAAAGCCTGGCCGTCATTCATTGCTGCTGACCAAGTGGGCAAAGGAGCCCCTCATGCAGATGGAATGACTGACCTGCTTCTGCGCACTTCTCACCCACTGTGCTCCTCCTTTGCTTGTTACCCGGATGGAGAAAAAGTGTTGAGTGAAAGAAATAGTTTGTCTTGAGTGATGTCCCCTGCACGAGACCCAGAGCTTGCAAAGCCTTCTTTGAAAGGCACGGGGGTGGCAGATCCCTCCCCAAAAGTAGAATCAGAGGCTGCGGCCTTTCCTTGAATGTCTAATGGGCATCTCCGTCTGCCTTTAGTTAGTAAAGGGTTCTGCTGTGTTTTGTCCTGGTGGATTTTGTGTGAGATGCCTACACATACTTTACAAGAGAACAAACATTCAAATAACATGACGGGAAGGCTTTCTTGCACTTTTTTACGTGTGTGTGTGTTGTTTACATATGTCAGCAAAACAAAGAAGCTTCAAGGGCTGGAGGTCAAACTAAGCTTGGAAATATTGGGGTCATTATTATTGTTGCTGAGTTGTTATTAGAGCCAGGTTTTACGCCTTTTGCTGTAACAGTGTTCTCTCTAGTTTCTTACAGTCATTGTTCACTATCACTGCAAATTTGTAACTCATATTCAGATTTTTACTAGTATTATTAATATCAAAATCTCAGACTCACCATTTACAAAATTATAATTACCATATAACCAAAAGCCAATAAATAACTTTGCCAGTTGTTATTTTTCCTTATGGTTGTTGGTCTAGATCCAGTCATTATCAAGCTTGCTAGAGAGCAGCAATTTATAGATAACTTTGAGTGTCCATTTGCAATCATGTAAAGAACATTAGAATAAAAATCAGGATTTTCATTCCAGCTCTGAATCTAACTAGCTTTATGATCTTTCGTAAGTAAAATCACCTCCCATGCCCTTTTTTCTCAGGGGTAAAATTTAGGTAGTCTCTAAAGAAACTTGCCCCTTCTAAAAGGTAAAGATTTTTTAAAATGTTGTCCAGTGAAGCTTGAATTTTTTTTTTTAAATAAAGCAAATCTTGTTAGAAACTAATTAAGAAAACTTGGTAGAATTCAAATTAGAAACAGTTTGAATTGACAATTCTGAGTGAATAGTAGTAAGAAACTATCATACAGTAATTAAAGAACATTTTAAATCTTACCCTTCAGCTGTATCTTCATAGCTCTTTTATAATTGTAGGTAACTAGCTAGTTAACTAATTGCAAAGCAAATATATTCATCACTGTCTACAATTTTCTTTTCTTGTTCAATAATGCCTAGTGATTGGTTTGCATGGTTTAGGAAGAATGCCTGTTATTTAAGTGTTTTTTTTTTTTACAAAATAAAATACCTATATTTAAACACGGCACATTCACACAGATTCTTAAGACACAGATTAAGTGACTCCCTCTGGAGAGGTGGAATGGAAAATATGCTGAGACAAATAGGAAATTTATTCTATACTTTATCCCATTTTGTATGGCATTCATCCTTACTATTTAGTATTATCTATTACATTTCAATTTTTATTTAAAAATTAGCATTATATTAAAATTGTGTACATAATGCAACTAAAATTTATAAAGAAGAAAGCCTTATATACCACTAAATATTTTATATAGCATAATAAAAAGAATAACAACTGGTAAGAATAACAAAAATAATACACCCTCTGAAAATAAGTAAAATGTAAAATGCATAAGTTCGTTAAAAAACAGTGTAACTATATAAATATGTCCTCACAATTTGTTACATCTTATTGATTCTTCAGTAAAGGCATTACACCATTCTAGGTGATGTGATAAACAAGACATTATAGACCTTACATTGTACCATGGAGAGAAATGGTTATTAATAATACGATTGTAGAACTGTATTATTTAATTGTACAGTTGCATTATTTAATTATAATTATCATAAATTCTTTGATGGAGAGGAAATCAGAATCAGATCTAAGGAGACTTCAGCATTCCAAGAATGATGTCAAATGACCTCCTTTATGGTGGATTGTGCACTTATTGACTGTGAGATATATTTCTTCTCCAGAGATTCCTTGTTTGTGTATCAATTGTAGATTTCTGGTTTGCAGTCATTCTGAAGTTTTGATATAAGAGTCTATATGTATACGAGATTGTTTTAAGTTGTTATTCTCTTAATTGCAAGTGCATCTCCAGTGTCCTGTATTTGTACCCACCTCTTCTCATGATTTCTGATTTTGGTGGTATAATCATGCATGGATGATTTTGTATCTTTACTGTATACATACCTTTACTGGTGAGCCTTGTCATTTGTGGAATTTTTGTTTCCTGTTGCTGTCTTGTCTTTTCTGTCTAGAGAAGTTCCTTTAGTATTTGTTGTAAGGCTGGTTTAGTGTTGCTGAATTCTCTCAGCTTTTGCTTGTCTGTGAAGGTTTTGATTTCTCCTTCAAATCTGAATGAGAGCCCTGCTGGGTAGAGTAATCTTGGCTGGAGGTTTTTTCCTTCCATCACGTGAAGTATATCATGCCACTCCCTTCTGGCCTGCAGAGTTTCTGCTGAAAAATCTGCTGATAACCTTATTGGGGTTCCCTTATGTGTTATTTGTTTCTTTTCCCTAGCTGCTCTCAAGATTTTCTCTTTGTCTTTAATTTTGGTCAGTTTGATTAATATGTGTCTCAGGTGTTCCTCCTTGGGTTTATTTTATATGGTACTCGTTGTGCTTCCTGGATTTGAGTGGGTGGTTCCTTTCCCATGTTAGGGAAGTTTTTGGCTATTATCTCTTGGAATATTTTTTCTGTCCCCTTCTCTCTCTCTTCTCCTTCTGGCACTCCTATAATATGGATGTTGTTGCGTTTCACGTTGTCCCAGAGTTCTCTCATTTGTTTTCAAGCTTTTTTCTCTTTTCTGTTCTTCATCCGTAGTTTCCACTCATCTGTCCTCCACCTCGCTTATTTGTTCTTCTGCCTCCTGTATTCTGCTATTGGCTGCCCCTAGTGAATTTTTTATTTCAGCTATTGTATTTTGCATCTCTTCTTGTTTAAGTTTGATATCTTGTATCTCTTTGGTCAGTGTTTCCTGTAAGTTATCCGTCTTTGCCTCCAGTTTATTTCCAATGTCTTGCATCATCTTCAGCATCAACAATCTAAAGTCTTTTTCCTGGAGGCTGAGAATCTCCTCGTTGCTTAGCTGTTTTTCTGGGGTTTTTCCTTTCTCCCTCATCTGGGTTAGAGTTCTCTGTCTTTTCATTTGTATAGGTTTTTGGTGTGGTGACCTTTTTACAGATAATAGGGTTGTAGCCTCTCTCACTTCTGGTGTCTGCCCCTCTTGTGGCTGAAGTCTGTATGGGGGGCTTGCTGTAGGCTTCCTGATGGGAGGGGCTGATGCCTGCCCCCTGGTAGGTGGAGCCGATTCTTATCCCTCTGGTGGGTGGGGCTTAGTCTCTGGATGGGATTAGAGGCAGCTGTGTGCCTGAGGGCTCTTTAGGCAGCCTGTTTGCTGAGGGGCAGGGCTGTGATCCCACCTGGATTGTTGTTTGGTCTGGGGCTTCTCAGCAGCTCACTGATGGGTGGGGCCAGATTTTCCCAAAATGGCCCCCTCCAGAGAAAGGCAACTGCTGAATATTCCCAAGAATTTTGCCTTCGATGTCCTTCCCTCACAACAAGCCACATTCACTCCTGTTTTCCCAGGATATCCTCCAAGAACTGCAGTCAGGTTTGACCCAGATTCCTATGGAGACCTTGCTCTGCCCTGGGACCCAGTGCACGTGAACGTCTGTGTGTGCCTTTTAAGAATGGGGTCTCCGTTTCCCCCAGTCCTGTGGCGCTCCTGTGCACAAGCCCCACTGGCCTTCAATGCCAGATGCTCCAGGGGCTCTTTCTCCCAGTGCCAGATGCCAGAATGTGAGGGTTTGATGTGGGGCTCAGAACTCTCACTCCTATAGGTGAGTCTCTGTGAGCCAGTTAGTTTCCAGTCTGTGGAGCTTCCCACCCGGGAGGTATGGGGTTGTTTATATCACGAAATCACCCCTCCTACCTCTTGATGTGGCCTCCTCTTTTTCTTCTGGAGTAGGGGATCTTTTTTAAGGTTTCTGGTCCATTTGGGTGGAGATTGCTCAGTCTTTAGTTGTGAATTTTGTTGTTTTTAGGAGAGACGTTGAGCTCCAGTCCTTCTATTCCGCCATCTTAATCCTCTCTCAGAAGCTTGATTTTTATTTTAAGTTAATGGAAGGAGAACAGTGTGCAAAGAGCTGTCCTTTTGGTTGGACCTATCTACTCACAAAACGTGAGTGGCCCTGGAAGGCAGTACCTCAGGGTTGCCAACCTATTCATTATTCAGTTGTGATTGCGTTTGGGGAGAGAGCTGTTTTGTTGGGAGCAAGGTGGTGGTGGTGGACTTTTCTGCTGTTACATATGTGACGTTCTATCACTTGGGATAAATGTTACCATCTATTCTTGACTTAGGTATAGACTCTGCTGCCTTACTCCAGTCATCACTATGTCTCGTCAACAGAGACTTACATTTTTTATTCTTTAGTAGTATTTCTTAAAACTGATACCATTTCTGTTCTTTCCATTGGATGATCTAGACCTAGCATCCTCTTCATTTCTTCCAGTGGTCTTGGATCTTATGCTGGTTCACTTTCCTAGACAACCTTTCTTCTCTCATATATGACCACTTTTCCAAGGTGATGTCAGCTCATTTTCCCTCTTCAAGAAAATGCTTCCTGGCCCTTTCATCTTAGTTTAATCCCATTGTATCTTGTACTTCCCTTTTTCTAACAGTCGTTGCATTTGAAATAACATTTGTTGTGTGCCGTCTCTACTGGACTATAAGTTTCAGGAAGGCAGCCCCCTGCCTCTCTGTCATGGTCAACAGAGAGACAGGGTAGATAATGCATTTAATAAATACAATTTTATTGATTGATAATTGGCTACCTGAACCAACTGTCTGGTTTTACCAGGTTTCAGGGACATTAGAATTGGTCTTTGTCATTGGCATTATCCTACATTTATCCTGAAAGTCTCAGATGAACTTTAGGGGACTGTTCCAGAGGTTTCATTCCTATTAGTAGCACAGATAGAAGTAGACACTATTTTAGGATTCTTCTGGTGCAATTAGAATGTCTAAGGTACGTCTTAGCATGGACATCAAAACAGTTCATGGGTTTCCTAAGGCTCTTGGATTCATTTTTATAATAGTGTGAAAATACCTTATTGAGTAGTTGAACAGTGAACTTAATAAATTCTCAACTAGTCCTGGGGCTGATCTAATAGTCTGAATCTACCAAAGCATTAAAATCTTGCCTGGATGGACTGTTCTTCAGTAGACTGGAATCCATCATTTTACTCAATTTTATTCAGCTTGGGGAAAACATGGAAGTTTAAATCCCAGATGAAAACTGGCACAGGAATGTGTTCTATAACATCAAGTAGCAACTATGTATCTCTTCATATGTAACCTTGCTATAATGTTTAGAATGAAATGAATTTGCCAAGTGATTAAGTAAGACTTGAAATGATAAAATGAGTTACTGGTGCTCTCCCCAAAATTATCAGAACTGTTATATAGAGTCACATATATTACATGAAAAATACATGCTTAACTCGTATATTTAGCATGTTAATACGCATTTACTGAAACATATTTATTAGTAATAAAAAATCCCTATAGTAAGAGATGTACTTATTGCTCTGTTGTTTTATTAACTGAAAATATAGTAAAAAAAAAAAAGCCAATGGGAATGAACCTGTCTGTGATAATCATCTAAAAAGTAGATAAAACTAGGAAATCATCATAGGGAATGAGACTTAGTTATACAGTATAGGAAGTTGCCAAATGTTTGGACTTATGTTGCTAATATTTTGCCACAATGCATAAAAATTACCCCAGACCCTTAGAGACAGTCGTACAACCTGACAAGCATTTTCAGAATTGACAGTCCCCCTTACCCAGTAGATATTTCATTCTCGGCATGCTGGGCTTCTTTGCAGTTGTTGAAAACCAAGGCAGATGGGCACTCCAGACAGCCTGAGGGGACAGGAATAACACACTTCAGAGCACCAGGTGCCATGAGATTCCTTCTTTTCATCAGTTGGGCTAATAGACCCGCGGAGGCCAGGAATTCAGGCATATCCTAGAGGGTCTTGCAGGTGGCCATCATTGAAGTGCCTGGTAGACTTCCTGCGACCCCTGGTTTCACAGAGAGTGTCGAGAGCACAGCTCTTCCGCCGTGACAGCCTGGCTTTGACATGAAATAGCATATTAGAGAAACTCTGAGGGTTTTGCAGTGTGGAAAACATTCAGAGGTTGATGCTGACGAACAATCTGAGCGTTTTTCTTTTTTCTCTCTCTAGTGTGTTAAGAACAGTTAACATGAGATCTGTGTTCTTAACAGATTTTACGTGTATTATGCAGTATTATTATCTTTAGGCGCAATGTTGCCTGAGATCTCTAGAACTTACTAATCTTGCGTAGCTGAGATTTTATGCATGCTGATGAGCAGGTCTCCAGTTCCCTCTCCGCTCGGTCCCTAGCAGCCACCATTCTATTCTTTGCTTCTATGAGTTTCACTGTATTTGATAACTCATATTGGTGGAATCATGCAGTATTAGTCCTGTGATTGGCTTCTTTTCTCTTTTTGTTGGCTGTTTCCACATATCCTCAGCAATTCCATTAGTAAGTACCCTTTGCTCTTCTTCCCCTGAGCTTCTGAAACATGCAGAGGCTCTCGATTCAGCACCATCCATTCCTTTTTAATATCTAGTAACCTTTTTTTTTTCTCTGATTAGAGTGTAAACTGCCAAAGTGGGCAAGAGTGCTTCAGGCCTTCTGTAATCTGCATTGTGCCTTGCATATTAGAGTAAGAGTCTGTTGTTTGCTTTTCTCCTTTTCCCTGCCTTCATTCAAGAACAATTTACCAAATATCAACTATTTAATAGCTTCTGGGATGGCCTTTGGGATTCAGCTGTGAAGTAGATGGATACGGTCCTTAGCCTTGTGTGGATACAGCAGTGAACTAGGCAGATACAGTCCTTAGCCTTGTGAGGTGAACCAGACAAAAACTGAATAAATGTAAATAAACTGCAAATTGCAGTTTGTTAAAAGGGAATACATGGCTAAGACTGAGTATAACTCGGGGTAGGAGAGGTGACTGGATTTTCTGTTTTTCTTGCTATTTTTTTTCTCCCATTTTTATCTTGGCTGTCTTCTCTTCCAAGTGAAATAGTCCAGATCTGTTCTTTCAGTTGGATGTATGTCTACAGAATACGAGCTATGAAAAGCTAACTGCTGTTATTATTTTCTCTTTGCACTACACCTCTCCCCAGTGTGTGTAAGCAGATTGCCTGCAAATAAGGAGAGGACATGGCTTTTCAGTGGCCAGATGCAGTGTGCCTTACTGAGTAGCATACATGCATCAGAGACTATGTATAGAATAATTACAATTAAATTAGCATGCAGAAGAAATGCTTCGATAACATTGGCATACAGTTTTTACAAACCAAGAGCCATGCTTATAAAGCCCATTGAAGGTTTTTGGTGAGTATATCCAGAAGGGGAGAATGATGGGGTCTGGGTGAAAATTATTATTACTACTTAATGGATTATCCTAGTTCAAGACTGGTTATATATATATATATCATTAGGCACTCACTCACATACCTTCATATGTAGTTTTTCAGTGAAGATAAACAGATACACAGGTTTACTATATGAATTAAGCTGAAAGCAATACATATGTTACAGTTGATAAGAAATCAAATATGGCATATGGGTTTATGGCTAAATGAGGGAACTTGGTTCTTGAATGCATGTAAATACCAGTAGATTCATCAAGTAATCTGCCTTTACATTCTGCAAAATGTAGACCCTCAAGGGAGCTATGTTTACAACTGAACTTCAGAAATGGAGAGAGTTGAAGAACTTAGAAAGAGGTACTATGTTAGTTCACTAGGGCTGCCCCTAACAAAGTCCCACAGACCAGGTGACTTAGAGAATAAAAATTTATTTTCCCACAATTACAGTGCCTAATGATATATATATATATATATATATAACCAGTCTTGAACTAGGATAATCCATTAAGTAATAATAATAATTTCCACCCAGACCCCATCATTCTCCCCTTCTGGATATACTCACCAATTACTTTTCTGAAATAAAGATGTTGGCAGCATCGTTTCCTCTGAGGCACCTCTTGTTGGCCTGTAGATGTGTGTGTTCTCCTCTTTGTCTTCACATGGATTTACCTCTGTGTGTCTCTGTCTGTGCCCTCCTCTGAGGACAACAGTCAGACTGGACTAAGCCCCATTCACATGGTTTAATTTACCTTAATTACATCTTTAAAGTCCTGTCTCCAAATACCTTCACATTTTGATGTACTGCGGGTTAGGACTTCAACATGTGAATTGGGGTAGAGGGGGACACAAATCCATAACAGATACTAAAATAACAGTTACTGAGTAAGTCTGGGTCAGGGTCTAACAAGGAAAATGCAAACCACTTCAGTTGTTTGCAGCAGAGGGAATTTGAAACAAGAAATTGATTTCTGAAGTTCTTGTTATGGCTCAGTGGTAACAAATCCAACTAGTATCTGTGAGGACACAGGTTTGATCTCTGGCCTTGCTCAGGGGGTTAAGGATCTGGCATTGCCATGAGCTGTGGTGTAGGTCACAGACATGGCTCAGATCCCGCATTGCTATGGTTGTGCCATAGGCCAGCAGCTATAGCTCTGATTTGACCCCTAGTCTGAGAACTTCCATATGCCATGGGTGTGGCCCTTAAAAGCAAAAAAAAAAAAAAAAAAGATTTCATAGGTGGCAGAAGGGTTGCAAATACAAATGAGATAGTGAGGCAAATCAAGGATTAAAAAGTAGGAAATTCTTTTGTATATTATTGACTCCTTTGTCATAGATTAATTGACTATGGTTGGCTGACTTTATTTTGGGGCTCCCTTTTATGTTTCATTGATCTATGTGTTTATTTTTAGCCAGTACCCTACAGTTTTGTTTTGATGACTGTAGCTTTGTAGTATAGTCTAAACTCAGGGAGTGTGATTCTTCCAGCTCTGTTCTTTTTTCTCAAGATTGTTTTGGCTATTTGGTTTTTTTGTGTGTGTGTTTCCATATGAATTTTAAAATTATTTTTTTCTAATCTGATTTTAGAGGTTGCATTAAATCTGTAGATTGTCTTGGGTAGTGTGGTCATTTTAACAATATTATTTATTCCAGTCCACATACACAGTATATCTTTCCATTTGTTTGTATTGTCTTCAGTTTCATTCATCAGCATCTTATAGTTTTCTGAGTACAGGTTTTTACCTCCTTAGGATTATTCCTAGGTATTTTATTCTTTTCATTGTGATGGTAAATGGGGTTGTTTCCTTAATCTCTCTTTCTGATAGTTCATTGTTAATGTGTAGAAATGCAACAGATTTCTGGATATTCATTTTATATCCTGTAACTTTACCAAATTCATTAATGAGCTCTAGTAGTTTTTGGTGGCATCTTTTATGTGTAGTATCAGTTATCTGCAAACAATGACAGTTTTATTCTTACTTTTTGATTTGGATTTAAATTTTTTTTCTTTGATTGCTATGGATAGGACTTCCAAAGTTATGTTGAATAAAAGTGGCAAGATTATTTCTCATTTAGAAGGAATTCTTTCAGCTTTTCACCATTGAGTATGATGTTAGCTGTGGGTTTGTCATATGTGGCCCTTATTATGTTGCAGCAGGCTCCCGCTATGCCCACTTTCTAGAGAGTTTTTATCATAAATGTGGTGTTGAATTTTGTCAGAAGCTTTTTCTGTAAATATTAAGATGATTGTATCGTTTTTTTATGCTTCAGTTTTTTTAATGGGATAACAAATTGATTTGTGAATATTGAAAAATCCTTGCATTGTTGGGATAAATCTCACTTGGTCATGGTGTATGGTCCTTTTAACATATTGTTGGGTTTTGTTTGCTAATATTTTGTTGAAGATTTTTGCATCCATGTTCATCAGTGATATTGGCCTGTAATTTTCTTTGCTTGTGGTGTCTTTGTCTGGTTTTGGTATCCATATGGTGCTGGCATCGTAGAATGAGTTCAGAAGTGTTTCTTCCTCTATAATTTTTTGGAATAATTTGAGAAGATAGGTGTTAACTACTTTCTAAAACAATGAAGTTAGAGAATTCTCTAATACCATATATAAAAATAAACTCAAAATAGATTAAAGACCTAAATATAAGACCAGGTACTATAAAATTCCTGAAGGAAAACATGGGCAAGACACTCTGACACAAATTGTAGCATTTCTTTTTTTAATCCATCTCCTAAAACAAACAAAAAAAAAATGATAGCAAAAATAAGCAAATGGGACCTAGTTAAAAGTTTGCACAGCAAAGGGAAACCATCCACCAAACAAAAAGACAACCTGCAGAATGGGAGAAAATATTTGCAAATGATATGACTGATAAATGGTTAATATCCAACATATATGAACAGCTCATACAATTCAACATTAAAAAAACAACCTGATTAAAAAATGGGCAAAAAGACTGAATAGAATATTTTCCAAAGAGAAAATGCAGATGGCCAACAGACACTTGAAAAGATGCTCAACATTGCTAATCATCAGAGAAATGCAAATCAAAACTACAACAAGATATCACTTCACACCTGTCAGAATCACTATCATCAAAAAAGATAAATAACAAGAGTTCCTGTCGTGGCTCAGTGGTTAACGAATCCGACTAGGAACCATGAGGTTGCAGGTTTGATCCCTGGCCTTGCTCGGTGGGTTAAGGATCCGGCATTGCTCTGAGCTGTGGTGTAGGTTGCAGACACGGCTCGTATCTCATGTTGCTGTGGCTGTGGTGTAGGCAGCAGCTATAGCTCTGATTAGACCCCTAGCCTGGGAACCTCCATATGCCAAGGGGAGCGGCCCAAGAAATGGCAGAAAGACAAAAAACAAAACAAAAAACCAAACAACAAAAAAGACAAATAGCAAATGTTGGTGAGGATGTGGAGAAAAGGGGACCTGTGTACACTGTTGGTGGGATTGTAAATTGGTACAGCCGCTGTGGAAAACAGTATGGGGGTTTCCTCAAAAATTAAAATTAGAACTATATGACCCAGCAATTCCACTTCTGGATATATATACACATATACTTCTTTATAAAGATACATGCACCCTAATGTTCATAGCAGCATTATTTACAATAGCCAAGATATGGAAACAATCTTAGTGCCCACCAGCACATGAATACGCTTGTGCACGTGCACACGTGCACACACATACACATGATGAGATACTACTCCGCCATAAAAAAGAGTGAAATTTTGTCATTTGCGACAATATGGATGGACTTGGAGGCATGATGCTAAGTGAAATAAGTCAGACAAAGAAAAATACTGTATGATATCACTCATATGTGTAATCTAAAAAATATAACTAGTGAGTAAAAAAAAAAAAGAAGCAGATTCTCAGGTACAGAAAACAAACTAGCGGGGAGAGGGAAGGGAAGAGAGGCAATATAGTGGTAGGGGATTGATAGATAAAAACTATTAGGTGTAAAATGAGCTCCTGGGATGTATTATACAACATGGGGTATATAGCCAACATTTTATGATAACTGTAAATGGATTGTAACCTTTAAAGGTTATGAATGACTATATTGTGCACCTTGTAACTTATATAATACTGAACATCAACTATACTTTAATAAAAACAATTTAAATAAATAAACGGTTTTTTAAATGGAAAAAAAAAATGTGGAGAACTCCTTATAAGCCTAGAAAAGAAGAACAAAGGGAAGAAGTAGTCCTGGCAGAGACAGGAGTGGGATAAACAGGTGGAAGCTGGAGCCGTATAGGGCCTGGAAACACTGAAACCCCAAAAGAAACAGGTGCTGCCAGAGATAATGCCCAAGGCAGAGAGAGAGGGGGGAACATGTTGGTTTTCCCCTTCTTACTTTCTGTTTTTCCTGCCAGGGCCCCTTAATGGCCAACCCTGGACAAAAGCCTGGCGGTTACACCCTGCTGGGGTCTGTCCTCCTGTATTACAAACAGCACAGGAGGAAGGCAGAGAGTGAATTTGAGGGCAAACAAGCCCAAGACTGGTTCAAGTACTAAAAAATAGAACATTATAAAGTGATTCAAAATGGTCCTTCTAATTAATGAAGGCAGATTTACATATTTATATTTATGGTAAGTGATTGTTATATAAATCTACCCACAACTGTCCAAACAAGCCTTACTTTATTTTATTCTTGTAGTTTCTTCAAAAATATTTCTCCCCTTCTTTCCTGGGAGATCCATTCCCCCTCCTACCCTACAATCTGTGCATTTCTAAATTCTAAACATTGTGTAAAGCCTTGCTTAAATTCTCCCTGAAGTTTCCCAAATTCTCCTTTTCTCCTCTTCCTTCTTAATCTGATTCACTCTGTCTGTACTGGTCTCAAGGAGCTGAGAACTGTCCTATCTATATGAGCAACTGTTTGTATACTTAATATGAACTTTTCGAGATAGGGGCCTGGGGTCTTTGTATTTCACATAATTTTTACTACTTCAGCTTGCACAATATTAAAGACCAATACCTGGTGAGTAATTACACTTAAACCTCTTATAATATCGGCACTATTCCCACTTGATATTTTTAATCCTCTCTTCCTACAATTTCCCATCGTCTTTACCATTCTGGGTAACAAAGCTAATACAATACAAGCATTTTTAAGATTTTTTATTCCTTTTTGAGAGAAGATGTGTTTCGCTTATGGATGTGCAGATAAGAATTCTTAGCCTGGGATTGAAAGAAATTACCCACTTTCCTATCTACGTACCAAAAGACGTGAAATTTTGAATGCATATTCTAAATTAGTAGATTGTGTCTCTTGCCCCCCTCTACCACTGCCATCTTTCGCAAGACCAATTTTTTAGATCTTGAAATAAATCCCTTCCTTCCACTGTTTATTGGGTCATTTATTGAGTACTGACTATAAGCCAGACATGCTCTAGGCATTTGAAATATGTCAGGAAACAAAACAGAGCATTCCTTCCTTGTATTCTAGCAAGAATACGAGTCAACATACAAAGTGAACCGTGAGTTCATTTGAAGTGAAGAATGTAAAATGTGGGAACAAAGAGAGCGGGGTTAGTAAGCTCAGAAATGCCAGGGTGGAGGCGGGGCTCTTGCCATCTAAGTAGGATAGTTGGAGTCAGGAAAGGCGGCGTGTGGGCAGGGACTTAAATGAGGCGATCAAGTTGGCAACACAGGTGTCTGGAAGAGGGACTTCCCGGGCAGAGAGATGAGGATGTAAAAGCCCCAAGGTGACAGAGTTGGTTTCGTGGAGATCACACATTGTCCAGTTTTTTCCTGCACGGTGTCTCTAGACCAAAAGAAATACCTTAACGTTCTAGTCATTAAGTGGCTTGTCACAAACAACCTAAATAGTTTTGTCCAAACTTAGTCATCCTTTGAAAAACTCTTATACATATATTATAGGTAACTACTATTTTTTTCATTCTTAAATAGCCGTAGTTACTTATGCATGGACTGGATGTTCCTACTGGGGACTCTCCTTGGTTGAGGGGGTAGGATGTGGTCGAACTCTGGATATATTTTGGAGGTAGAGCTAGTAGGATATGTTGATGGATTAGATGTGAAATGTGAGGAAAAGAGGCGAGTCAGGGATTACTCGGAGTCGGGGGGGAACTGGAAAGACGGAGATGTCATCCAGAGAGGGAGCGTAGACTGTAGGTAAGCAGTCGTGGATGCTTCCTTCCAGACATGTTCGATTTCAGATATTAGTTGGACACCAAAGTAGTCAGCTGGGCATACGAGTGTGATACTCAGAAGGAAGGCGTGGGAGGAAGGTGTGCTTTGGGCTGGTGGGGTACAGAGATGGTCCTAAAGCCTCAGAGCTAAATGAGGTCCTCTAGAGAACGAATGTTGGTGGGGGAGAGAAAGGATCCAGATGGTTCCTTGGGATGCTTTAATATGAATAGGTCTGGGAAAGGAGAAGGAACTAGAAAGTGGATTTTAAGAGTTAGGGGATAAACGAAGAGGGCCTGGTATTCTGGAAATGTAGTGAAAAACAAGTCACCTACTTTGTCTAATACTTGGAGAGGCCGAAAAAGGCAATAGATAAAATGAAGTTTGTCAAACACTTCAGCAAACTCAGAAATGGAATTCTTTCTTTTAACAAAATAACTAGTGTTACTTTGTGACCTGTCAATCAAAGCAACATTGCTATTAGACTTTTCTTTAAAGAATGAGAAAATCAGGAGATTTACCATTCCGATCTTATAGCTTACTAGCAGTATCTAGTGATACTCTATAATGAATTTTAAAACAAAATGGAAAATTGTTAAACTTTGAGAAAGTTAATTAAAATAATCATAGTAATCTTGGTAGACAAAATTTGTTTTCAGTTTAAAAAATTGGCAAGAGAAATATGCTTGAGATCCAGTGCTGTTTTTGCATAGTGACTTAATACATATCAAGTGATGCTGAATATTTGCAGAACATCTGGTAAGAGCAGGTAGCAGCTTCCTTTTCAATATGGTTTAAATGGAAATAAAGCTGGAAAATAACAATGTCCATTTAAAATGGACTTTGCAAAGAAGCAATTTTATTTCTATTTGTTCTAACTGCTTGTGTTGTTTTCCTCACTTCAAACTAAAATTTCCTTAAATAAGTTTGATAGAAGATATGTTAAATTACACTTAATCCTTATAAAGCAAGACCTCAGCTGTTTCACTTTCTTACTGAAATCTTCCATTGTCAACATCTTACTTATTCTTTATTCTAAGGCCCCATTATTTGACCCCATGTAATTATTGTGATTTCTGTAGGTTCTCAGACAGACTCCTCCTTATCTGTCTCTTTGCTATCCTGCCTGAATCTCATGATTGAGCCTCTGAACTATACTTTCACTAGCTCTGTTAGTCTGGGTTCAGTTAAGAAAACAGAGCCACAGTAGATGTTTAAAACATGCGGAATTTAATATAAAGAATTAATGACACACGATGGATGAGCTGAAAACCTAACAGGGTTTTCGGCTGAGAAAATAGAAAGGTTAGCACAGATAGGAGGTTGCTACCATCCCCAGGGCTGAAGAGAAGGCTGAAAAGGATAGCATTCCCATGGTCCCGAGGCGGAGGCTTACTGGAGGGAGCTGGATCTGTGATGAGTGTCCCTTGGTGGGAGCTGGTGTTAACAAAGGAGAGTTTGTGCAGAGAGAGTTGGAAGAGATATGACTGCCTTCAGAAAGACCAGTCAAAACTGAGCAACAGGGCCTAAGCAGCCCTGGTGTATCTATCATTGACTCTAGTTAGAAAAGGATTATTGTTCCTATTTCATCATCACCATTATTGTTTATAGGTATACAATACTTACTGAATGAATGAGCAGGGTATGGCAGAGAAGGCTCGCGACCATAACTGATACAGTAAGAAAGGTCCACTGAGTCATAGGCAAAGCTGTGAATAAGCAATCTGGGATTCTTAGATAGGTGTCCATAAATAAAGTTTTATTGGAACATAGCCATGATTTTGAACGTACAGGTTGTCTGTGGCTGTTTCTGTACCACAAAAGCAGAGTTGAGTAGTTGTAACGGAAGATCAGATGGACTCACAGTCTCTCAATTGACCATTTGGCTCATCACAGCAGTTTGCCCGCCTCTGCTTTATACCCATGCAGGAATCACGCTGGTGGAAATCATACAGCCATGCTGATGAATGGTCACTTTTAAAGCCTCCAGGTTTTCGAACACTTGCCTTTGGTCCGTTCTTAGCATCGTCAGCAGATCTTCATCAAGTCTCCTCTCAGCCCTCGCGCTGTGTTCTCACCTCACTGGTAACATCGGTATAAAAGGAAGCGGCCTTTTCTTAGCGCCTGCTTGAGAGTGACAAACGTATATATATTTCCGCAGCCTGGTTTTCCTTTTTTCTTCTAGTCTCAGAGAATGAGGCATCTTAGGTACCCGTTTCACCTCTTCTCTTGACCTCATCCCATCCCACCTGTTCCTTCACCATCGGTCCGATGCTTATCACCCACCTCTGTCTCCCTTCTAAAGACGTTGCAGAGGAGCAGTCGGGAACTTTGGATTTGGCCAGCCAGACCCTGCTGCCACCTTCACTGCTTACTAATTCTGTGGCCATGAGCAGTTTCTTTTCATCTGTATTACCCTTAGCATCCTTTGTTGCGAAAGTAATTCTTCAGAGCATTTGTAGGCATCAAGTCAAATCCTACCTGTAAACACTATGTTTCACCTGGCATGTAGTGTATTTACTATGGTTTAGCTATTTTCCAAGTATCACTGAATTTTTACTTTAGACTCTAAAAATGTCCAGTCCTCTCTCAAGCTTTAAAAAAAAAAAAAAGCAATCCTTTCAATCCTTTGGTGCCTTCTTCTGTTACTAAGGTCTTAAACCTCCTTTGTCAATTCAAATCCTACCCCCAAGTCTTATTGTCTCACGTTTTACTCTTCTGTTATTTCACCCCTTAATGCATTACAATTTGGGCTTTTTTGTATATAATGGTTTTTTTTTTTTTTTTTCATTATGGCTGGTTTACAGTGTTCTGTCAATTTTCTACTGTACAGCAAGGTGACCCAGTTACACATACATGTATAGATTCCTTTTTCTCACATTATCATGTTCTATCATAAGTGACCAGATCCAGTTCCCCAATTTTGTGTGTGTGTGTTTTTCAGGGCCACACCCGTGGCATATGGAGGTTCCCAGGCTAGGGATTGAATCGGAGCTGCAGCCACTGGCCTACGCCAGAGCCACAGCAACGCGGGATCCGAGCCGCGTCTGCAACCTACACCACAGCTCACGGCAACCCCGGGTCCTTAACCCACTGAGCGAGGCCAGGGATGGAACCCGTAACCTCATGGTTCCTAGTTGGATTTGTTAACCACTGCTCCACGAGGGGAACTCCTGATTTCCTCCTTTAACGAGTCTTGAAAAGGTCAACAATGGTGCCCTAATTCATCAATTCACACCTACTTCCCAGTCTTTGCACTGTCTATCTGCTCGCAGCACTCAGCCCTGTTAATTGTGCTCTCTTTTGGAACGTTTCTGTCCCTGGCTTCCAGCACGTTACTGTTTCAGGATTTCTCAGCTGCTTTCTGTCTCTTTCTCGGGCATTTCCTCAGCTGTCTATGCTTGAGGTCTTATCTGTCCTTACTGCTCCTGTCATGTCATGTACTTACTGGGTAATTTTCTCCAGTCCTAAGGTTTCAAATCGATCTTTGTATGCCCACGGAACTGTTACTGCAACCCAGGTCTTTCCCAAGTGCGAGCGTAATGCAACTGCCTGTGGAGCATCCGTGTAGGTATGATCTCCTTTTAAGCCGAGTATATCCAAAGGCTCATGTTCTTTCTAAGCGTGATTCCCTTTCGTCATTGTCTGTTACAATCCTTGGATTAATGACTCCGTGAGAGAGCTTTGAGTCATTCTTGACTTTTCCCTTTTCTATTTGCTCCAAATTCACTGAATCTCAAAGTCAAGCCAGTTTTCACCCTCAAATATCTCATCTTTTTTCTAGTGTGGACTCACACTAGGCTCTTCTCTTTAACTCTCACTGTTTCCAAACTATGCTGCAGTTACAGCCTCCAAGAGACGGCGCCCCACCTTCTCTTTTGCCTCCATCAAATCCAAGTTCCACGCAGCAGCCAGCTCCGTCTCTGTGTATCTGATTATGCTGTCCTTTTACATAATAACCCCCCGAAGACTCCTCAGCGAGTGTGTGTTAAACTCTAAGCTTTCTCACCTACTGTATAACACCCTCTGAATTGCAGAAACTGCCTTCCTTTCTAGCCTCATCTCCTGCTGCTCTAAAATCGTATTTTATATTTTTGCAGCGCTGAATGGGTGGTTCAGAATAAGGACCATCCGACTCTGCTTCTCTTTGGGCTTTGCTCCTGCTCTCTTCTATCCCACCCCTCCTCCATCTTGCCTCTAGCTCTCTGCATAACCAAGAGCTTCTGAGTGCCTTGGAAGCAGCTGAGGTGCCTCCCCCATAGGTTCCTAAGACTAGACGCCGCTCTCTTTCTATGCTTCCTTCTGTTTCAGCCGTCGCATTTCCTCTTGTGTTATAATTGCACAGCCTGGTGTTTGGAAATTAGTTGACATTTCATAGCTCTTAAATTATTATTATTATTTTGTGGAGAGAATCATCCAAGGGTTTATTCAACACCTAATTAGTATTTAAATGTTTATTACAAGGTCAAGGGCTAAGTGCTGGCATATACAAGGATAAACAAGACATAGAATCTTCCTTTAAAGGGCAGATGGTCAAAGAGGGGCCATGTGGCAAAGAGAGAGTTAACTAATTATATGACAGAACAAGGTAGAACGTGTTAAGTGCAAAACAGCAGTGAGATTAAATATTGGAAGAGTTCATGTGAGATAGAGGTTAATTGCATACGAACTATTTTGCCAGATATTCAAAGCATCAACCCAAATATTTTGACGTTGTATCAGTTGAACTGAACATTTATGATTTGTCATCATACTGCTACTAAAATGTGAGGGCAAGTGAGTACGGCTCATATTGCACTACCTCACACCCGTTGTGTGACCAGTTGTATCTCTGACTGAATGGCTTTGCTATCACTGGTTTCCTTCTGTTCTACCACCTCCTGTTTAATATTCACATAGAATTTTTTTAAGTTTATTTTACAGCTGCACCTGCAGCGTATGGAAGTTCCCAGGCCAGGGATTGACTCCGATCTGTACACTGCAGCTGTGGCAGTGTTGGATCCTCTAACCCACTGTGCTGAGCCAGGGGTTAAACCCACATCTCTGTAGAGACCAGAGCCATCGCAGCTGGAATCTTAACCCGCTGCACTATAGCCGGAACCACTACAAATATTTAAAAAACAAAACAAAACAAAACAAAACTTCTTCATCTTCATATTTCCTCCAAGAATTTGAGAAAAAAAATAAGGAAATAAAAATATAAATGCCGTTTTCAACAAGGAGGAAGGAAAGTGACAGAGTGAGAAAAATGAGAACAACTGGCAGTAGAAAAGGTGCCAAAATGAATCTTTAAAAGGTAATACTAATACAGCTCCATGAAATAGCTAATACGTGTGATTATCTCCATTTTATTGATGAGGAAATTGAGGCTCAAAGTTCTGAGTTTACTAAGATATTAGGTTTACACATCTAGTATCTTTAGAGCTTAATTAGAGCCGAAAAGCAAAGAAAAGAGGAAGAAAAACGTATCTACGGCAGAAGACTTGTCACTGTCAGTAGTCATATCATCAGGGTGCTGGCAGCTGGGAAAGTGTAGGGTCCTGGTTTCCCCATCGAGTCCCTCTCAGTGGTTTGGGTCAGTACCTAGGAATTTAACAAAGGGCCCAGGAGAATTTTATTCTCAGGCAAGTCTGGGAAACAGTCCCCTAAACTCATCGGTTGTACCACTTAAACGGCACTCATCGTCAGCCTTTAACTGCGCATGTTTGGATGTTTTATTTTTCCTGGTAGGTTTTCATTCCCTGACTGAAGGAACAACTTCATGTAAAACTTTTTGTCTTGCATAGCCTTCCCCAAATACTTTTTTATGTTGGAAGGTAGTAAACATTTACTGGATAAAAGATTAATACTTGCAGAAGTTCCTGTCCTGGCTCAGCAATAATGAGCCGACCAGTATCCATGAAGATGCAGGTTCAATCCCTGGCCTCACTCAGTGGGTTAAGGATTTGGCGTGGCTGTGGCTGTGGTGTAGGCCGGCAGCTGCAACTCCGATTCAGCCCCTAGCCTGAGATCTTCCATATTCTTCAGGTGCAGCCCTGAAAAGAAAAAAAAAACAAAAACAAAGTTTAACACTTGGAATTCTTTTGTTATAGTATCTATTAATGGTGTATGTGTGCCCACTGTGGCAGAGGGGGTTAAGGATCCAGCTGCAGTGGCTCGGTTCACTGCAGGAGCAAGCATTGAATTTCTGGCCCGACACAGTGAGTTAAGGATCCTGTGTTGTGGCAGCTATGCTGCAAGGTCACAGCTTCAGCATCTGGGATTCGATTCCTGGCCTAGAAACTCATACGCCACAGGTGCTGCCGGAAAAAAACAAACAAACAGTGTATGTGAAAAAGATATAATTTGTGCCTTATACAGAGAGTAAGATAATTAAGATTGTCCTTGTATATGTTATGTATTCTTATATGTAGTTCTATTTTAAAGTTTCAGTATGTATTGCTGGCTGTTGCGTTAGCTATGAATCATTTGAGGTCAAATGTTCCATTGCGATTTCTTCAGGCCCAGAGTGGTGGGCATGGAGACTTGTTTCCCCATCTAGTGACTGATCACAGCTGAGGCAGGAAGATGTGACCATCTCAGCTCAAAATGAGACAGTTTTCCTGGGCTGTGTGCGTTGCAGAGCTCCCTGCTGTGATGCCAAGGCTTGGTTGGACCAGCACTGAAGTTCTGCTCCGTCTGCCCACTTCAGGTTAGTCCTTCTTCTCTCCAGCTGTGTTGAATCCTAATAAATATCAAACACCAGACACTGTCTCTGGTGCATCTGTCTTTTAGAATCCTGCCTGTTACTCAGTCAGAGTCAGCTGACTCCAGTAAATTTTTTTGGAGACTCAGTAAATGTTTCTTGAGTATGTGGTGTGCACATGACAACAAGAGTTACGTTAAACATACACAGTGCTCACTCTGTGCCAGGCACTGTTCAGGTACCTTTTGCATATTATACATATAGCAGCAATAGCATGTAATAACACATACATAATCTGTTATTATAGTGTTATAGGTTTGAGGTAAGTACTATTGTCATCCTCATTTTACAGATGAGGAACCTGAGGCACAGGGAGGTTACTTAACTTTTTCGGAGTCACGCAGTTGGTAGGTGGAGCTTATATTGGAACCTGGGCAGTCTGGTTCCAGAGCCCATGTTCTTGGTCATCTAATTATAGTGACTTTACAAATTTATTTAATATTTACTGGATGAATGAATTAAAAATACATTTCTATGGTATAAGTAGTCAGGTAACCTGTTGTTAAGTTATGCTTTGAGGTATCTGAAAATGTAGATGGCATTACTAGATTCTATAAACTTGTTTTCATTCTTTAGAATAAAGTTTAGAAATGAATAACTATTAAATGTACCTACTTAGAAGATACTTATTCTTGATTTTTCCTCTGATGTTTGGGAGAAAGCTCGTGATTACTTTCCTATCTGGCCTCATTGTTCTATCAAGATAGCAGTCAGGCTTTTGTGCAAGTCATTTTGTGTTGTTTATTTCGGAGAGCATTTGAAGAAGACTGTGTGGTAGCCTGTGGTCTGCTAACCTTAGCATGTGGGCTGAAGAGCTCCTCTGGGTCCTTGCTTCTCCTCCACTCAAGGCCCAGCCCTGGCCTGCACTGAAAGGATATACTACGGTGGTCTTGGCAGTGGTGCATCGACCAACTCTGAGTCAGTTCAGTGGTGAATTGCATTGTATTTTCCTATGGTGGGTGACTTTCTTGGGCCTCGTTTAGAGGCTTACTCGCGGCACGCCCTCGTTTCTTCATTCACTTGGCTCCCGTGTTATCCCCGGATCTTATGGGAGTTGTATTTCCTGGCCACAACGTCTGGTTACCACCTTTCATTTTTGTTGAGCTTCTGCTCTTTGCTTGGGCGATCGCGGCTAGGAGGACAACCTATACTCAAATCACCATCAGCCGCCTACCCTGCTTGGGAAATACTCTACCTGATTTTACTGTGTTTGGGGATTTTTGCTAAAGGCACTCAGTCGGTTGCCTCTTTGCCCCTCCGTCTATGGACCGACCTTAGTTCTCCTTCCTCCTTGTGATTTCATCTGCTCAGCACAGAATGACTGATCCCCGTCTCGCTTCTTTGTTCACACTCTCGTTAGTTAGCTGACTCTGTCTCCCCGGGAGTCGTGGATTCTGGCCTTCATTTCACTGGACCACCTTTCTCATTGTCTGAGTCTCAGCTGTACTGATCTTACAGTCACCGAAAAAGTAGAGTTGGGAGTTCCTGTTGCAGCCCAGTGGATCACAAACCTGACCAGTATCCGTAAGGATAAGAATTCTGTCCCTGGCTTTGCTGAGTGGGTTAAGGATCTGGCTTTGCCACAGGCTGTGTCGTAGGCCTGAAGTTGCAGTTCTGATTTGACCCCTATCCTGGAAACTTCCATATGCCAGGGGTGGGGCCCTAAAAAGCAGAAAAAAAGAAAAAAGAAAGAAAAAAGAAAAAATGGAGTGGTTCATCAAGTTATTGCAGATTAAATATGTGCAGAAAAATGTATCCAAAGACCGAAGAATCCTTTTTTGGTGGATAATTTCACTTTCGGCCTGCTTTATTTAAATAATTATCCCACCGTTTCATTGACTCTGCCAAAACATCATCAGCGAAGCACAATGTAGAAGTAATTTCACTCTTTATCTCAAATCTTAGCAGTGAATTATTTATTGGCAAATATTTATTGAGTGGCTACTCTTTTTAGGTGTGCTTCCAGGTGCAAGGAATGAAATGTTTTCTACATCTGCATTTTCACTTTTTACCTACCTCCATTTTTTGCCGAAACTCATGATTGATCTGTGAAGGTGCTTAGGGAAGTGTTATTATTCTTATTGAAAAAATGAATTAACAGAGACTCAAAGAAGTTCTAGTGACTAGTTCAAGTTCAGTACAGAATGACACTTAGAATAACAGACATCCTATGTGAACCTTCTTTCCACTTGAGCACATTAAAATTAGACATCAGGAGATTAACACCCATAGGGCAGTGGACATTAGACATACCTCATGCGGAATTGCTTACATTGAACATGTCTGATAAAAGGAATTCTAACACATCTACAACACAAGTAAATGTCTAGAGCGCTGCCTTTTAAGTAAATTCTAAATTGCTTTCTTTCTTTTTCTTTTCTTTTTTAAATGCGATGAATCCTTTGGAAAATTCCTCAGTTCCACCACGTGGCCACTAGCAGACATGCTGTCATTCAGCTCACTTGGGTGGTCATTTTCCATCATGCTCTCCTTGAAGTACCCTGACAAGAGAAAACATAAGCTATTTCGCATGGGGAGAGGTACAGCTGGGAGAATCTAGCCCACTGGTATTTCTGGGATACTTACTTGCCTGAAACAGTAAATACAGTCAATGCATGGAGAGACACAATGTAAACTGTTACTTTGAAATGCTTGCTTTTGGCACAACTTCCTCGCGGGCGTTTTACAATTTACAAAGCAGTATGGAGTAATGTTGACAACTTCTGTGTTTACAAAGTCACTGGGTTTCTCTTGACTCAAGGCAGGATTTGGGGTTTTGGCAACTTTTCAGATGTGCGTCATTTCTTCCCGGTGACTTTGCGGCTCTTCCTCTTTATTTAGCATAGATGTTGTTCCAGCCCAAGCTGAGTGGGCCTCATCGAGGCTGTGTGACTTCAGAGAGGAACGATTTCTTCTCCAGCTGGAGCTGATGGGAGGGCCTAGCAACATGCCTGGCTTTACCACATGCAATACATCAAAAGAAGGATTTTCTCTTAGCAGTGACTGAAAAATGCGAAAGCGTCAATTGCGACATTAAATGATAGTGCTCATCTTTTTCAGTGTGAGATACTGTGAGAGCTTTTGGAAGCAGTTGCTTTGTTACTTTTAAGAAAAAAAAGCACGATGAAAACAGATCTAAAGCTGTTATTACTGCAGGGTTAAGAAATATCTTTTTGGCAGTTTTTAAGATTCCTTATCTCTAAGATGGTTAAAATATTGCCACACCTATAAACTGAAAGGATTAAGTGTATCGCATGTATTATTCTTCTAATGAAAGTATTAATAAGAGTCACAGCTATCATTTGCTGTGGGCTTATTCTGTGTCAGACAGCAGTCTAAGAGCTTTTTATGTTCTTTGCTCGTTAACCCATTTAATGAGGCTTTCATTATCCCCATTTTACAGATATGAAAGCTGGAAAGTTTAAGTAATTTGCCCAAAGATATGCAGCTAACAAGTGGCAAAGTTCGAAGTTTAACCCTGGAGTTTGTGCTAATTAAGGTTAACTATTGACTATTCATGGCGCTATAGCCACGGCTTATTGCCCTACAAGGTGTGTGTCTCCCAGCAGAGAGAGGGCTGAAGGCAAAGTGTGTAGCAGTTTACATTGTACAGCAGCTACCACTGATCTCTGCATAAGTGGACAGATGCATCCTATTTATGGATTGGATGGCTTAATATTGTTGTTTTCCCTAAGTTTATGTATAGATTCCTGTGGATTATTTTGAAGAAGCAGACAAGCTATTTCTAAAATTTATATGTAGCTGGAAAGCATGTAGAATGACCAGTTTTAAAAATTAAAGACTCTCACTGTCCGTTTTCAAGACTTAATATACAAGCTAGAAGAATACAGTGTGGTTTTGGAATACAGGCAGACACATAAGTAAATGGAACGAAACAGAGGGTTTCAAAAGAGGTGCGTAAAATAACTGATTTAAAAAATGCAAAGAATTTCAATCAGGAAAGAAGGTCTTTGTAACAAAAGCTGCTGGAACCATTCGACATCTATATGGAAAACTCCTGTGCCACTCTTTACACACAAGAAATCATTCGAAATGGGTCACGGACTTAAGTGTATATCCAGAATCATAAAGTTTCTGGAAGAAAATGTAATGTCATATATTCACAACCCCAGCATTGGCAAAATTTTCCTGGAGAAGATACAGAAAGTATAAAACTGAAAGAAAAAAAGTTAAATTGCACTTTATCACAGTTAAAAATTTCCATTTATCAAAATATACCAGTGAGAAAGTGAATATAACATTTTATATTCAGAATAAATAGAGAATATCTCTAAGTCAACAAAAAAATTCAAGTAATCCAGTTTAAAAATGAGCAGAAGACTTGAGCACACACTTGACAGAGAAAATAAACAGCCAATAAAAGTGCATGGAAGAGTGCTTAGCATCATTATTCAGCAAATAAATGCATATTCGCAGTGAGGTACCACTTCACATCCTCTAGAATAAATACCGTTACTAAAGGTTGTTACAGATGTGGGGGGCCTAGAAGTGTGTCAAATTGTACAATACATCTGCCCTGTGATGTTGCAACTCCACTCTTAGGTATTTAGTTAAAAAATATAAGAACATATGTCTGCAAAATATCTGGATAAGAATATTCTTACTCATAAAGTCCAGAATCAGGAAGCCACACAGATGTTCATCAATAGGCAAATGGCTGAACAACTTGCAGTATGTAGATATTTGTGTAGAGGTAAAAATAAGTGAATTACTGATACTTGCATCAAGCAGATTAATTCAAGCCCTGGCATCACTTACCTGTTTGCAAAGTTCTTCTGCAGTTAGAACCAATGCATTAATGGCAACCACTCTTTTAGTACATGTAAAAGAAAACTTAAAATTGAAAATGACTAGATCTAAATTAGTGTAGACACACAGCTGTTTACTAAATGAAAAATCATGCTGAATAAATTTATATGAAATGCACCTTTTGCAGCTACATATATTAGAGTCTTTGGGTAATGTTATTTAAAAAGTAAACAACACTTTTCACAAGATTTGCCTCCTCTGAGTTTTAGGGGTCAGTAACATTGCAATGGATTCCAAGGTGAATGACAAACATCAACAATTTTTTTTGTGAAATGTATGTGTCCCTTATCGGCCTTCCTTAGAAAGAGAAATTTAGTTCTTAATTTTTCATTACAGTGCATTCTGGTTTTATTGAGTCCATTGTAGCCAAAGCGTTTAATACCAAATATGGATGCTTACTCCAAAAAACCCCCAAATTGTAGGTTTAAACTTAAGTAGTTACAAAACTACTGTAGCAAAAGGGCACGCAGTGTATCCTTCTTGTTGGAGAAATCTGGGCGGTGATGGACATGCTCTCTGCCCTCACTGAGTGATGGTGTTGGTTATCAGCCAGATGTGGCACTTGGAATTGAGAAACTGCGTTTTCAATTTTCTTTAATATAATTAATCTTAATTTAAATAATCATGGCTAGTGCTATTGGACAGCACAACTCTATCCACTCAACAGCAGGCTTACTCAGCCTCTGTTTCCTATGCACATTGTAGTTACAGCTCATTGCTTGCACAACTAACCCCTGCCTTTCCTCTGACCTCATCTACTGTTGATCTGATAGCTTCATGCATTGTTCTGTGGACCTTAAAACAATTGGAGAGATCCTGCGTGAACAGCGGGTGCAGCCGTGTCAAATACATCTCCTGCTGCCGTTCAGGACCACCAGGTGTTAGCTGTCTGTAGCTGGGAGAGTTTCACCTCCAACTGTTTTTCCAAGTGCTCAGCAGGTTGTCCTTGAAGGGAGCTCTTTGTTATGTTGCCTGTAAAACCCACTGGAGATTCCTGTTACTTCTGATCACCTTTTAGATTTCTCCACAGTGCTGTTGCACATGTCTCTCTGAAACTGTTATGACAAGAGCTAGCATTAGGTAGAGAGAAGCCATCTTGCTGCATTTTCTGCATCTGTTAATAGCAATACCTACTTTTAAAAATTTAAAAGTCAGGAAAAACGGTAACCTAGATGAATGCCTGGAAAATATATGTAATCTGGGACTGTCCCAGGAAAATGGAAACATATGGCCACTTAAAGGATAGGACATTATCTTGCTTCAAACAGAAATTCAATTGTGGAGAAAAATAAAAGCATAAGGAATTTATAATTGGAATAACGATTCTGGACAATTTAAAAAGCATGAAAGAGGTGAACTGCACTTAAAATAATTGCTTTTTGGGCAAAAATCTGCTGCTAAATTATCATCTGTTCACTCAAAATAAAGTGAAAATTAAAGTTATGTGAAATTCACAGTTGAAAATAGTTTATTTCTTGTAAGACAACAGTTTCTATTAAAAGCGCAACCAAGTCTATTTCATCTGTGATTAAAAGCAAATTTCTGGAGTTTCTGGAAATCAGAGCAAATAAGAAAGGATAAGAAATATTTCTACTTATGCATTCATCGTTTATTCCTGAAAAGTGTACAATTTCTAAATTAAATACTTTGTATAAAGAAAGAAATCTTTTAAGACGTAAGTTTTAAATGAGATCGCTGCGTCTGTCCTCAGCTCATTTGGTAAAAATATGTAATGAGGCAAGCAACTGATCACACAGGAAAATAATAGTTGTCACATCAAACTGTCGATGAAATTGATATTTTTGAGTTTTATTGATATTTTTATCACATATCTCAGTCTAATGTACACAGTTATTAAATGCATCTTCAGCAAATATATCTGCATAGATTCATCTGCCTTAGGTGAAGGATCTAGCTTATAATGACACCACGAAATCAGTGGAGAGTTTAATGGAATTAAAGCAAAAAATAAGAAGGAAAATGCGCCTGCATTACATGCACTTGGTCCTTTCCATCTTGTGGGTTTAGCAGTGATAAAGAGCAATAACAAACTGAAAGAATTCTGAAGTGATGTACTATTGTTATGCAAACCACTAGTCATGCACATCTAGCAGAATTAGCAGGTTTATAAAATATGTAGATAGGGGAAAAGCATTAAATAAATGCAAGAGCCTTCTCCTGTCTAAAAACCTACAGTCTTACTCGTTACTGACGGAGATGGAGGAGATCCCAGAGGCTATCAACACATGAGCAATTGTATTAAAATCTCCTCGGTATGAGTGGTCTCATATGGTGTTTGTCTTTCTCTTTCTGACTCACTTCACTCAGGATGAGGGTCTCTAGTTCCATCCATGTTGCTGCAAATGGCATTATTTCGTTCTTCTTTTATGGCTGGGTAGTATTCCTGGGTATATATACCACATCTTCCTAATCCAATCATCTGTCACTTCTATCTGGAATCTAATATACAGCACAAATGAACCTTTCCACAGAAAAGAAAATCATGGACTTGGAGGACAGACTTCTTGTGGCCAAGGGGGAAGGGGAGGGAGTGGGATGGATGGGGAGCTTGCGGTTAATAGATGCAGACTATTGCCTTTGGAATGGATGAGCAATGAGATCCTGCTGTGTAGCACTGAGAACTATGTCTGGTCACTTATGATGGAGCATGATAATGTGAGAAAAAAGAATGAATACATGTATGTGTAATTGGGTCACCATGCTGTACAGTAGAAAATTAACAACACTGTAAACCAGCTATAATGGAAAAAAATAAAAGTAAAAAAAAAAGTTCATCTGGAATTATCTGAAGGAGACAAAAAACAAACAAACAAACAAAAAACAAACTTCCTGGAGTTCCCGCTGTGGCTCAGTGGTTAACGAATCTGACTAGCATCCATGAGGACACAGATTGGGTCCTGACCTTGCTCGGTGGGTTAAGGATCCAGGATTGCCCTGAGCGGTGGTGTAGGTCGCAGACTCAGCTCAGATCCTATAGCTCCCATTCGACCCCCTAGCCTGGGAATCTCCAAATGCCGTGAGTGCGACCCTAAAAAAGCAAAAAAAAGTGCCTGGAACACTCACATGGCCAGGAAATCAAGGGGTGTGTGGATACTGATTTCCAAAATAAGAATTTATTTTAGTTTAATTTTTTTTTTGTAGTAAAGTAAATGTTTGCAGTATTTGCAAAATGTTTGCCGATATTTGCAAAAATATTGAAGTAAAGCAATATGCATGTCCTTTGTGTTCAAAAGCGTCTTGTTTGGAAATCTGAAGGAAAACTTTCTTATTTGACATCTGGAAGAACAAATGACGAATTCGAAACTGTGTTCCCTCTGAAAAGAAAAACAATCTGAAAAATAGATAATAGATTAGTAATTTTAGATTCATTTTATTAGAATAAGAAGACTTGCTATATTTAAAATTTATTCTAAGTTAGGTACAGTACATTTTGGAACCACCATTTAATTGGGGAAAAAAAAAGAAATGACTTTTGGGTGGGGAGTTCCCATCGTGGCGCAGTGGTTAACGAATCCGACTAGGAACCATGAGGTTGCGGGTTCGGTCCCTGCCCTTGCTCAGTGGGTTAAGGATCCGGCGTTGCCGTGAGCTGTGGTGTAGGTTGCAGACGTGGCTCGGATCCTGCGTTGCTGTGGCTCTGGCGTAGGCCGGTGGCTACAGCTCCGATTCGACTCCTAGCCTGGGAACCTCCATATGCCGCGGGAGCGGCCCAAGAAATAGCAAAAAGACAAAAAAAAAAAAAAGAAATGACTTTTGGGGAAGTAGGTACCCAAGAATTTTACAGTCTTAATGGGACTTCATATGATCTTACACACTTAATTTTATTATACTTTCCAATATCTTAAGTTCATCAAGCCACTTAATCACCTCAGTACTGTGTTCAGACTACAAAACTTCCAAAGTGGTATTCCTTTCACCACTAAATTGCTACGTACATATCAAACACATACTGCGTTAAGTATCACCTACTCAAATCTCGCCAGTCACTTTCTTCGCCTTTGTTCCAGCCCTGCTTCTTGCATTCGTATTATAAAGTATGGGGCGAAAGTCAAGGTTTCTTCTGCCCTTAGACTCCTCAAAATGCTAGCATCTGTTGTTTTTGTTTGGACTTTGAAAATGATAGCTTAATTTCTGAACCTACTGTTTCCAAGAAAAGTTTCAAGTTTTAGATCATTTGTTTCCATCAGTTGGATCATTCTAGATCACATCCTGCTGTGAGGCACTGGGAACTGTCTCTAGTCACTTATGATGGAGCCTGATAATATGGGAAAAAAGAATGTGTACATGTATGTGTAACTGGGTCACCTTGCTGCACAGTAGGGAAAAAAACCAACACAATGTATTGGGGAAATAAAAAAAAAAGCTACAGGCCCATCATACCTTTCCTGAAATGAAAGCGTTTGTAAACTATTTTGGTATGTACTTACTGTTTTCTAACTTTCTACAGCGAGCATCTCTCATCCTGTTTTGATAGATTGATTGATTGATATCTTGGTTCTCTTCATCTTCATTCTTCACCAAAATTATCAGCATTTCATGGTGTGGAGAGTGGCCGCTCTCTAAAATTTCATAACACGAGAAACTGGCTATGGTATAAAGAAGGTTGTCCTGGGACCTCCCGGAATAACGTCTCTGCTACAATAACACCAGCAATTCTCATATCCTAGCACCTATTCGAACAGCTCCCTCTTGACAGAAGACGTCACTGTCAAACAAAGGGTGCAACTCGAATACACGATTCTGACTGGTCATTGCCCTTGCAATACCCTCTCATCCTTAACCGCATCCTTACTGTAAGTTTCTGTAAGTTTATTATGCTGCATTTTTCTTTTCTTTTCTTTTCCTGTGGTTGGCGGGGACCATTCCTGAAAGTACTGAATACCAGGTCAATGCGTGGAGTGGACGGAGCAAGCGCCTATTCCAACTCGTAGCTCCAAACATCCATTTAATGTATTGTCCTCGGATAGAGGACGTATCAGATACTAAACTGGTAAGAACAGATACTACACTTGATCTTAGCCAAAAGGCTGAGGAACGATATTCTGCTACATTTTTCTGTTGGTTTTCTGGATGAACTTATTTAGTCATCAACTGACAATTTTGATAATATTATCTGGGGTTTGGCCAACAGAGGGAACTTCTCATGCATGTCTAGTCCTAGCCAAGTGCTCAAATACCTGTTTCTGAAACATCAATAAGTCTGTGAAGGCAGAGGCTACATAGATAAGTATATTTATACCATATTCTTATTTAAAAGAAAGTTATTCTCCATATCCTGAGTGATGGATGAGACCCTCTGATGGAGAAAAAGTCAGAAGATTTATTTGATTACCCTAGTACGTAAAGGGCTTTCCAGGTTGGTAACTGGGAGAATTTGCTCTTTATAATTTGGTTCAAGAAAGAGCATGCTCTAATGCATACTCTCATGCTCTCAAAACATCCTGTCAAAAGACCCTGCCAAAATTAATGGCTTAGAACTGACATTAGGCTTTCAAGGATGCTGCAGTGATTTATTGAGTGGTGCCAGCCTCTGTCTTCGTTGGGTGGAGAGCACTTGTCTTCATGTAACAGGGCTAATAGTACCTCAAGCTGTTGTCACTTGCCTTGGTGGAATTGCCTAGATGCACTCCCCATGCAGTAGGCTGGTGATCATTGCCCTTAAGTATTCACAGAGCAGGAGCCCTGGGGAAACATCGATTAGCCACCGGGAGGAAGACGTTCCAGCCACACAAACAACCTCCCGAAGTCTCTGGGCTGTAATGAGGACCAAGCCCCAGTGACAGGCCTGGTCTGTGCTGTGCTACTGCATCAAGGCTCAGCAGTTTTCAAGGAGAGAGCGATTGGAGTCAGGCCCGGGACTGCACGGAGTCCGCTAATCACTACACAGAGACTTCTGGGCTGAGCCGCAGGAGGGAAGCGGCTCTCGTGAGCTGGAGGAGACACTGGCTTAGGCTGTTGAGGAGTCGGGGAGGAGGATTCTGCTGAAGTATTAGTGTTTAGGGTACATTGAGATCCCTTTGGTCTTTGCAGAGTTAATACCTTGGTCTCTCAGTCTCTCTCTCTTGTCTTAATTAAAACAAACAAAAAGTATAGCTTCACCCAGCCTGGCTGGCGACTGTCCCAGTGTCTGTCTGTAGCTTCCCGCTTCTTTATTCTCCATCAGGGGAGCGATGATCAGTTTGACAATAGAGAAAGAAAAAGATGGCATGAGGTGTGTGTGTGGGTGGGATGTGTGGGTCCGTTTGTTGCGGCTTCACAGCAAGAGCGTGTAAAGGTCTCCATGGTGGATAACTTTGAGGATTCAAGAGTTGATGGAAGCAGAATGGATAACCCTCCCTTGCTCCGTAATAACCGTAAAAGGTAGGAGAAGGAGGTACCATATGGATTCTGCGAATGTTTGATCCTCTCTCAATGTTGGCGTTGGAAGAAAGCAGGAGGGGCTTTTCCTCTCGCTCAAACTTTTTTTTTTTTTTTTTTGGTCTTTTGTCTTTTCAGGGCCACTCCTGCGGCATATGGAGGGTCCCAGGCTAGGGGTCCAATCGGAACTACAGCTGCCAGCCTACACCACAGCCACAGCAACAGCCAATCTGAGCCGCGTTTGTGACCTACACCACAGCTCACAGCAACGCCAGATCCTTAACCCACTGAGCCAGGCCAGGAATCAAACCTGCAACCTCATGGTTCCTAGTCAGATTCGTTAACCACTGAGCCACGCGGGAACTCCTCCTCTAGCTCAAACTTGAAAGTGACGGTCAAGAAGCATGAAGAAGGGCCATGAATACTAATTCATGAATTAGTAATGTTGAAAATGAACTAATGTTGAAAATGAACTTGGTTCCTGGATTTATAGAAGCAAAGAGAAAAGTTCACTTCCACATGGGAAAACAGTGATTTTCACCTCTTTGGGACGTAGTGGCATTCTTCAATTGACAGTAACTTTGAACTCGGGCTTTTGTTGGCGCCACAGCTAATATGACTCAGTTGTTATTTCATTTCAAAGTCCCAGAAAAAGACAGGAAGTTTTGCATTTGAGAAATAAATATGAGGAATTTTTGTACCACAAATTTTGGAGGTTATACATAATCTCCATTTAAAAAGTTTGGATTGAATATGTTTGGAATAATAGACTAGAAGTGGCTGAAATATACATGTGATATTGGTATTAAAGGTTTTGATTATGAGTTGCTATAATTTAAGAAGACGAAAACATAATAGCATAGGCACAAAATAAAAGTACTGGGATTTCCTGTTGTGGCTCAGCAAGTTATGAACCTGACTAGTATCCATGAATTCAGTCCCTGGCCTCGCTCAGTGGGTTAAGGATCCAGTGTTGCCATGAGCTATGGTGTGGCTGGGATCAGGCGTTGCTGTGGCTGTGGTGTGGCTGGGATCAGGCGTTGCCGTGGCTGTGGTGTAGACTGTCAGCTACAACTAATTCGACCCCTAGCCTGGGAACTTCCATATACCACAGGTGCAGCCCTTAAAAAAACAAACAAAAAACAAAAATGAAAGTACTGGGTTTTTGTTAATGAGAAGTAATGAACAAAAATGATTGCACATTTACCTATGGAATATTGAATAGTAGATATTAATACTTGGGTAAGTAAAATCCTTATTAGTAAAATGAAGAATGTTTAGTAGGTATCCTTTGTTGTAGCTTTGCAGAAAATCAGATTCTTTAGTGTGTTTGAAATTTATTCATAGAATGTATGATAAACTCTGATGATGCTACAACTTCTCAGGACATCTGTCTCTCAACTATAGTTTTTGATTGAACTATGTTGATTTTTAAAATTTTAGATAATGGAAGTATCTTTCAGGGTGAAATGCTTTGTCCTAATTTTATGAAATATATTTTACAATAATAAAGCCAAACCAGTTTTACTCAAGCCTTAAAATCTGATCTTGTCATCTTTTTGCAACATATAGTTTGCAGGATGTTCTTCAGGGCACTTTCAAAGAAGCAGGACATTGCATAGAGTTAAACAGGCGAGGAAGACCGCTCAAAACTGTTGCAACGGGGTCAGAAACGCGAGCGAGGGAGAGAGAGAGAGATTGAACTCAACTCCTTTGAAACAAAAAAGGCAGAGAAGTTTGTAAGGGTATGATAAACTAAGGGAACAATCCAGGAGGACATTAGAGGAGATTGGTCAAAAAGATTAGGCCATCTTGCTAATTAGTGTTTATAGGTTCCTGCTCTCCCACAGAGACTGGCAGTCAGGAAGGCCTTTCTCTATGAGTTCATTTCTAAGGGACAGCCCCACGTTCTTGTGACAGACATCCTTGGGTCGTAAAACTGGCAAGAGGCTGGGAGAAGACTGCGTCTCAAAGGCGAAGAGGAAGAATTTACAATGACAAGTTTTTAGAGCAAATGCTCCAGGAGGCCAGGGACCTCTAGTGAGGAAGAAACCTGTCTGGAGTTTGACAAGCCCAAGGGGACATTAAGGCCATTTTTTATATCACTGCTGATATAGCACAGTATCAACACCTATAAATGTAATTTATTTTCTCCAGTGTATGAGACGTGAGTGTACAATTTTTATATAATTTTATTAGGACTCTTCACTCAGCCTATGAAACGTCTACTTTTTGTATCTAATCTATAGGCATCACAGCAAAACTCTGTAAACTCTGTGGGTTTCCGAAGGTAGTTCAAAGGACCCTCTTGCAGGTGCTAAGAGTACCAGGTAATTTTTCTAGGAGGCTTTGAGCAGATATTTGTCCCTGCTGTGACTTCGATGGGTTCTCACGTGAACCAAAGGGAGGACACGCCGAATGCAAACTCAGGGTTCAGTAATTCTGTATCAGTACTGCTTTTCGCTTTAGCCGGTAAGCGGAAGTAGAGGCATCATTAACTTGGCTCTAACGATAAGCTTTCGTTTCCAATACATTGTTCACTTTTCCTATCAATGCTGCTAACAGTTAAAAGTACAGTTAAAAATACTGCTTTTAACTGACTGTGAGGACTTGGATACATTTTCAGAAAAGTATACCTCATTTAGGCTTACTATATCAAAATATTCTCAGGAGCATCATTCAGCAGGAAACTATAGTTAATAAAGGAAAGAGTTACGAAAGCTGAACACTGTGACTCAGTTCACTTGTATCTGTGTAATAGGTCGTGCTCAAAAAATTGTTTGCTAGAAACTCATCTAGTATCAACTTCTTACCTTAAGGGGCACAGTGGTGAATAGGTAGACCTGGTTCCTACCCTAATGAAGAGCGCCGCCCAGTGATGGAGAAAGGCAAGCTTAAACTTCCAGTTCCTATTTCCTGTTTTCTATTTCCAGTAGAAGTCATTGTCTTAAAAATAAAGTTAAATGATTCCAAGAGCAATTCTTCTATCAGACTTTGAAGGAAAGGTGGTGGTTATCAAGGAGAACCTGTCCGATTTAAGGTTTAATCCCTAATTCTGGTTTTCTAGCAGAAGCGTATTCACACCAGATCCTGGAGATAACTAAAAGAACACCAGCTAAGTGTTTCTTTGAATAGGTGAGGGAAGAATCGGATTCTTTTACCATCTTAATACTTTGTTGATCAGAGAACCAGGGAAAGGAAGCTATGAGTCAGTAATAGCACAATCAGTAAGAGAAAGGGTACCGGCTAGTTACAACATTAAATCTTCAGGCCAGACAGGAGGTTTCTCTCCAATAGCAGCGAGTGCTCGAGCAGCAGGCCTTGGATATCACAGCGTTATATGATTGACACTGTTGTTATTTATCATTCTAACACCTTCTTGGTTTTTCATCATTCTCAGGGCTTCTTTTTCTAAGGAGCTTCAAGGCACCTACAGTCTTTTTGTTCCATACTCGTTCGCCAGAGCTCAAAAAAAAAAAAAAAAAAAAGAGTAGCAGTGCTTTAGCATAACACTAGTAACTACTTTATTATATTCTAAGTGACTTCCGTTCTATGTTTACATTTAATAGCAGCAGCTTAGGGTAGCAGCAAATTTCTGTTTTCCCAGAGATTGTTACTTGTTCCTAAAATTGCTGAAAGATCTTATATTTTGTGTGGATCTTGAGGCTTTCTTCACATAATCCTTGGACTTGACTATATTTTAATTAGAGCTTGGAAGACCTGTTTTTAATGGTGTGTGTGTGTGTGTAATTAACCAGACAGGGTCAGACCGTTACTGTCATTTTCATTTGATTTAATTTAATGTGGCCAATTGGTTATTTTTTGGTACAGATGGGAGGGTCTGAGAACAAAACCTTTGACTGTGTCATATCAGAACACTTAAGTAAGTTTCTCCTCATTTCTTTCTAATGTTGATACTGCCTTATATTAGTCTACTGATGGATGCTGTGTGATTATCTGCAGAAATGAGGAAGAGTATTAAAATATTTAGAAATAAGAGAGGAAAAAAGGATGTGAGGAGGCACTATGCTAAACATCAAATACCTAGATCATATAAACGGTTTTAAAATGAAGACAAAAATAGTAGGAATTTAGTGGGTTTGTGCTTTCTTTCATGTGTATACTAGTACAGCAGAGAATGGTGTCAGGCTATTTTTTCATCTGTTACAACAAAGAGTTACAGTTTTTTTCAAAGCAAGAGATACCCACCCACGCCAAGTGCTTCTCTTCCAGGAAGTATAGGATCTTGTATGGTTGTTCATTTGTTAATTTTTGTGTGTTGCTGTTAATTTCCTGTATCCGGCCCCTGAGTGACTGAGTTGAGAGAGTGAATCGGTGCTGAGGCTCAAAGACTCCGGCCTGAGAAGTTCTTAGGCTGTTTAACACGTCCCATGTAATCCACTTAATTGCGCACATAAGCTTGTCAGGGGAACTTCCAGCTAAAAGAATCAATAATGCGCTCAGAGCACAGTTGGAAGACGCTCAGGATGGAGGTCTCGGCTTTCCAGAGTTTGCCGGCTGATTCATTGTGAGTCTTGGTGGCCTGGTCAATAATGAGGCCAATAGCTTTTGGAGCTTGATGGTCAGGATTTGAGATTCTGATTAAGTGACAGTGTGAGTGAATTAGGAGTCGACTGCCATACATTACAGCCTAAATTACAACAAGAGGCTCTTCTAGTCGAGTCAGTTAATTACAAAAGCCATAGCCTTAATTCCAGAAATACTCATTCATGTCCAAATGCATAACATAAAAACTGTAAGGTGACTTTTTACATCCTGTAAAACATACCTGCGAACATGTGACTCTTAAGCAAACTCTCAAGTGAAAATTGGGCCATGCATTGCTTTACTGCATGTATTGAGACTGCTTTTTGTGCTTTTTCATTCTTGCCGTTTTAAATGAGTGTTGCAATAACGTTGGCCTGCTGTCTTCATCCCTCTCTGTGTTGCTCTCCCTCTCTCTCTCTCTCCCTCTTTCCAATCCTCTGTTCTGCTCTATCTACTAATTATAGTTATTTTGGCATAACGTACATTTTTACCTCTGTGTTGGCTTACATTGAAATTTCTTCACTATTTCTGTAAAGACTTAGAAAAATATCACAGAAAATAATTAGAATGGCATTGGGAATATACAGGGCCAATGTAATATAAATTCTATTTGTATATGGCCCTAATAATAATATACATCCAGATTCCCAATGTCAGGCAGTGACGTTGACACTTACTGGATGTTCCAGATGGATTTGTGTAAAGATACAAAACTCTCACAAAAATTGCCTTTTGTTATTGAAGGTTTGCTTCTATTTATGTATATGTAAATTGCAGTTGATTTGGGTTTAGATTGAAAAAAAGAAACATCTAATCTGCAAGTGCTTGTAGAGTATCACGTGTTCAAAGCACACAAGGTGGCTGTTCAGAAGATCACATGCTAGCGGGGTGGAGTACAAGAAATAATACCTGC
Organism: Phacochoerus africanus; assembly: GCF_016906955.1. Taxonomy (NCBI): domain Eukaryota; kingdom Metazoa; phylum Chordata; class Mammalia; order Artiodactyla; family Suidae; genus Phacochoerus; species Phacochoerus africanus. The sequence continues at coordinate 138,298,249 of NC_062553.1, read as the reverse complement.
GTATGTGGGTACAGAAATATGTACACTCACAAGTAAGTACACAAGAGCATTTCGGATCACAAAACATGTTAATATCATAAAAAAGCGATGGGGGGTACGGGATCGACTTTCGGTAGGAAAGTTAGAGACATCCACTCTCAAGAACTGACACTGTGACCTAGATTTCAGTGATGAGAAAGAGCCAACCACAAAAAGATCCAGAGGGAGAGGACGCTCCAGCACAAAGTCTCTGAGAAGGGAGCAAGATGACCGTCAGGTTAATGGGAAAGGTGGGGTTCCCATTGTGGTGCAGTGGGATCAACATGCCTGGAGGCTTGACTCAGTGGGCTAAGGCTCCAGCATTGCTGCAGCTGCAGCTTAGGTTGCAACTGTGGCTTGGATCTCATCCCTGGCCCGGGATCTCCATATGCCACAGAGCAGCCAAAAAAGAAAAGAAATAAATAAAACACAGGAGACAGCAATGGGATTACAAGGTCAGAAAGACAATTGGATTCCCACCTTAAGTAAGTTCCTAGACTTCTCTGATGAGTTTGCCTTGCTGAACAAAGGTGCTGGCACTAGGGATTCACTAAGCACTCATCGAATGAATAAATGCTAAGAAACAAGTCCCACCAGTGAAAATGATGCATTGTTCTGAGTGTCTGGTGGGCTTATATTGTTAACCAACTGTGGAGACAAGGATAACAATGCAAATCAGTACAAGTCTAGACTGAACTAGATATCTGAGTTCCAATCTACAAACTTGTCATGGTTTCAAGACGAAATTTTAATAAAATGATGTAATACCTGTAAAAAAAGAATCATAGAATCAACAAACTTGAAACCTAACAGAAATGTCAGATACCCTCTGAACTCTCTCGCTATTTGAAATTTGATCCAAGGCCTAGCCCCAGGAGCATCACCCTGGGGCTTGAAAGAAATGGGGACTTCCAACCCCACCTCACAATGAGAATTTGCATTTCAACAAGATCCTAAGGGGACTGATGTGTGGGCACTTTAAAGTTGAGTAGTGCTGCTCTCTCTAAAGGGCAGTTTCCAAATCCTAGAAGTCTGTGCGGGCAGTGACTTGGAGTAAGGATTTTTTATTTTTAGATTACTGGACCCCAACCCCTGAAGAGTAAAATTCTGGAGTAGGGGCATGTGTATTAAACAAAAAAAATTGGCTATTTGATTCTAATTCCTTCATTTAAAGGGTTGCCAGATTTAGCAAATAATGCAACATACATTCAAAATCATTTGGCATTTATCTGAAATTCAAGTTTAACTTGACATCTGCATTTCCCCTGCCAATTTTATTCATTTGACCTATTAGCAGAGTTCCTATGTAAATGCCTTTTATAAAAATCCCATAACTAAATATATAAGAGCTAGGATTCAAGCCGAGGTCTCCAGAGTACAAGAGGTCTTTACCTATAAATGAATAAAAAGTAAGGCATTGGTACCTGTGTTGATTACATGACATTTTTCTTCATATTCTTAACGTGTTGATAGTCGTATGTAGCCCAGTGTTGTAAATTAGCTATTACAGATAGCACAGAAAAAAGTATGTTTCTCTGAATTGCAGAAGATCAAAATTTATATGATGCGGTTATTTCCTCTTGAATACTCCAATAGTGTCATTTCATGAGAAAAGCCAAGCAACGTAGGCTTGTTGTTTCTAATCCTTCTTTAATAGCATCGTGTAACTGCAGGTTTTCTGTTGATTCAACTGTGAGTAAATTTGAACATAAAAACATGTAAAAGCTATGTAATATCTATTTAGATAAAGAGCGTTTTTCCCTAAAATAGTCTGAAGCCTAAAGTCCTCTCACACAATATTTTTATACCAGTTCTTTGAAAATAGAGGGGTTTTCCCTGTTAGATAACACGACTGCTATATTTGGGCGATGCAGAAATATAGAAAAGAAGAAAGTTAATTAGGCGTAACTCAGCCACCAGAATACAGTCACTTTAATGACCGGGTATTATTTGCCAAATAGTTTTCCCCGTAAACCAGTTTTTGTTTGTTTTTCGTAGCTGTAATAATATTGTACAATAATGTTCTGTTGGGCTTTTGGACTTCACATTATATCGTAAGCACTTCCCTTCTTATTACAAATAACGCTTCTTCACTCACTGTTGATTAATATCCACTGATGCAGATACGCCCACGTTTTATTTTTTCCCTCCATTTTTCGGAGTTCGGGAAGTATGGTGCAAGTTCCAGCCCTTCGTTAATCACACCGTCGAGGACTGAGAGTAGCAGAGAACATATGGCCGCTGTACTCACCTTCGCTCTTACAAATCGTTTCAATCTCTAGAGAACCCAAGGGTGCCCCCTGGGGAAGGGGCAGGCCCTCAGTTACAGAGCAGTCACCTCAGCATCCTTGTTGTTGGAAAAATGACAGAATTTAAGCTGGTTTCTGCATGCACGTACTCTGAAAGCTCAGTGAAATTGAACCACAGCTGTCACTCCTGTGTGAGTAAGACTAGATCTAATTTGTTGGGTGGAAAGAGTTAAATGAACTTTAACTGAAAAGCTCTCTTTCTCTTCCTCTCAGGGAAGAAAATAGCCAAGGGCAACAGCGGATGACTAATGTGTAGAATATTGCAATTAGTATAGCAAGGTACTTACAGGGATCAAATTAAAAAATTCATTAACGTACGCACTTAATTAAGAAACACTTTTCAGTTTACATGATAAATTATGACACCTATTAAATCTTCCAGTACAAGCTGTAATGGCTTCTTTGCTCCCGGGTAGAGAACTATCGCCTTTGAGGTCCTTTGAAACTCCCCAAGGACCGGTGGCATCAGTTACAAGTGTATTAAAAACAATGCTTTCCTCCTGCAAGGTGCAGGAGCATCTTTAATGGAAACTAATTTCAACCTAAAAAAGCACCAGGGAGCAGGAGGCTATCATGCTGGAGCGATAACAAACATTGAATGACCTTGAAAGGGAAACAGTCTTGGCTCTCCAAAGCCCAACAGGGAGGGGCAGGGACGGAGGTCTGTTTTTTGTTTGTTTTTGATTCTTTTGTTTGGTCTCCTTTTCCCTTTAGGAGTAAATATTATCAATGGAGAAGGGATGTATTGAGAGTAAAGTACATACCAGCAAGTCAGTGGGAAACATGCTTTTTGTTTTCATTCCAAGGGAAGCACTAGGAGGGAGAGAAGAAAGGAGGGGAGGGTGAGGGAGGCTGGGAGGGAAGATAGCACAAGAGAAGCGCGCACGCGGAGGGAAGCCAGGGCACCCAGAGTCCCGGGGTGCCTGAGGTCTTTCCCCATTGTGGAAAGTGTGCGTCGCTCCTGATCGTAAAACTTTTCCGTGTCCGTTGATTTTTTCAGAGCCCCTTCCTTTAATATTCTTTATAACCCTGGCATTAGCGGAGCAGGCAAGGAAAGCTGGGGAGTCAAGTCGTTTCCTCCGAGTAAAACACACGTTTGATACACTCTGGGACAGCCCTCTTTTCTCCAGACTGGAGCCTTCACAGCTCAGGCCAGGGCTTTAGTGGACCACGTGCCACTCGCTACTGGGAGGCGTTCTTCCCGCTCTGTGTGACCTCTTCGTGCCGCAGCTGTGACTGTCACCCTAGCACACACGTCACGTCACGGAGGTGGCCCTCGGCGCTGGTGGGTCTGAGTGGGAGAGTCCGACCGCCTGCTCCCCTCTCTGGTTTGGCGTGGTGTCTGCACCGACCTCAGGGAGGAAGGGGGATTCGAGGGAGGAGGTGAGGAGCGGCAGCCAGAAGCAGCTGGGGCGGAGGAGGAAGAACTGACCGAGCGGCGCCTTTCTCCTCACGCCCGTCCCCCGAGGAAGGTATGTTGTGGGGTCATAGTTTTAATTCCATAAAGCAACCCCGACGTCTGACTTCATGTGGACCATCCTGTCCTAGCATCTTCTCTTGCAGCGCCGTCTATCACTCTTCTTTAATTGTTCTGTTCCTTTGCCTACTGCAGAAGCAATATGAAATCTACCCTGAAGAACATTTTGAAAAAAAAATTAAACTCTAGCACAATTATTCTCATTTACATATAAATACATCCCGCTAGAAGCTGCTTCAGCCGGCCTTGTCATGGTCTACAACGACCAGGTGCTCGAGCAAGAGTTTTAGCGGAAAGTGAAGCAGGAGACCCAAGGGGCATGGCAGGACATGGGACTTGAAATGGTCCTTGTGATTCTGATACTCCTCCCTCGGCTAAGAACCAGGGCACAACGGGTGAGTGGCTCTCAAACCTTTGTAAATGGCAACCCAGAGTCAAAACAGACAAATGGACAAGAATTCACATTGCTGTGTTCTAACGAAGGGACAAGTGTGTGTCGCCAAACAGCCAAGAGACAGGGGTCAGCCTCTGTGGCGTGGGCCGTGGTTTCTAACTGTGGCAGAGGCCACAGCCGTCCGACTCCAGGCCTGTGTGAGCTGTTCTTAGGGTTGCCCTCGCCAGATTGTAAGGCCAGTGTCCCAGCTGAGGGACTGAGTCTGGTCCAGTCTGTTTCCTGAGGCACTCAGACCTGCTTGTTCTCATGAGATCGGAGGCTTGCCTAGAATCAGGATGGCCTCCCCTTTTCCAGGATTGCGGTCCAGTCCTTCCAGAAGGCAGTCACATCATGACTCCTCAAAGTGCTGGAAAAAGGTTAACATACCAAGCCATGCCCACTCTTGCTTCTAACCCTGACTGCATAATAAGTATGATCACCTCCCTCTTAAGTGGCCAGCAGAGGTGTTCTGATGCCAGGGCCAGCGCTTCGGTGGGCCAGAGTTGCTTGCCTTGGGGGAGCAAACCCACGTTTTTCTTCTCACGGATCTGCCCATTTAGTTGTATTATCCTTACCTGGCTGGGGTTGCTACCATTACTCACTTACTGTGAATCACTGGGTGGTGAAACAGCAAAACATCCTGAAACCACGTAGGTTTGGTCCTGCACCTCTCTGTCTCCACTGCGCAGCAGCAGTCCTGGCTCGTTGTGAAAGCCGGTGTAGACTACCTCCGCCAGAACAATAATCCCTTTCTCTGCCTGCCAGCCCACCACCAGCATATGGAGCCCAGAATGGTCAAAATAATCTGAAGCTTCCATTTCAATGGACCCTTCCTGGGACTCCAAGCAGAAGGAACATTCCCGGGAACCAAAATCTCTAAGCAAACAGTACCTAAGCTTTGTGGGCAAGAAACACAAAAAGCGGGACAAAAAAATGGAGTAATGATGACATGGAGCCAATCCCATTTCAGTTTCTTGGTTCTTACATGCTTTAGTGTTCAGTGTGTATTGGTCACTAGAAACATGCGTAAACCAAATCCTGAAGGCCCGCACGCTCTCTGGCAGCACGGTGCCCCTGAGCCAGGGTCTTAGCTGGGGCTTTACTAGGCCGTCCCACCATTCTGTCATCGCGGCGCCTTCTGGACGATGGACCGTGGGTAGGGCAGGGGATTCCACGGTCTCTTATCCCTGAGCCCACTAATCTCTTGGTCCAAGCGATTGTCGTGAGATACGATGTCGCGTGATCAGGTTTTGCACAGGTTTTCAGATGGCAGCTGTGGGGAAGGCGCTGGGACAGGAGAGGCAGACTCATCTCTGAGCGTCACTGGTTCCAGCGAAGCCAAGTCTCTCCCTTTGCTAGTGCAGGAGCTCTTACACAGTTGACCTGACAGGTGGTTGGCCTGTGTCCCCAGGGAGTGATGCCATTTGGGACGTAGCAGTGGTCTCTGTGATGGAGGGTTGGGTTTTCAGTAACATTCAATAATAACAACTGAACAAACTTCCAGCCAGTTCTCCCTCCATATAAAGTGACAATTAAATGCAGTTCTCACAACTCTGATGAACGGGAAAACGGGAGAATTTCCTTTCCCTTGGCCTTCGGGCCGCCTCTGTGTGAAGTTTTAATGAAACAGTCGTCCATTTTCAGCTCGAGCAGACACAGGGTGCCTAATCGTGAACCAGGCTCTCATCTGTCACAGAAACATTGGATGAAAACACAGGTGTCAGCTGCGGAAGAGGTACGACAACAGCAGAGGTAGGAGATGTGTGACCTATGGCCTTGCACCTGATTACGCAAATTGCTTATGATATCTGGAAGTGCCTAGGTTCAATCCTGAGTCTATTAGTTCCATTGTATAAAGGATTTCTGCTGTGACTGGGTGAATCTGGTAACATCCAGTCATGATGGGCAGCTGTTTTTTCATAATTTTGGCGATTCCATTTCCAGGTGCTTAAGTTCTATTTAAATCCATCAGCAAGGCGCAAACTATTTATGAAATGGAGAATTTTCTGCCACGGCAGGCTGTGCCTTCCTCTAGAACTCTTTTCGTCTGTACTGCAGTTTTCCTCTTGGCCTTGCTAGAGATTTCAGCTTAATTCCTATTTATTACGGATTCCACCAGCTTGCTGTCTGTGCTAGATCACATGGTCTGAATGACAAGGATGCTTGCCACAAAGCTTGCACAAAATGCAAAGCCCTCTTTTGCTCTGGACCTCATTTGAAACTGGGTGCCTTTCAAGTGATGCAGTAAAAGAATGTGATCCATTTTCCCAGGTGTGACATGCGCTGCCATTAAAAGTCCAAGAAGCCCATTGAGCCCTGGTGTGTATTTATTAGGGTAATGCTGATCAAGAGCTTAGTATTAGGGGGCCTGGTCCTGTGGTGGCATCCCTGTCAACTCCAGCCTGAAGAAGCAAAGCCACCATAGATGTCCTCAGTCCTTCCCAGTGTGCCTGACCGATGGCTCACTGCTCTGGATAGTTTTCTCTTTGATTTTTACACGACACTTGACGTCATCAAAAGCAGTAGCCCCCCACATACATTCCTTGTAATAATTATTTCCCCTAAACTGAACTCAGGTAATCTGACCCCAGAGGAGGGTTCTTAACTTCTTTCCAAGTTAACATAATCACTTTAGGACGAACATGATCTTAACGTTATCGCTGAAGGATCACTTTAGGAATTGATGGGTTTTGGAGATAAGAAGGAAAGGGGTGGGAACAGCCTGGTTTGGAGGCATCCTAATGTTACTAGTGCAACTAATGCAACTCTGAGAAGAAAAACATATTATGTTCATTTTTATTTTTAAATAAAACATGTTAAAATTACTTAAAAATTGTCCCACCCTAATCCCCTCCATTTATCTTGCAGAGCTGGAGTAATGTTATTTTCCTAGCACTATTGTCTGCATAGTCAGGCTGTACAAGAAAGATATAGGGTGAGATTTGTTCATTCGTTACTAAATTTTACTAACTTTATTTTGCTGCAGAGTGGAAATTTCAAATAAAATTATCTAATTTCAAAATCTGATTTTTTCATGAAGTCTGTTTCTTCCAATGGTATTTGGTGACTTAAAATATGAAAGAAATAGGCTTTAAGGATCTCGAAAGTTTTAAATAGATCACTGAACGGAAATGTCAGCACGAGGCTATTTTTTTTGTTGGCTGATGAGGTGTTCAGTAATAGATCATCCTTATTAGTGATTTTCTTTGCAGATTGTTTTCTGTGAAATAAGACCCCCTCTGAGTGCCCCAAAACGGCCTGTAATGGCTGCTAATCACCCACGTGTCAGCGCTTACAGCGTCGATATATCTTCCTCAGACTGCATCCGAAGACAGTAACAGTTTCAAGAAATAGTGCTTAGAACTGCCGTCAAATACGTTCTCAGTCCCATCTCACTAAATGCACACTTCTGTTTGTGACAGGGGAGGGCCGTTGTCCTTAGTCGTGAAGAAAGTCTCATTCAAATCTGACTTTCAGCTTTTCCTAAAATTAAAAAAAAAAAAAAAAGGAGTCTTTCTTGGGAAAGCGTCATTCAAGTAAGACGGTGTGGTCTCTGGGCAGAATGCCGAAGGGTCTACTCTCAGCTTCTGTGCTGTGTGGCCTTGGGCAGGGTGTTTTCCTGAGCCCAGGCTGCCTTTTCTTCCCTGGTGAACAGAGGTGGTGTTTTTTGCTCCAGCCTGTCCATTCCTGCATCTGTCAAGGTCGCCTCTCTCATCCCTGGCTTGTTCTCACCCTGGCTGTGGGCTTCCACTCGCACTGCTGATGCAAGCCAGCTGCTCTCTCCTCACACAAGCGGATAAAGACTCTTGGACTGAACGTTCACTGGTTTTCTTACCAGTGCCTTGATCCTGGCGCGTGCTCTGCCTTGCTCGGATGCACTTGAGTCTGTGATTTCTCTCGTTGCTCTGCCACCTAGAAAAGCATTTCGGTTACGGCATGTGCCTGCCTGACTTTATGAGCTTCTGATTTCTCTCATCCTCACTCTTGCGTGTCTTTGGACTGACTTTGCCCGCTTTGGTTTTTTTATTATTTAATTTTTTAATTGAAGTATAGTTGATTTACAAGGTCGTATTAGTTTCAGGTGTACAGCAAAGTGATTCTGCCATGTGTATATTCTTTTTCAGATTCTTTTCCATTAGAGGTTCTTACAAGATACTGAATATGGTTCTGTGAGCTCCGGGTGCTCGTTGTGTATCTATTGTATACGTAGTAGTGGGTGTCCGTTAATCCCAAACGCCCAACAACAGGCAGCTTGATTTGGGCCCTTGTCCTCTTGAGCTGTGCGAAAGAGACGGTCGTATATTTTCATAGATTCTCACCTGAGATGTTACTGCATGCCTGCTTTACAGTGTATAACATTCTCTGTGTCTACACAATCTGGGGTATTCTGAAAAGTAATATAAAAGTAAAAAGGCAGGTACCCTTCCATATCCAAGATGTGGAGTGGATCTGGCCTTTGGTCACCATCGCGGGCTGGGGTCCCTATTCCTAGGTCATAAGTTTGGGAGAGGGTTCCTTCAAGCAGAAGGAAAGGAAGTAAGGAAAGCTATGGACATTTGAGGTGGCACCTTGAGGAAATCTGGCTCCCAAATCTTTGAACCCGTGGTGTAAATTGAAGAAGTTAAGAACTGCAAACAAGTTTCTGTATTGTGAGAGATAGGTGACTTGAATATAACTTGGAGGCACACTGTGTGTGTGTGTGTGTGTGTGTGTGTGTGTGCATTGAGAAAAATCACCTGTACAAGACATTTAGTCATGCTAAGACAATGAACCTTTTCAGATGATAAAATAAAATTCTCAGAAAAAAATCGAACTTCCTTTAATTTGTCTTTGATTCATATAGCACATTATGGGTTTCACCTTCTCATGTACAATGAAGCACAGACTGCTTTTTTTTTTAATATGCACTAATACAGCATTCATTCCTTAGCATTTTTAACCATCTATTATGTGACAGCTACTGTGCAGTTACTGGGGACACAATTTCATATCTTTTGAGAAGCTTTCAGTCTAGTGGGGGAGTCTATAACATTTCCTAAAAGCTACTTTTTTAGAATCAGTAGCTGATAATAGAAAATTACTTATTCTTGTTTCTTATTAAAAAGAAGTTGCAGCATGCATAAATTAATCCTCCTTACATTGATTTCTGCATAATTATAATGGGTTGGATATAAGAGTTTTCTATGTAATAGTACCCATTTAAATATCCTTTCTAGTTTTTATCCTGGAGTAACTTCGATTTAAAGGCCAGAGTTGTCGAAATTTTTCTGATTTCCAGTGATGGTATTAAAATGAATTTCCTTTTGGAGTTCCTGTTGTGGCCCAGTGGGATAAGGACCCATCGTTGTCTCTGTGAGGATGCGGGTTCGATCCCTGGCCTTGCTCAGTGGGTTAAGGATCCTGTGTTGCCACGAGCTGCAGCGTAGGTCGCAGATGTGACTCGAGTCCGGTGTGGCTGTGGCTGTGGTGTGGCTTGCAGCTGCAACTCCAATTCTACTCCTAGAAGAGAACCTCCATGGGCTACTTTTTATTCCATAAAAAGAATAAAAAAGAAATGGTTTTCAAAATAATTAGATGTTGAGGCTATGGTCAAATGAGTCTTAATCATGAACGGTACAAGTCAACAATACTGTTCTCCGAGAATGAAAGAACTTGCTATCACGAGGGAAACTGACAAAATGAACCACTTCGGTCTTTTTTTTCCCCCTGAATACACATGACATAAAAGCAAAGTGCTATACCATTTCCTCTCAAAACTTCCAGTGTGACAAAAATGAATTGCAAATTAAAGAGTGATGGGCCCTGGAATATAACGGTTCCCAGTGTTCGTTTATCTTGAATGAGAAATTGACACACATATCACTTTGAAAAATTATGATTTATATCACTAGTTCATTTTTTTCCATCCACTACCATCACCCAAGACTACCTTCTGTTTGAGGGCAAACCCAGTACCAAACACCTGTGTGGAAGCTACGGTTTCTGCCTTCCTTTCAGATGATGTTAGCCTGATCCCATCTGCAAGATGAGTCTGTGTGCCAATTCTGATTATTCAGGTGGGATTAGACACTTTAGAAACTTGTAAGAATCTAAGAAACATTTAAAAAAAATAGCTTTTCTTTTCCTGCTGGCTTTCCTTGATCTAGCGTCTTATTGTTTCTTTGCTTTTTTTTTCCTGTCTTCTCTCATACGAATAGCCTTGCATATCAAAGAGGCTTTACTTGATCCAGGGCCAGCCAGTCCTTGTGGGGTAATTAATTGGCATAATGATTGGCAGAAACCGAGCCCAAATTTTTGTAGGTGATTTTTTGGCACAGCTAATTGTCTACTTGTGAATAATTTCTAAAATGGTGGTTAGCAGAAGGTAAGTGATATTTTGATTCTGAAGCAGCTGATGCATTATTTAAATTGCCATAGAGTTCAATTTTAACTTTAAAATGTGATTGATTAATCTATGTCCTGGGACTAGGAAAACTATTTTGAGTATTTAAGATAAGTTTCCAGAATACTGTAACAATGCTGCAGTTTTTACTTCCAGTATAGAAGTTTTATTGTATCTTTTGTTAACAAAGAAGTGATAGCATGGAAACATTTTTGTGGGCTTGTTTACTTGTTTAAAAACTATTTATTGAACCCCTATAATGTATAAACAATGATGTGAGTGATTGGGACTTACTCTTTGCTGCATAGAATATTAGTTATAGAATCACAAATGACAAAAAGCTTACAAAAATTAATTTAATGAAGAAGCAACTATTAAACTCATTGACTTGCACAGTTAAATTACATGCATTTTGCCGTGGGTAAATTTTATTTTACTATACATAAATTATACCTCAATAAACCTGAATTTAAATAAGAGAAGAAGCAATTGAGCATCTGTAAAATGGTCAAAATCATGTGGTCACTGGAGCTAGAGGGATAACTCAGATTTAGTCCTCATTTTCAAAAGCTCACCATCAAATAAAGAGTAAGGTAATTCATATGAAAGGGGACCTCTTGGCAGCGCAAATTACAAGAATGGAAGCATGTTAAAGGAAGAGGGTGTAGAACTAATTTTCGGAAGAGAGAAGAGAGAGACGTAGGGAGAAAAGAGTTAAATATTCGACCTATATGTAATTCGTAATCATCTTTCATTCATGCCTTCCTTTTGATAAAACCTCTTCTTGAACATCTTGCTTGAGTCTTTTTTCTGGGCTAATGGCACTTCTCCTTCTGCCCCCAAATTTTTGATTGTAGAATACTCCATTAGATTATTAGTTCCTCTGGGACAAAGTTCCATGCCTGGTCTAAGGAAGGTGATCCACACATGTTTACTCACCCAAACTAAACTGAGTAGACGTGATGGCGGAGATGGATGGTCAAGGAGCTTTTCCATTGGGACTGGGGGGAATGGAACTTATAGCAGAGGGAACTGTTGGTCCTGAAATAACAAACTATGTTCAGGCACCTGTTATCCGGGGCAGCATGTCAAGGTCCTGGGGCGGGAGTAGAGAGAGGAACACAATTGGAAGAGACCAAACTGGAGAGTATACAAGGGGGAAGGGATCTTTCCTTTTCAGAAAGCTATTTTTTGCCTATAAATGCTAGGAGTCATTGAAGAATTTTAGGCAGTGCTGCAACATGATCAGATTTGTCTTTTAGGTAATTTACCTTCCCATGGAATGACATGAGGAGGGTAATTATGGAAGCAGGAATTGAAGGTATTGAAATAACTAGGCAAGAGCTAATGTGGCCACAACTAGGACAGAGACAAGAGGAATGATGGACAAAGTCTGGATGGAAGATACAGAATTGCCAAGCCTTTGATGACTGGTCAGTCATGGTTCCTAAAAAAAGAGAGATCGTCAGGGGGTTACTACTGCATTTCATTTTGCACATGTTGAGTTTGAAGCAGAGATGTCTAGTAAGCAATTAGATACATGAGTTTTGTATTTGGAATGAAAATGTTAGTTCAAATAATAGGCGGATGAGATCCTAAGTAAAGAAGGCAGAGTAAGAGGAGAAGAGGGCAGAAGACGACCCTAATTAAGCCTTATCTCAATTTATTGTGTATACAGAAGAGAATATACTGGAGGAAGTTCAGGATGTTTGGATATGAAGAGAGAGAAACCTAAGGCACGGAGAGTGAAAAATCAACTCAAGGTCACCCAGTTATTTTCTCACAGGTTTCATAGTTCAGGAATAGGAGCTTGGCTTTTCTGCATCTTCTTCTTAGGTTCTTACAAGGTTGCTGTCAAGGTGACAGCCAGACCTGGGTTTCATGTGAGAGCTCAACTGGGGAAGAATCGACTTCCAAGTTCACATGGTTGTTGGCAGGACTTAGTTCCTCGTGGGTTGTTGGAAGGAGGACTTCAGTTCTTTTTTGACTGTTGGCCAGAAGCTGCTCTCAGTTCCTTGCCACATGGGCCTCTTTAACATTGCTGCTTGTTGCATCAAATCAGGGAAGCCAAAAAAGCAACATAGAGAGAAGGCACAGTCTTTTGCAACCTCATTACAGAAGTGCCATCCCATCACCTGCAGCATGCCATTGGGCAGAAGAATGTCACCCTTGGGAGAGGAGCACCTCACAAGAGCATGAATGCAGAAGGTGGGATCATTGAGGGGGCATCTTGCAGATCCGTTTACCACAGCAGGTGACCTTTTCCAGGACAGTGTTTAGAAGAGTGTCAGTGGAATAGCAGGAGCAGAAACCAGACCTTGAGAAACATTTGCTTGAGAAACAAACGTCAGATGAGCAAGTATAGTTTCGTGTAGACAACTGTCTTAAGAATCCTGATGGAGAAAAGAAGGAGAAAGTCAGGAGACTGGAACAAGGCAGGGCTTTCTAAGGATGGGAGCGTATTGAGTGGGTCCATCAGACGGGAAAGAACAATTAGAAGGAGAAGAAGCAGAAGAGGGAGGGGATAAGTGAGAGTTACGGCTCATTAATGTCTCTATTGAGTATCTTCCAGTGCTTAAGAGATGGTGTAGGAAGTGACTACAGCCCAGAAGAAAGAAAGATTAGCAGCAAACAGGTAGAGGAACATCTTTTTTTAGTGATAGAAAGGAAGCAAATAATTTTAGTCAATGTAGGTAAGTTTGTTAGGGAAGAACTTTGATCTAACTCACACCTGGTAACTTCAAGTTTCCTGCTGAGTTAGAAGGAAAGGTGAGGAGAAATAGTCTGCTTTGACCGAAGGGTCAGAGGCAAGCAGAGAATTGGAGAATAGCAGCTGAGCTGGATGGCAGAAGTAGGAAGAACTGAAAACAGTACCTAATTCCATCTGAGAATATGTCCTGAGTATAAGCTGACTGTAATGACTGATAGTCAGTAAGCCTTCAACTTTTATGATTAGGAGACTGACACGATGCAAGAAACTGTTCAAAGAATAACTTGACCATCTGTAAATAGTTGGGTTAGAGGCTGAGTTAGAGATGGGAGCCCTTGGCCTCATGAAGAACACTGAAGCACCTGTGGCTGTAATTTCAGGGAGGAGGCAGGAAGTTTCCAAATCCAGATGGGAAGGTAAAGAAAACAGGTGGTTATTTATATCATTTTTTTAGATTCCACATATAAATGATATATGTGATATTTGTCTTTCTCTGACTTACTTCACTTAGTATGATAATCTCTAGGTCCATCCATGTTGCTGCAAATGGCATTTTTTCATTCTTTTTATGGCTGAATAGTATTCCATGTGTACACACACATACACACACACATATACCACATCTTCTTTGTCCATCATTCATCTATTGGTAGACATTTAGGTTGACTTTTGTTCTTGGTTATTGTAAACAGTGCTGCAGTGAACATTGGGGTGCCTGTATCTTTTCAAATTAGGGTTTCCTCTGGATATTTGTCCAGGAGTGGGAATCATAGGATACAAATGAACTTATTTACAAAACAGAAACAGACTCACAGACATAATAAACAAACTTATGGTTACCAAAGAGGAAAGGTGTGTGGGAGGGTAAATTAGGACCACATATAAAATGAATAAACACGACCAAGGACCTACTGTGTAGCACAGGGAGCTTCCCTATATGGGAAAAGAATCTGAAAAGAATAGAAAGAATATGTGTGTGTGTGTGTATGTACGTGGAATGTGTATATAATTTTTCTCTACACCTGAAACTAATACATTATAAATCACCTATACTTTAGTAAAAAATAAATAAATTTTAAAAAGTTACTGACCCTTAAAAACAGCATCAGCTAAACAAAAAATGTGCTAATAAACCTGGAATGAGGCAGATGATCATGCGACTAGCATGAGGATGCGAAAGAGGGGGTGTTTGTTAATAGAGTGGAATAAGAAGTACACAATAACTGTGGAATAAGCAGTACACAAGAACTGAGTTTCGTGTCTCTAAACGAGTAACTTCATTTCAGAGGTCCTGACATTCTCCAGCTTTCTTCTTCTGCTGCATCAGTCAGCTGTTACTATGGGAGTTCCCATCCTGGCTCAGTGGCTAACAAACCTGACTAGCACCCAGGAGGACGCGGGTTCTATCCCTGGCCTCGCTGAGTGGGTTAAGGGTCTGGCATTGCCATGAGCTGTGGTCGATGTCACAGACACGGCTCAGATCCCACGTTGCTGTGGCTTGTGGCATAGGCCGAAAAAAAAAAAAAAAACAACCTGTTATTCTAAAATAAAAAATACACATAAATCGCTTCCACCATTCGAGAGATAAAGGTCATTCACCAGGAAATAAGGGAATTTTTTGGAATGTACAGGTGTCATAAAAAATCAGATTGCCTGAATGTCCTGAAATGTGAGGCTGTCTCCGGGTAAGGGGAAAATGAAATACTTCCTTGAGTGAAGCTCTAAGAGGGCCAGCCAGCCTGCCATGGTCCATGTGAACTAAGAATGTAACTCATTACGAAACGCCTTTGCAGGTTATCACTTAAGCACGGTTGGGTGTTCTAGCCTAGTCCAGAAAACAACGAGAATGGAACATGAATAGGGTAGTGTTGATTCTTGACAGATTAGGAAAAAAGGTTAGCATCATTGAAAGATGCTAAATGAAAATATAGAAAAACTTATAATAACACGAGTGTCGGAAAGAATCATTTAAATTTGCACTAACCTACCGTTTAAGTTTAAGTTTCATTTTCTGTAAGTGGGCTGGACTGCTTGGTGGCAGGTCAAAATTGTAAATAGCAAGATGACACCTCCAAACTACTCTAAGGCTGCCAGAGGTTGAATGCTTAATTTATGGTTAATGCATGATTAAGTGTTGAATGGCAGTCAGAGGGACTTTCTGAGTTATCTGATTAGCTTTTATCACCCAGAGATCTCTCCTCAGTGGAATTTGTGCTCTATAATTAAGACCCGGTAGTATAAATGTCTCCTAGAGAATTTTGATTCATTTACCAACAACACACTCACAAAGGGCAAGTTATTAGAAAGCATTTAAGGAAGGATTTGAGATTTTGAATATCCAGTGAGTTTTAAAATTTAATGTCTGACTTTGGGACTATGTTAAAAATTTATTCATTTTGTTGCTTTGAAAAATAGACAACACTTGGGAATTCCCTTGTAGTGCAGTGGGTTAAGGATCTGGTGCTGTCCCTGCTGTGGCTCAGGTTCGCTCCCTGGCCCAGAACATCCTCATGCCTTGGGCATGGCCAAAAAAAAGCAGAACACTAAAATGCACTTGATTATTTAGAAATCACTGATTTTAAGTAGATGTGTGTTTATGCCTGGCTCAGGTCACTACTGAGCTGTTCTAGGATTGCATTGTGTCAAAAATCAGCAAATTTGAATCAGCAAAACAGGGAATATATAGAGTTAATTTTGGTACAGTGGTTTTGGATTTATGCACATAATCATTAAATTTTCCATCAGTTTATTTTTTATTTTATTTATTTACTTTTTTGTCTTTTCCTGAGCCGCTCCGACGGCATATGGAGGTTCAGGCTAGGGGTCGAATCAGAGCTGTAGCTGCCGGCCTACGCCAGAGCCACAGCCACGCGGGATCTGAGCTGCGTCTGCGACCTACACCATAGCTCACAGCAATGCCGGATCCTTAACCCCCTGAGCAAGGCCAGGGATCGAACCTGCAACCTCATGGTTCCCACTCGGACTCGTTAACCACTGCGCCACGACGGGAACGCCTCCATCAGTTTATTTTTTAAATATGATTTTTAGCTTTAACATTCAGGAATGATATTTCAGTTATATAACTACTAAATTATAAATTTTGGAGGTAGAAAATACTGGGAGGTTCCTTTGTCCATTTTTTTTTTTATTAAGGTGTAGTTGATTTACAGTGTTGTGTTCCTTTGTCCATTTTTTTAATCAAAACATATTTTAATCAAACATATGTTTGTAGCCTTTCCTTGAAGAGAATTTTATGGTTAAGCAAAATTCTGCATGTGTCTTTTCTGAATGACTTTCCTTAATCATTAATATGTTACCATATATTTTATATCATAAAGAGGGTTACTTTATCAAACATTCATCTGGAGAGCCCTGCATGGAACTCATTTGGGAAACACTTATTTGTTGAACTCCTGTAGTTTACAGACAAAGTAACTAAAGCCCTGGAAAAGCAAAACAATCTTCACGTGGCCATGTACCCACTTGGTGACAGATGCAAAAAGCATAACAGCAAAGCTGGCATTTTACCCCTGCTGTCTTGCTCCTCCACGTTAAGGCCGTATCTCTCAAAGAAGCATGCTGATAACCAGTGTCTTCTGATAAAGGTATACTAATCTTCTAAATTAGTTGTTTGGGTTAAATCTCTTTGAATTTCAAAAGTCAGTATCAAGTCATGGGATTCCTTTTGGATGACACATCTGCCATACTCATTTTAGATTTTTTTTGTCATAGAGCTTAAATAAGCAGATTTTCATGAGAAAGGAGATGACTTATTTTTTAAGGAGATGATTCATGTTTATGAGATGACTCATTAAAGTTGTGGTTTAAATGATATATATGTCATGCCTTTTTAACAGTTAAAGAAAATGCTTATAAATAGATAAAGTAACAAACTAGTTCCCGTTGTGGCTCAGCAGCAATGAACCTGACTGGTATCCATGGGGATGCAGATTTGATCCCTGGCCTTGCTCAGTGCATTAAGGATTCGGCATTGCTGTGAGCTGCGGTGTAGGTCGAAGATGCAGCTTGGATTTGGCCTTGCTGTGGCTGTGGCGGAGGGCGGCAGCTGTGGTGCTGATTAGAACCCTAGCCTGGGAACCTCCTTATGTTATGGGTGCAGCCCTAAAAAGACGAGAAAAAAAAAAAGATAAATAATAAAATGCCTTTGAGATACGTCTCACTTTCATGCTTTTCCCCTTTCCAGTGAATCTGTGATAGTGCAGTTCTGTTATGGCTCTGAACACAAGCAGGTGCTTGAAGACCAGCCCCCTCTTAATCATCTCATTTGGAGGAACACGTGTTTGACACAAAGTGACAGGTTCGAGGGCCTGGAGCAATGCCACGTGACCTTCCTGTAGTTCACAGAATGCCGGAGGTGGGCTGGTGGGTGCTGGTTGGGAAAGAAATCAGGAAGAGCATGTAGCTTTTTGTTTTTAGTTAAAGCAAGAAACCTTTATACTTCAAGAAGTCAGAGCAGTCAGGTAAAACACTGATGGGAGAACTTAGCAGAATTTTTCTTTGTTCATTGATACAATACTTATAAGATACTGAAATTTTATCTGGAAAATAAAACATTTTACTGGACAGATCACCTGCCCTTGTCGTCTTTAATATGACCATGACTCTTCACGAGGCTTCTAAATCGCTTCATACTTTCATAAATCTTAGCAGCATTAATTAATCACGCAAAAATGGTTACATTCCCTGCCTTTGCTTAGTGAAGGTTTATACTTTAATCCCTTGTATCTTTTCTCTAAAAAGAATTCTTTCAAAACTCTTAAACTTTTGCATTTTTGCCCATTAAGTTTTTTCTTCTTAATTTATGAACTTATTTTCTTTCTCAAGGACACTAATTGTCTTCTTTTTTTTTGCTGTTACAGCCTAAAAACCAGTTAATTTTGTTTTTTTCAGAGATGCATTGTTCTTGGAATAGTCATGGGTTTTTCAAAGCACAGGTGGATGGAGTGTGGACCTCATGCTGCTGCCGCTTCTGTCACTGCACTTTATAAAACAGAAACACTAAATACAGCACTCAGGAAAAAAAAAAAACAAATAAAAGATGCATGATTAACATTTTCAGAAGTTTATAAAACTTAGCTTTGTAAGTTATGTAAAAATGACTAAATTCCTACTTTAATTCAAAATGTGCTCACACTAGTTATACTGGACCTTTTTTAGCACATGTCTTGTTCTGGGCCAGAGGACACTGTGAGCTGTCCTTTAACCCCATCGTAAGTATTTGAATCCAAGAACACAGAAGGAATCTGGTGAAGAGGACTGAAATGAATGACCTTAAGAGACCTAAATTGCCTTTGCTTATTTTTTACAACAAACTGATTCTATGACAAATAAGAAAGAGATAACAATTACACATCCCAGAAAACTGTAAGCCTGTAGATATTAACCCTAGAGGAAAAGTTATACAGTAAGTTTTGAATAGATACTCAAATTCCCAGCATTTCTACCAATAGCATGAAAAGCAAAATTCAGGAAAATTATACATAAAATAGTTGTGTACATTACTAACTTCCCTCCTCTAGTGGGGCAGAAATTAGTTTAGGCGGGGTTTACTGTTCTTCCATCCCCTCTTCTTCATGAACCTGTCCTCCTCTCTCCCCGTCCTTCTCTTCTTTTTATCCTGTCCTCTTCTTTCTCTTCCATGTTTTCCTACGGGTCAAATCGGAGCTGTAGCCACCAGCCTACACCACAGCCACAGTAAGATGGGATCTGAGCTGCATTTGCCACCTACACCACAACTCATGGCAACGCTTCATCCTTAACCCACTGGGCAAGGCCAGGGATCGAACTCATGGATACCGGTCGGGTTTGTCGCCACTGAGCCATGACAGGAACTCCATACTTCTCCAATTTCCTTCTCTGGTCCCCGCTCCTCTTCCCTCGTGGATTCATTCGTCCTCTCAGACCCCTACTTCATACTGGGAGTTTCCACCTCCAAAGGGATGCATAAGTAGATGCAAAATGCTGCAAATGTCTTTTTGGAATTTCTTAAAGATCAAGCAGTTCTTGGATATGTAGCATCAAGCTGGGCCATCAAGCTGGATGTCAGTTAGACTTCTAGTGAGTTTCCTGTAGCTTCTAGATTCTCTTTTCTCTTCGGAAAAAACTTAGAAAAGGGCTTGATTGCATAGTTCGCAGAAAAGAAAGTACAAATGGCTTGTGATGTATAAAAAGATACTCAAGGGTACTTGTGACTAAAGAAATGCAAAGTAAACCCTTAGTGAGATGCCCTTTCAAATATCAAGGATCAACTGTTTATCTTTAAGCAATAAATACATTTTAAAGGAAGAAAAGCTATTTCATTTTGCAAAACTATTTTGGACACAACTCCTGCCATTAGGATGACTTTTACATCCTCCCAAAGGTATGTGGGACGGAGGTGGGGCTTTGGGGAGGTGATAAGTCCTGAGGATGGAGCCCGTGGGAATGGGATTCAGGCCCCAGTAAAAGAGGCCCCTTTTGCCCTGTGAGAGGGAGAGAGTCGTCTGTGAATCACAAAGCAGATTTTCACCAGACGCCGAGGCTGCTAGTACTTTAATCGTGGACTTACTAGCCTCCAGAACTGTGAGAGGTAAACATTTGCTGTTCACAAGCCAGTTTTTAGTATTTTTTTATATTGGCCCTAATGGGCTAAGAAAAGGACTTTCGTACATATAAAACACAAAATCATTTCAAAATTACAGGGTATTTGAGAGTCACCTACTTCAAAATTCTTTCTGGATTTATAATATAAAAATAATTACCCTGCTTTCTGATAACTGCTAACTCTATCTGCATCCTCCTTAAAGACAAAGGAAGAGGGGTTCCTGTGGTGGTGCAGTGGTTACCGAATCCGACTAGGAACCATGAGGTTGCGGGTTTGATCCCTGGCCTTGCTCGGTGGGTTGACGATCCAGTGTTGCCGTGAGCTGTGGTGTGGGTCATAGACACAGCTTGGATCCTGCATTGCTGTGGCTCTGGTGTAGGCGGGTGGCTGCAGCTCCGATTCGACCCCTAGCCTGGGAACCTCCATATGCCGCAAGAGCGGCCCTAGAACAGGCAAAAAGAGAAAAAAAAAGACAAAGGAAGAGATCAGTGTGTAAATTTGACCTTGATGTTGAGCCTAATGTTTAGTGGAGTTGAAAGTCGGGTCTCTGAAAGGAGATGCCAAATGTTGCTTTTGCGCACAAAAAGTTTTACCTACAAAGGATTGGCTCAATGTGGGGAATCCCCACATTAATTGACTTTTTCAATCAAAATATTGGGAACCCTGGAAAAAAAAATACATTTCAGGGAAGGAGTCACTATATTATCATGTCTTCATTCATTCATAATCTAACCCGATTTAATTTATTAAATTAATTTAGGCGCTAGGAGGACAGACCAGTTTGGCTTGAGAACACGATTCGCTGAGAGACCAGGAAAGATCCATAATTAACCCGGTATTGGAGAGAGTCTGTTTGAATGAATTTTCAGGACACTGGGCTGATATGGGGAAGAAATTGTAATGGGCCCTGCCTTTGAATTAACGCATAGAATATAAGGAATTAGTCATTAGAGGCAGGGTTGTAGCCCAAAGGGAAGAGTCAAGAAAGAACAGATGGCCAACTTCTACTTCACAAAAGATGAGTCTTGGATAATATTATAATAGAGAAACTTCTGTCAAAAAGAATACAAAATCTGTAGTGTATTTACTGGATCCTCCTTGTACTAAGTGAAAATTAATTTGATCTAATATTAAAAACAATTACTGGAGAATCAGAATTTTTTTTTTTTTCGTTTCTGAATTGAACTCTTCAGATGCCCCTCTGTATACTTTCAGAGCCAGATCTAGGAAAGTTCTAGACTGAATGAAATGAAGCACAGGAAGCGTGCTCAAGTTGTGAAATATTTTCAATAAATTCCTGTATCCTACTGAGCTGGACGGAGCCTTGATTGTGGAATTAAGATCTTAACTTGGCTTTTTGATTTGTGACCTCATCACCTTATAATTAATTTAACCATAGTTTTAGTATTTAAGAAAACGGTTCTAAGCTAGTAAAAGATGGGTCAAAATAGTCAGAATAAATGAGATACAGGCATACTTTGTTTTATGGCGCTTCTCATACTGTGCTTCAATTGGTCGTGCTTTGCAGATACTTCATTTTTTACAAATTGAAGAACTGTGGCAACCTGGAGGTGAATAAGTGTTTTGGTGCTGTTTTTCCAACAGGATTTGCTCACTTCAGGTTTTTGTGTCACATTTTGGTAATTCTCACAATATTTCAACTTTTTTTTTTTTTGTCTTTTTAGGGCCACACCCCTGGCATGTGGAGGTTCTCAGACTAGGGGTCTAATCGGAATTATATATAGCTGCTGGCCTACACCACAGCTACAGCAATGACAGATCCGAGCCGCCTCTGTGACATATACCACAGCTCATAGCAATGCTGGATCCTTAACACACTGAGCAAGGCCAGGGATCGAACCTGTTTCTTCTCATGGATATTAGTTGGGTTCCTTTCCACTGAGCCACAATGGGAACTCCCTGGCTTTTTAATTATTATTATTTGTTATGCTGATTTGTGATCGGCGATCTTTGGTATTAGTCTAACTTGCTGAAAGCTCAGATGGTGGTTAGCATTTTTTAGCAATAAAGTATTTTAAAATTAAGGTATGCACATTGTTTTCTTAGACGTAATGCTATGATTGCACACTGGATAGGCTACAGGATAGTATAAACATTTATATACACTGGAAAACTGAAAAACTCTCGTGACTCGTTTTACTGTGGTATTTGCTTTATTGTTGTTGTCTGGAACCAAATCCATAGTATCTCCAAGGTGTGAGCCTAATTACATAAAATTTAATAATATAATAAATTGCCGAAGGTTTTTATTAGTCCTACTCTGGTTAATTTCAGGGTTTTTTAAGCACACATTTTAGGATTAAGTACTTAACTTTCCTGGTCAATAATATTTTCATTTAATTAAGTAATGAGATGGCACTAAATTATCCCTGAACTCCCTCTTATCTCTTACTTTTTTTAGTTCTGTTTCCCTCAGTTTCTCCATCTATAAAATGGATATATCCTTAACAGAATTCTTCGATTTCTTTTTTCTGTTACTGATGCCCAGTCGGAAGTCATTCTTGGTGGAGGGAAGGTCTGTTTCACCTCTGTATGGATAAGGATGATATTGACCTATGTTAGGAGACACTGGGTCCCCTCAGGTGACTTTGCATTGCAGGGAATTGTATCTGTGTTGAGTATCCTTGAAATTGCTCAGCCATTTCAGCGATGCTTACCTGGTTATACCACATTTTGGCATCACAGTTAACCTGAGGTTCTTCAGCCCTTTTGAGGTTGAGTCATCTCGGCCTATTCTCAACACTCTATAGAATTCTTCGGAGCAAAACAACATTTTAAATGTTGCTTCAAATATTTGGGGGATTGGTTTTTGATACAGTGTTTCTGCAGTTTTGTAATCAGCAAGAGCACTCTCCTCTGGGTGATAAATATGTTAGTATGCTTTTACAGGGTCGGTAAATCAGGAGCAATAATAATAATCAAAAAGCCCTGTCCATGAGTACCTTCAGGTTGCAATTTATGTAATGACATCATAGCCCTTCTTTAACTAAAGCACAGAAGTCTCATTTACCTGCTAGTGTGATAAACACTGAAATTTTTTTCATGTTGAAATTTAATACAGGCATATAATGTATGACGTTTGTATTCAGAAGAGGTAATGAAGAGAAGACGAAGAATTTAGAAGCAAATGGTGTGATAATATATGTGTCAGGGGTAAGACAGAGGGTGGACAGATGACAAAACC
Source organism: Phacochoerus africanus (assembly GCF_016906955.1). Taxonomy (NCBI): domain Eukaryota; kingdom Metazoa; phylum Chordata; class Mammalia; order Artiodactyla; family Suidae; genus Phacochoerus; species Phacochoerus africanus. Next base: position 138,275,111 of record NC_062553.1, on the reverse strand, counting down.
ACATTTCTCTTTTAGACACAGTTCCCTGAATTTGGCAGCACGCGCATTTCCAGACAGTGGAGACAGGTCAAAACTCAGGTGGTGACAGGAGCGCTTCACTGCCCTGGTTTTAGCATCTTCCCTTCCCTGGGTATTTATCACAGCAGCACCACACGGAGCTCTTCTCCCCGATGCCTGCGTCATTTGCTGTGCCTGCCGCTGTGGTTACAAGTCCCTGCCTTCCTCTGTGAAGAGGCTTAAAGCATCTGTGGGTCTCAGTGCACGTGCTGCCTTTGATTTGGTGGAGACCAAGAGCAAGTTTTTACTTTCGTAAGAACAGTTTTTGACTTCTCAGAGCCGATGTTCCTTTTCACAGACTCAATCTGAAATCAACTTAACTTTTAATAGTGATCTCTTTCTAGTCTGATGTACTTATTTTATCTAAGGTGTCTGTATTAATGTAGACATACTACTATTTGCATGCATTTTTTTTTTCCTCTCATCCCTACCATGTGGCATCCGAATCTGTTTCTAAATACCAGAGTTGGCTTAGTCAAACAAAACCCCTAAGGAAGTTTGGTATAGTTGTTATAAATAAAAACTACAAATTTGCTCTACAGAGCCTATTTTAAACCTAAACTCATAAAGGTTAACCAGATTAAAGATGAGTGGCCAGCCCAGAATTGAACTTGTGCATATCAATATGGGATTTGTAAATACACATTGATAAGATGGTCAGCCTTGTCAATTTTCCTGTTTCTCAAAAGGAGTGACTACTACAATTCTAATTACCAATTGATTTCAACTATTCATAGTCACATTGTTTTGCCAAGTTGGTTGTTGTACAATTAGCTGGTTTCTATGGTAGTAATAAGACTACAATGAACAACTAAGGAGATTGTCCAATATAGGAATTTCTTCAGTCCTTACAGAGAATAATTTACTGTCATTAATTATAAATAACATTAAGTGACTTTTGTTGATTATTTTTTGGAGTTAGATTTGAGAAAATGTAATACTTCATTGAAAACAAAATCCTGTTTCCTGATTCTTCTCTATCTTCACGGCCAAGACTTTCATCAGACGTGTTTTTTTAAAAACTGCAGTGACAGTTATTAAATCATGTGGCCAGTCTAATGTGATGATGATAATTATATCCTCTCCTGAATATATTAACTTATTATTATTATTATTATTATTTTGTCTTTTTAGGGCCGCACCTGCAGCATATGGAGGTTCCCAGGCTAGCGGTCTAATAGGAGCTGTAACTGCTGGCCTACCCCACAGCCACAGCAGCAGCAACGGCAGATCCGAGCCACATCTGCCACCTACACCACAGCTCACGGCAACGCCAGATCCTTCACCCACTGAGCAAGGCCGGGGATCGAACCCGAAACCTCATGCTTCCCAGTCGGATTCGTTAACCACTGCGCCACGACAGGGAACTCTGATATGTTAACTTATTAAATGTTGTTTTGATGTATACCTGAAAGCGTATGTGAATGTTAAACTAAAAATCCTTAACAACAACAACAAAAAAACATGTTCTAAATTAGGTGGATGTAAGCCCCATGAGGGTAGGAAGATGTTTATCCTTAGTCACTATTAAATTCTCGCTGCCTGGTACAGGGCCTAGCACCTGGTAGGAAAATAGTACATACTCAATGAAATGAAATGTAGTAGGTACTTGTATCAAATACTCTTGTTCCACGCCCTTCTCCTTGCTGTTAATGCCCCCATGGTTTTGTTTATAATTTCTTCCTTCCCGAATGCCTTCCTGTTATCCCTTTATCTAGCTTATACTCATCTTTCAAAAGATGAACGATTTGGATCATGTCAGCGCAGGAGTTTCATGGTTCTTTACAGCTGAGCAAAGCGTTCCCAAGGCTTCACGCTTTCCTTGACTTTCTAGATCAAGACTAGGTTCCTAACCTCTGGATCCCTAGTATTTAGCACAATGCCTGGCACGTGAAAGTAACTCAACAAATATTCATCGAACTTGAATATCTTTAAGGATCAAAGAACAGCTCTATTTTTTGAGATGGAAAGAGAGGTTTTCCTTGTTTGTTAGTTTTTCTGTTACTTTTAGCCAGTCTAATTTTACATTTTCTTACATTAAAATGTTTTTGTTCATGCCAGTGGAAATGAGTAGAACAGCAAACTCTGCTACCTAAAAATATTTTATCTGTGATGTGGAGAGTATTTCTGGTCATTAGTTAATGTGCTTCCTATGTTATGGTGATTTAAATAATTTGCCCGCTTGTGCCCACATGACTACAGTTCTGCTCAGGAAACGTACTGGATATGACCATCTTCGTTGATATTTGAAAGAGAACTTTTCTTTTTTCCAGCTTAAGGGGATACACAAGTCATCAAATTAACCACACAATTTTTGTTCATCTCAAATGGTCTGATTGGAATTCCTTTGAATAAAAAAGTGGAATGACTATAAGTGTTAGCCAAGTAGAACCTTATGGCCTTAAGAATGTAGTTCCCATCATGGCGCAGTGGTTAACGAATCTGACTAGGAACCATGAGGTTGCGGGTTCGGTCCCTGGCCTTGCTCAGTGGGTTAAGGACCCGGCGTTGCCGTGAGCTGTGGTGTAGGTTGCAGACGCGGCTTGGATCCCGAGTTGCTGTGGCTCTGGTGTTGGCCAGTGGCTACAGCTCCGATTGGACCCCTAGCCTGGGAACCTCCATATGCCACGGGAGCGGCCCAAAGAAATAGCATGACCAACTGAACACCGGTGCTCGTCAGAAGCAGGGGAGTGAGAGACACTAGAAGGAATTAACATGCTAGGCAGTTTGCCCTCATCATGCTGCCCCACGTCTTTCTTCCTTAAGTAAATTGGAATCTTTATCTTGACACAATTTATGGACAAGAGATACAGAATAATTTGCTTGGATAACTGAAATATGTCTTAGGATGAAGAGGTTTCATAATACACCTGTGTACCCTTTAATCAGGCTTTATTTTGATTCTCATGAAGACAAAAGAAATTATGATGTCTAACAGATAATGGCTAAATCTTAGAAAGCTATTTAGACTATGGATCAGTGACCAGCCTTTGTGTTAAATGTCGCCTTTATTTACAGCCAACCTGGCCCCAAACCGTTCAGTTTTGGAGACATTGAATTCTGTGCTTTTACAGTCTGAACCACAAATATTCTGAACACAGTGCCTGCCTCGAACACTTCTAGCAACCATGGATATTCTGAAAACATTTTTTTTAAATTGAATTTTGGTAAACGGAATCACTGTTCAAGGCATTAGAGATTGATTTCTTAAAATAATAGGAAACTTCCATTTTGAAAGTGATTTTATAGCCCCTTCTCTTGAAATTTGCTCTAAAACCCAAGGAAAAGAATATGCAGAAATCAGGGGCATTTGTACCCAGGCAGATTGGAGGGATGATAACTGACTTAGCAGAATCCGGGACACCCATCCTCAGTGCCCCTCGCCAGTGAGGCACTTGCCAAAATGTAAGGGATGTCCCCTGAGTAATTCCAGAAGAAGCTCAGAAATTGGAAGAACCTGATGCCAGGAGAGGCAAGAGTAGAGAAAGGAGATGAAATCAAAGATACTATTTGAAAGTCCATTTCAGGAGATTTTCCCCCGCCTTGCTCGTGCCTTCCTTCTCTCCTTAACCAGGTAGTCAGGCAATTAACCCTCATCCACGTCTCTGGAAACAGACACTGTTTTCTGGAGAAACTGAACCAGAAAGGACATAGGCATGAGGGATGTGAAGCATTCTTTTAAAGTGAGGAGTTCCCATCGTGGCTCAGGGGTTAACGAATCCGACTAGGAACCATGAGGTTGAGGGTTCGATCCCTGGCCTCTCTTAGTGGGTTAAGGATCTGGCGTTGCCCTAAGCTGTGGTGCAGGTTGCAGATGCGGCTCAGAGCCTGCGCAGCTGTAGCCGTGGTGTAGGCCGGCGGCTACAGCTCCGATTAGATCCCTAGCCTGGGAACCTCCATATGCTGTACCATGGCCCTAGAAAAGGCAAAAAGACAAAAAAAAAAAAAATAAAATAAGCAAAAGTGAAACTGGAGTTATTCAATTATGTTTTAACCAGTGACGAATCGTAGAGCTTCATATTTTTCTTTGGTCTTAAGGAAAAAAAATGGAAAACCTGCAAATGTATTCATGTGATGCAGTAGTTCAAGTAAAACCATTTCTTACATACTTTTATTTTAAGCAAACTTCTGACTTTAAATTTTCTATTGAATTTAATTTTGGTATCTACAGAAAAGTACACAAAAATAAATGAAAATATAAATGGTTCACAAAGTTAGTGATCTTTGTGTAACCAGCTCGTCCATGAACGTGTAAAACTGCATGCGAACCTGCAGGGCCCTCACAGGCACGCCGCGCCCCAGACACCCCCAAGTGATCAATGACCGCAGATGATTTTCTGCGTTTTTTCTTGTGGTAAAAAAAGTAACATAAAATTTGCTATCTTCATTTTTTAAGTGCGCTCTTCAGTAGTCAGTATATTCACGCTGCTGCGAAGCAGGTCTCCTGAACTTTTTCGTCTTGCAAAAAAGCTGACCCGAATCTCTTTCCCCTCCCTGGAGCCCACGCTACTTTCTGTGTCTTGAACTTGACGGCAGGAAATCTCTCATAAAAGTGAAGCGTATACTGTATTTGTTGTTTTGTGACAGGCTTACTTCACCTCCGTGATGTCCTCAGGGTTCACCCCTGGTGTAGCCTGTGACAAGCCTTTACTCCTTTTTAAGACGGAGTAAAGTGCCGCAGTCCCTGCAAAGCGCAGTGTCTGTCCCTTGGTGCATCCGTGGACGTTTGCGCTGCCTCCACCTCTGCTGCAAATGCTGCTGCTGTGGCCGTGCTTAAGCAGGTGTTTCTTTGAGACCCTCACTTCAGTTATTTGTGGTGACAGGCTCTAGAGGAAGACTGCTGGGCCATGGCTCGTCTCTTGAATGTTTTCGAGGAATCGCTCTGTGCGGTTTTCCGTAGCACTTGCACCATCCCCAGTCCTGGCAGCAGTGCGCAGGCGTCCAGGGTCTCTGTGTCCTCACCAGTACTTGCTCCTTTCTGGTTTGGTTTGGTTTGGTTGTCGTGTAACTCTGCGGATGGGGGTGAGGCGGCATCTGGTGATGCTGACCTCATTTCTCCGGTGAGCGGCAACGTGGAGCGTCTTTCCCTGAACTTCTATTACTTTCCTCCTTCAGCCCTCGCGTTGGCGTTCAGCGGTTCCCACATCGGCGTGTTCCAGTGTCAGAGCTTTCTGAACGTGCGTCCTTGCAGCGTGTTGTGGATTCTCCTATGTGGTCCTGTTGCTCGTTAGTGCCGTTTATCTCAGCTTGAAGAACTCCTTTCCGCATTTCTGGAAAGGCTCGGTTAGTGCTGGCGGATGCCCTCGGCTCTTGGCTCCCATCTGGCCTTCATTCCAAAGGGCAGCTTGGTCGGGTTGGGTCTTTCCGCTTGGCAGTTGCTTGCAGTCTGAACGTACCATTCCGTTTTATCCTGGCCCGGAAGGTCTGCGTTAATAAATCCACCGATGGACGTATGGGTTTTCCCGGTAGGAGAGAATTTTTCTTATCCTTTTGCTGCTTTTGAAACTCTGTATTTGACTTGTAGACAGTTTTATTTTACTGTGTCTTGGAGAAGATTGTTGGAATTGAAGTTCTGGGGCGGTTCAGAAGGTCTTGGACCTTGTTTCTGTGGATAAACTTTACAGCCCTTTCTCCTCGCTTCTCCTGGGACTCCTGTGAGGTTACATTACTTCTCTCGATGGCATCCCATGAGCCCCGCAGACTTTATTTCATTCCTTTCATTCGTTTTTCTTGTTGCCCCTCTGATTGAATAATTTTTATAAAATGTCTTCTAGTGCACTGCACTGATTTCTTTTTCTGTGTGGTCAAGCATGATACAGGAGCTCTCTATTGAATTCTTTAATTCAGTCATTTTATTTTTCTGCCCCCAGAATTTTGACTTTCACAAATTAGGTTTATTTTGCATTTAGGGTTAAATTTCTTAAAATGAATTTTTATTGGCATTTTTTGAGTTTCTTGATTTTTTTCATTCATGCCTTTCACTAAATTTGAGGATTCAGCTAGTTTTCCTCAAAAATAATTTATAGCTCATTTTCCTGCTCCACTTAGCTGTATGTTGTATCTTTGAAATTATTCTATAGGGCTTTTAGGTTTTTATCCTTAACTTTTTCAATCTTTTTTTAAAAATAAGTCAATTTTTTATTGATTTTGCTTCAAGCGTACTAACTTTCCCCTGTCATATATTCAGAGAAAATTTCCAATAAATTTCACTTATGGCTGGACACATGCTCTAAGTTATGATTTCTAAAATCTGAGTTCTTCTGTTTAGTCTCCAGCACCTTCAGTTAGTTTTGTTTCTTCTTATATTTTGTCCAAATCTATTGATAGAAGGATCAGATTTATTTGTAAAAGGATCAGCTTATTAGATCCTCATTTTTTTCAAACCAGAAGTGAAAATTCCTGTGGTAGTTCTAATTTGCATTTGCCTCATGAATAATCTAACTGCGTGCCCTTTCATATGTTTATTTGCTATTTTTATGTCCTATTTTGTAAAGTGTCTGTTCAAGCCTTTTGGCATTTATTTTTCTCTGTTAGGTTATCTGCCTCATTGATCTGTAGAAGTGTTCATACATTCTGAATCCAGTTAGGTTTATTAAAAACACATTCATTCTGTGGCTAGTATTTTTATTCCCTTTATCTATTGGTGAGCCAGAAGTTTTTAATTTTAATGTATTCCAATGGAAACTTTTTTCCATTTGTGGAAAGTTTCCTTTTTTTTTTTTTTAATTTTTTCTTTCCTTTTGTGGTTAGTTTCCAGTTTAGGGAAACTTTGCATACTCTAAAGTCACCAAGAAATAATTTTATGGTTTTTTTCTATAGATTTTTTAAATATTATATTTTCAAAGTAAGATGTAAAATCTGTCTGGAATAGATTTTATGTATGATATGTAGGGGGAAATTTGTATAAATATGTGACTCTCATTTATTGACAAAGCATTTTTATTTGACTTGTGCACTGCAGTTTTACATTTGTCATAAATTTAGTAACTATATATACATGGGTCCATTTCTTGACTTTCTATTCAATATTTTGATCTGTTTTTCTATACTTATATAATGTCATACTGTTTTATTTACTGTGGCTCCTTAATAAATCTTAATATCTGTTAGTGTAATTCATTCATTTTTATTCATCTTAAGATTATCAAGGCTATTCTTGATAGTTTGTATTTTTATGTTTTAGAATTAGCTTATCCACTTTCACTAAATTGACTTTGGGATTTCATTGAATCTATAGATTAAATTGGAAACTTTGACATCTTTAAAATATTTAATCATCAAACCCATAGTTATGGTGTATAACTCTACTTATTTATATTTATTTTAACACCTTTATTAAGAGATGATGTACTAGGTAAGAGAAGCTCTTTACAGTGATGTGGTGGTAGGGTGTGGGCATAGAGGCAGCATTCTATAGTCTTACGATTAAATCTTAGTGCTTTAGCGAGCCTCCTCCTTTGGACTGGTAATTTCACAAGTGTTTTTCTGGGTTTTTTGCCCCCCTGTAAGTGGGACAGGATGTCTCCAGGGGGCTGGAGTTGGGTATTTTCCTTTCCCCAGGTCAGTTGTTCTCTGATAATGCCCAAGCAAGTTAAGCTCTGACTGGTTAACTAGTTTCTCAGGAGAGCAGGACTTGTAAGAAGAACAGATTGTTCTGATGGATTTCAAAATGCTCTATTTTCCTCTCCACCTGCCAGAAGCTCCAGGGGATTTTAACCCAGTACTTACTGGGAGAACCTGTTGAGCTCCTGGAGGTAAAACACACAAGTGTGGGACGTTCCTTGTGACTAGATCCTTCTCAAGTCTCTAATTCTCAGACTTGTCCAGAGTGAGCTTCTTCTAATGCATGAACTACAGTTCAGGTTTTCCTACTCTAGTACTGGTTCGCTTATACTTTCGAATGTGAATCTCTGCTCTGGTAAACCTTCTGTATTCACTTACAATAAGAGCTTTGTCTCTCTCATTGGATTTTGCTTCAGAATGTCTATGGCTGATGTGATTTGTGCTTGGCTCTCCCTGGGTGATGCCTCTCTTCTGATATAATTGCTGCTCCCCTTTTCATTGTACTTATCCTTTGAGATCAGTCAGAAATGCCGCTGAAACCAGCTCTGGGCTATCCACCCACAGCCTCTGTCAATGGGTGACACTTATACTACCATACTGCAACAAGCTCATGGCATACCTACTGGTAATTACTTCTTAGGTACATTCTGCACCAGTATTCAAGGTGATACAGGACACTTTTCACGTCTCTTTCATTTTTCCTGAAGTTAGGGACTGCCTTCAGCTGGTGTAAAATTTCCATGTGCTATTTTAAGTCTACAGAAGGCACTCCTCTGTTCTATCTGCAAAATGGAGAATGGGGGCCTTATGCTTTGGGATTTCCAGATTTATTTGGGTATCTTTCTTTATTCACATAGAGGATACCAGGGAGAGGGACTATACTAGAATCTAAATGCTCTGGATTGCCTCTTTATCCATTTTATTGCCTGAATATAGGAAAAACATTTTTTTTTCATATATATATATATATATATATATATATATATATATTTTTTTTTTTTTTTTTTTTTTTTTTTTTGCTGTACCAAGGCATATGGAAGTTTCTGGGCCAGGGATTGAAGGAAATATATTTTTCTTAATCATGCACCATCCTGCAATTTCTCTTTGGCTCTGATAAACAAATAAAAAATAAACCTTAGTAGTTTCAGCTCTTCTAGCTCTGGTTATCAATATTAAATGAGAATTAGAAGAACCGAAAATAAAAACCATTGATTCTGCATGTGCAAAAGGTGCTTGCTGTTGGAAATCTGGTTTTCAGTACTGATGTTTCCTCCAAATGCATTCTGAAAGCCAAGGTTTAGCAAGGAGTTTTTGTTCTCTGCTACGTCTTTGCTCTCAAAAAAAGCCGTAGCTGCCTCAGCTTCTTTGTGTGAGTTGTAATGTGAGGATATCGAAGGTTATTGGGGAAACATTTCTCAGGTTAGTCCTCAGAGATGATGTTCTTTCATGTATACTCCACATTTATCTGTCCCTGTATGTATGTCTGTATCTGTTATCTATCTGCAGTCTATTTATCAGCTGTCTGCTTACATCAGTGAGATACTCCATGAGGGCAGGGATCACTTTCTTCTGTATTGTTAATTGCTGTTGTGTCTCTTGCATAGACCATCCCCTGGCGCAGTGTAAGTACAATTAAGTTATAATAAATTATTGTATTCATACATATGTATTTTAAATAGGAGAAAATATTCTTTAACTCAGTATCCCTGTCCCTGACTATTCAGTTATAACATTGCATATTGTGTAGTATTCCACTCTGTGAACGTACTATAGTTTTAAAAAATGACTTACTGGTTTTCATTTTGATACTATAGATAATGGAGACAAATACTCTTGAAGGTCATACTTTACCGCTTACAGCTCTTTATTACAAACTTCCGGAAGTAAAATTGGTAGATCATGTTCCATTTGCTTTTAACAAATATTTCCAAAAAGTCTGTATAAAAATATGTACAAATTTACATTCCAACCAGCCTATTGACTGCTCATAATTAGTGGACGTTAACAATTAAAAAAAAAACTTTGACATTTTATGAGTGAAAATAATATAACATGCTTTTACTTAACCTTCTTTAACTGTTGGTAAGTTTGAATATTTGAAGTACATTTTCAAATAAGCTTTCCCATACTTTTCTCTACCTATTGGTTTCCATATTTTTGTTCCTCTGAACTATTTTTTGTATATTTTCTATGAAAATATATTTACTTGCATAGAGTTATCAAAAGTTATCTTTTTCAATTTTTCAATTTTTCCCTTTTTTGATTTTTAAATCCCCATTGTACTTATGCTTATATTTTGATTATTACTCCAGGTTTTGTTCGTTGTTATATCCCCCCTCTCTCTTTTCTAACCTCTTGGCAGAGTCTACTTTATTGACTCTTAAAGGGTACAGCTCTTGGGTTTATTGATAAAGTCTACTTTTTTCTTATCTATTATTTTTATCTTTGTTAATTTTTAAATTTCAGTTTCATTGGGCTGTTTAAATTTCACCTATATTGAGTGCTGAGTTTTTGTTTCTGCATTATTGAGACCTGTCTTATTATTTGTCTGATTTCTGATACTAAATTATCCATTTGTTTCTAGTCTTTCTTGATTAATATTATAATCACTTATGACTAGGAATTTTACTATGACTATAACTTTAGCTATATATCATTAGAGTCGATGTTATTTTTGAACTGTGTTTAATAACTGCATTTTATTTCTCTTCCATCTGAGAGTTCCTTAGGTATATGCCTTTTTAAAATCTTGAATTAGTTTGGTATTTTCATTTAGATTTTTCAGAATTAATTTTTAACTTAATTAAATTGTAATCTGTGGCAGTGATTCGTGTAATTGTCCCTTTGGGACATATTAATGCTTATTTAATTTACCTGAGACGCAAATTTTAATATTAAAGACTTTTATATCTCACCTGATTTGATCAAATAATTTTTTGCGTTATCCTTTTTGCTGCCTCATTATCCAGCTTTTATGTTTTCCATTCTGACAATTTTTATATTGAATTGTATTAAATATTACATTACTGCTATCTTGCTTTCTTTTTATTTGTATGGTATGCTTTTGCCATTTTAAAAATTTAATAAGTACTTCCGCCGTTTAGCCTTTAGTCCTTTTCTGTTTATAAAGTCTTAAAAAAGACTTTCAGTTTGGATGTCCTTACCTTTTCTTTTCTTTTTTTTTTTTTTGATGTCTTTACCTTTAATTGAGCTGCTAATTCCTTTTACATTAATTATGATGATGTTATTATTCTTACTTTTTATCTTGTCAGAGATATCTGTTGTGCTTCTGTTTCCTTTCCACCTGCATTTAAATTAATCTTTTCTTTAGAGATTTAGGAAGAAGGTATAGAAAGCATAGTTTCCTAAATTCTAAGTGTTTTAAGACTTACTTGAATCCATTTTTCTCTCATCATCAATGAGAAGAGTAAAATAGTAACAAGTATCATTCATACCCTGGTTCAGATGATACATTTAGCATGCTTTTCTGGTTTCTATTTATCATTCATGTTATGGTTTTGCTGATAGAATCTCAGCTTCAGTTCTAGTTTAGTATTAATTATTAGTTCAATATTTTGTATTTTACCTTGATAGTGCTATGTTTAAATTCTAAATAACAACTATTTCCTGAATTATTTATGTTTATTTCTTAGTTGATTTAGGTCTATACTAAATAACTTTTTTTCACAAAGAATTTTGGGGGACATTGCCTGTAAGTCTAACATATTTGAAAACAACATTTATGGGTATATGATCCTTGAATCTGTCTTTCTCCCCAAAACTCTGTAAGCATTTTTTTTAGCATTTAATTTTTTGGGAAAAAAAAGTCTAATCTGAATTCATTCTGCTGTTTGTTTCTTTGTTTCAAGGCATTGTGGGGCCATGTCACTGAGAAATGTATACCTAACTACAGGTGTTTACATTAATAGCAATAATTTTTCACACTTTTTCCTGATCTTAGATTATTCTGTAGGAGAAGAAGAAATTTTCCTCTAATTACCATAGGGTCTGTGTAACAAAGACAGAATGAGAAGAGAAAAACAGTTTATTTATTTTCGATTAATTAATGAATTAATTTTTTACGGTCGCACCCACAGCATGTGGAAGTTCCCGGGCTGCAGCTGTGACCTATGCTGCAGCTGTGGGTAAGCTGGATTCTTTAGCCCACTATCATGGTCGGGGATTGAACCTGCCCCTCTACAGTGACCCAAGCAACTGCAGTTGGATTCTTAACCCAGTGGACCACAGCAGGAACTCTGAGAATTAATTATTAATGTGTATCATACATGTAACACATGAGAGTTCCCAGAAAGGAGTAACTCAAAGAAGTGGCTTAGAATTCTGACTTAGATAGAACCATCAACAAAGAACGATAAATTTGTAGAGAAATGACAGAGCAAAGGAAAGCGGTTTTGGGTTTCGAAGGGGCCAAACCAAGACAAGTTCACTCTGTGGGAGGAAGCAAAGTTTGCAGATTTCTCTAGTGTCATCTCTGGCCGACAGTCAGGTGCTCCCTGGTGAAGAACAACCTGCATCCTGTCTTTAGGCGTAAAGTGGGGGAGAATCGAGAGAGCTTTTCTTGCATTTGCTGTTTCTGACTCTTTAGCTTAAGATGACTTTATGTGAAAGAGGTACATTTGGGGATGACATATTCTGGATTTCTCCAGTTCCTTTCATAGTATTGTCCTCTTCATGGAAATCTTTTGCATTGGGATGGCAGAAGACTTCATCACAGCAGCTCTTTGCTAATTTCATTTACCTTCTCATGCACAAAGCCCGATGACCATGCATGCTCTCTGTTTGTCTTGTGTATCTGCCAGATACTTAATGTGTCACTAATCTTAGAGTTGAAGGGCCACTGTAACCCGTCCACCTACTTTTCTCAAAGGCTGATCTTCTGTAGGTAGGAAATAGCGAGTTAGTCCTCTAGGCTTCCAATAAATCTTCTGTGTGAGTGTGAGATATAGCAAAGATTCTTTGAATTCTCTGCATGAGTGATGCTCTTCATAGTTTCCAGAGATGATATAAGCTTTCTCTTGTCTTGCTATTTGGTTAGCCATTTCCAAGGGAAAGATGTGGGAGCTGTGCTCAGATCGTCAGTCTACTATAATTCCAGCCCTTTAGAGGTCTTATTCTTAAGTCTGAAAACATTTGGAAAAGGGAGGAGAAAAGCTGCATTTCATGCTTTCTGGGAAAGAGAAGCCCTTCCGTCAGTAATGCTGTCTAGGACGCAGAGAGGGTAAGGTGGTGCATCATTAGTATGTAAAGCCTCGCTCCAGATGGATGGCTGGCAGTGTCAATGAGAGAGGGAGAACGAGGGAGAGGGCTAGAGAGAGAAAACAAACCTTTTTGGCCCTGGCATTTTTACTCTTTGGAGGAAACCTTTCAACCAAGCAGTCTGGGTCTGCTCGTCTTCGTTCTGCTGGCTCCCTGCACTGTGTCTTGCCCAGCGCAGCCTCCCTTTTTTTTCTGTGGCTCTTTGACACCCCCACTTCCCTGCCAGCCTGGTGTGGCTGATCAAGCTGTTCAAACAACTGGAAGACATCAGAAGTTAAACACTCATTATTTTAATTTGATGCTAATCATGTGTTAATGAGACTAATCCTTGCAATGATTCAGGTAATTTGCTTAATGGCTGCCCAGAGTACAGATTACAGCCATCAGTCACGTCTGATAAGACGTCTGTTGTGGAAAAGGCTGTCAGGTGAATGCGGTGGGAAGAGGCTCCGGAGTAAGGGTCTGATGGCAGGTCTGTTCTGTGCGGGAGGGTGGGGCTGAGGGAAGAAGACAGCTCAGAGATCCAAATGTCCAGCCCGAATCCGGTATCCTCGTCTTCCTGTTTAGGGGGAGAAACTTAGCGTTGACAGGCTCTTTCACAGCGACACACGTTGAAATAAGCGTGAAAGTTTGAGGAGAATTGGATGCACAATTCATTCTGTTCTGCAGAGATGATTAACTCAGTGTAATATCAGTGGTCGGCATATCCCTCTGTTGAGTTAAAATCTTTTTTCTTAACAGAATGTCAAAGAGAGAGAAAACGAATTCACTCAGAGCAAAAAGATGAATTTTTTCCCTCATGCATAGGAAATGACAGGCTGAAACAAACACCTAAACCGAAGCCTTATTTTATTACATTCAGACATTGTAAGCCCCATGGCCATATAGATACAATCACTGATGTGCTTAGAATAATCAGTTGAGTGTTAAACTGGGGGGTGTCCTGCCCTCTGCAACACTGCCGGGCCGAATCATACATATCCCTTTTTCTCTTAAAATACAGGAATTTAATAATTTCTAAACACAGACATATAGAAATGCCAAAGCATTTAGAGAATAGCAAGTTCCAAGATGCTGCCTATTATTTCTCCATAATAATAGAAAATTTTAAATTTTTTGACATGCAATTTGCTTTAGGTTTCTGAATCGTCTCATCTTCAAAATATTTTTGTGTGAAGCGGGGTGGAAAGGAACATAGATTAATGCCTGAGGGAAGTTTTGATGTTTATTTTGTGTTAACTTAGTCATCATGATACTGCTGTGGACCCTGATTTAGTTCGGTTTAAAGACTGTTTCTCCAGCGTTTAGTATGGTCTTAGTCCGTTCGAGCTCTATAACGAGACACCGTAGACTGGTGGCTTATAAACAAGCAACATTTATTTCTCACAGTTCTGGAGGATGAGAAGTCCAAGATCATGGCATTGGCAGATGCAGTGTCTGCTGAAGACCTGGCGTCTTGGACACTGTAAACCTCACCTGGAGGAAGTTGGGAGAGAGATCCCTGGGGCTTCTTAATCACAGGAGAAGGGCACGAACCCTCTTCATGAGGGCTCACCTAAGGGCTTCTCATTCAGTCACCTCCCGGAGGCCCTGTCTCCGGAGGCCACCACAGTGGGGATTAGGTTTCAACAAGGGATCTGGTGGGATGGGAGCACAAACATTCAATCCCCAGCAGTTCTCTTCCAAGAGTGGGTTGTTGACTAGGAGAAGAGGGGCAAGGATCATTCTGAGAAGTAAAGAATGTGTTTACCCTGTGAAGACGAGGCTCGGAATGCGCAAGGAGGGGAGATGGAGATCTAGCTATTTGAAGATGGGTTATCCAACTGTCATAACTCGGAATATGGATTTGCAATGTGTCAATGACATATTAGACTTTTTTTTTAAGGCTCAAAATGCTGTTGCAGAAACATCTAACATTTGAGACAGTTACCTATGGGGTGCTCTTACAAGTGCCCCGCTGACTAAAAATGGAGAACCAAAGCTTATAAGGCAGGCAAACCATTGTTTTTGCAGCAGTTATTATTTCTGTTGCTATTATTATCATCTGTCTCATTTTATCTAAGGTAAGGAGAGTGCTCCTGTGGCTTGCTAAAGATAAGCGGGAGGCAACCCCCTGGTCAAACTGGACTTGTACTCCATGGGTTCTTTATAGTACATTGCCTCTTGCACTCAACTGAGACAGGAAGCAAATCACATAGAAGATAGGAAGTGAAAAATGCTGAATAATTATATATTAATGTAAATGAAGTAGAGATTCGGGGGGATAAGGCGATGGTAACAATTTTTGATTTGTTTAAAAAATATTTATAGGGAGCTCCCATTGTGGCACAGCAGAAACAAACCTAACTAGTATCTATGAGGATGCAGGTTCGATCCCTGGCCTCACTCAGTGGGTCGGGGATCTGACATTGCTGTGAGCTGTGGTGTAGGCTGCAGACATGGCTCTGATCTGGTGTTGCTGTGACTGTGGTGTAGGCGGGTAGCTGTAGCTCCAATTTGACCGCCAGCCTGGGAACTTCCATATGCCGCAGATCCAGCACTAAAAAGACAAAATAAAATAAAATATTTATAGACCCATGATGTGTTACCCGCATAAACCATGTTAAATTTAGGTGCTTCTCTAGACGCTCTGGTCCGGGGTCTTTTCTCTTTAGGAACACAGAGTATCTTGACATAATTTTTTCCGTTCTTCCTTTTTACTTGGCCTTTACATCCTTCCAAAGTTAAGCTAAGTATAAAGATATTGAGGGGATACTTCAACTAGCCTGGCGATAGTAAAACACTTGCACTGGGCTCTTGAAATGATCCTGAACGCATTTGTTTTAAGACGAACTTTGAAATAACACTGGCCAAACCACGCATTCCTTTTAGAGGCGATTCAGTTTGTAGACGAATATTCACGAGGTTGCAAAGTCTCATAATAAACTAATCTGTTACACAAATGATAATATTTATTCATTTTCTTAATAGTTCCCATATTTTCCATGGAATTTAATGGATGATACAGGCTTACTGACCTGCTGGATTTTCAGAGTATCAGCATTTATCCAGATATTAAATTGGTTGAGAACATTTATCTTTGCAGCACCTATACTGCCAGACTCTCCAAATACAATAGCGTATTATTTTGATTAAATTATGCATATATTTCAAAGAGTATAAGGAATGTAGTGAAGAAAACAGTAGTCCCAGGTAAAAGGACAGTTTTATTTTGCCTTGCTTGTGATAAGTTGATATGGATTGATAATATTTTTATTTCTTTTTTTAAACCCAATTTTTTATTAATGATTTTTATTTCTTCCATTATAGTTTGTTTACAGTGTTCTGTCAATTTCTACTGTACAGCAAAGTGACCCCGTCACACACACATTCTTCTCACATTATCCTCCATCATGTTGCATCATAAGTGACTGGATATAGTTCCCTGTGCTATACAGCAGGATCTCATTGCTTATCCACTCCAAATGCAGTAGTTTGCATCTATTAACCCCAGACTCACAGTCCATCCCACTCACTCCCCCTCCTCCTCAGGAACCACAAGTCTATTCTCCAAGTCCATAAGTTTCTTTTCTGTGGAAAGGTTCATTTGTGCCGTATTTTAGATTCCAGATATAAGTGATCTCATATGGTATTTGTCTTTCTCTTTCTGACTTACTTCACTTAGTATGAGAATCGCTTGTTCCATCCATGTTGCTGCAAATGGTATTATTTTGTTCTTTTTTATGGCTGAGTAGTATTCCATTGTGTATATATACCCCATCTTCCTAATTGATTCATCTGTCGATGGACATTTAGGTTGTTTCCATGTCTTGGCTATTGTGAATAGTGCTGCAAAGATACAGGTGCATGTATCTTTTTCAAGGACAGTTTTGTCCAGATATCTGCCCAAGAGTGGGACTGCTGGGTCATATACAGTTTTCTAAGGTACCTCTGTACTGTTTTCCATAGTGGTTGTACCAATTTACATTCCCACCAACAGTGTAGGAGGGTTACCTTTTCTCCACAACCTCTCCAGCATTTGTTATTTGTGGACTTGTTAATGATAGCAATTCTGACAGGTGTGAGGTGGTACCTGTTAAACATTTATTTAAATGTTAAATAAATTACCCTAATTTCAAGATACAAGAATAATGCAGTATTGATTTAAATTGACTAGTTTGAAGTTCTCATTTGCTATTACTGTATTTTTTATAACTGCCTTGATTAATGTTTAAAGACCAATGTGATTTTTCAGATTTTTCCATTGAAATAAAAAAATCTGGTAAAGGAATTCATAGCTCTATCATAACTAAAATTGACAATAAGAGAAAATGGTAACAACATTACCATGGTAACATGGTAACAACTCAGTATTTGATTTTTAAAAGTTGTTTACACTTCTACTTCCAGAAAAAGAGTAGATATACTTTTCCCTGCTCCTTTCACTAGACACAATGAAAGCTTTGGACGTCAGATACAAAACAAACATTAGAAGACTTTGAAATGTGGACAAAGAAGGCAGGCCCAAGGAATGTGGCAAAACATTGTAAATCAACTATAGTTTAATTTTTAAAAAAGTTTTAGCAAAACATCCAATTTCTTTTTCTTTTCTTCTTTTTTTTGTCTTTTTTTTTTGCCTTTTCTAGGGCCACACCTGCGGCATAGGGAGGTTCCCAGGCTAGTGGTCCAATCAGAGCTGTAGCTGCTGGCCTGTGCCACAGCCACAGAAATGCCAGATCCGAGTCACGTCTGCGACCTACACCACAGCTCACGGCAACGCCAGATCCTTAACCCACTGAGCGAGGCCAGGGATCAAACCCACAACCTCATCGTTCCTAGTCGGATTCATTAACCACTGAGCCACACTGGGAACTCCTAAACATCCGATTTCATTGCTCCCAATTTATACCTTCTGTAAAACACTGAAACAGGAACACAACTCAATCCAGCTCTTTGCCAGTTTATGACAAGGATCACCTTTCCTCTGGTTTCCAATAACGCGTTCTTCATTTCCATCTGAGAACTCATCAGATGGCCTTTACCTTTCATATTTCTACAGACACTTCTCATGATTACTTAGGTATTTTAAAAAGATTGAGGCTTCCTACAACTTCCCTCTTTTCTTTCTGAGCTCTCACCAAAATCTCTGTGAAGGTCCATTCACAGGAATGTAGGCTTTTTCTGGCATGTACCTCCAAACTCTTCCAGCCTTTATCCAGTTCCAAAACTACTTCCACATTTTTGGCTATTTGTTACAGCAGCACCCCATTCCTGGTACCAACTTCTGTCTTAGTCCATTTGGGCTGCTATGACAAAAATACACGAACAGTAAATATTGATTTCTCGCCAGTTCTGGGGCTGTGAAGTTCAAGGTCAAGGCGCCAGTAGACTCAGTGTCTGGTTAGACTAATTTCTTGGTTCATAGACAGCTACTTTCCGTGTCTTAACTTGGCAGAAGAGGCAAAATAATTCTCTGGGGTCTTTTTATAAGGGCACTAATGCCAGTCCTGAGGACTCACACTTAATCTAATTACCTTCCAAAGACCTCATCTCCACATATGATCACATTCAAGATTAAGTTTCAAAATATGAATTTGGGGGTACACATTCATTCTATAGCACAGGTCAATGGAAGAAAAATAAACTCAACAAATGGTACTAGAGCCATTGGAAAACCTTAGGCCAAAAAAAAAGAACTTTACCTTGAAGCTCCTACCTAAACCACCATTTAATTCAAAATAGAGCATAGATTTAAATCTAAAACATAAAACTATAAAACTTAAAAAAAATCTTTTGGATCCAGGACTCAGGAGAAAATTCTTAAACTTGATACCAGAATCATGATTCTTAAAAGGAAAAAATGATAAATTGAACTTCCTCAAAACTAGGAATTTTTGTTCCATGAAAGACCCAGTTAAGAGGATGAAAATACAATCCATAGACCAGGAGAAATATTTGAAAGCTATAGCTCTCACAGAAGACTTGCGTCTAAAAGATATAAAGAATTCTCAAAACTCAGAAAATGGTTTTTTTGTTTGTTTGTTTTTTTGTCTTTTTGTCTTTCTGTCTTTTCTAGGGCTGCGCCCATGGCATATGGAGGTTCCCAGGCTAGGGGTCTGATCGGAGCTGCAGCTGCCGGCCTACACCACAGCCACAGCAACAGGGGGTCTGAGTCACATCTGCGACCTACGCCACAGCTCGTGGCAATGCCAGATCCTTACTCCACTGAGCGAGGCCAGGGATCGAACCCACAACCTCATGGTTCCTAGTCGGATTTCTTAACCACTTCACTACAACGGAACTCCACACCAGGATGGGAACTCCAGAAAATGGATGATTTATATAGAAACAGGAAAAAGATATGAACAGTTTCCCTGAAGAGGATATACTGTTGATAGATAAATACATGAAAATATATTCAACTTTATTAGCTGTTAGGGAAATGCAAATTAAAACTACAAGGAGCTAACCCCACAAACCAATTAGAATGGCTAAAAAAAAAGAAATTGTGAAAACACTAGATGCTGACAGGAATGCAGAGAAACTAGGTCATATTTTTTGTGTAGATGGACAGTGGCAGAGCCTCTGGACACAGTTTGAAAGATTTTTAAAAACTAAATCTGCAGTTGCCGTAAAACCTGGCACTTGTACTCCTGGGCATTTATTCCAGTGAAATGTAAACTAAGATAAAAATCTGTATACCGATGTTTATAATAGCTTTATTCATGGTAGCATGACACCATTCATGTAATATTGTCGAAATGAGAACATGAGAGAAATGTAGGACACGGTAGTTTACCAGAGATTAAAGAGGGGGCTGAGGAAGTTCCCTTCGTGGCTCATTGGTAATGAGCCCGACTAGCATCCATGCGGATGTGGGCTCGATCCCTGGCCTTGCTCAGTGGGTTAAGGATCTAGCATTGCTGTGCATGTAGCCCTAAAAAGCAAAGAAAGAAGAGAATGGATGTGCATTTAAAAGGGCAGCCTGAAGAAGCCTTTGGTGATGGACGTTTGTGCAGCATCTTGCCTCGTCCAGGTCAGTGTCCTGGTCATGGTGTTGAGTTACGGTTTTTCAAATACTGTCCTTGCCAAGACCTGGGGAAAGGTAAATGCAGTTTGTCTACGCTGTTTCTTAGAACTGCATGGGAATCTAACTATTTCAAATGAGCACTTGGTTTAAAAAAAGCTAATTTCCAACTGATTTCAACTTCACCCCCAACTCCTAAAACTCAAGCCCTTTTTTGGTGGGATGTTCACATTTTGGTAAACTGAAGTAAAGTGTTGAATATCCAACAAGCAGTTCTCAGAACATTCGTGTTCTAGACTGATCAGTAGCCATTTATTACTTTCATTCTGTCTACATTGTCCGGTACGTCTAAATACCACTTGAAATTTAAAAATGCTTCCCCTTTGGAATGTCCGTTACAGTCAGATGCCACTTTCTTTTTGTGGTGTATGCATATTTTTCCTATTATGGACAGGATGAATTCCTCTTTGTTCTTTGTCTGAAAGTTCTAAATCTATTTTTAGATTACTTGGCGAATTTTATTACATTTACAGGTGGACAACAACCATCACAACCGAGTTTTACAGCCTCCCCACCCCCCAACCTAGACCGGGTGAAGTTCTGCAAGTTTTCATAGAAAATGTACCACATTGATATTAAGTGCTTTTAAAAACTTCAGATTCTGTCTTGCCTGCCAGTGATAAGCTTTTCTATATCAGGGCTGATTTCCAACTTTTACCAAGTTTGGTAATTTGGTTTCATTAGGGGAATTATAAAATCATTCGGGGAGAGTTCCTCACACATCCTACAAGTAATGGAAACATTTTTCTATTCAGTTTTCTTTCCAGCTTCTATTCCTGAGTATCCCTTGTTCCACCCTTTCAAGTACTGTGTCCTTCATTTTCTTATACATTTTCCCTTCTCTCTCTCTCTTTTTTTTTTTTTTTCCTTTTAGGGCCATACCCACAGCATGTGGACGTTCTCAGGCTAGGGGTTAAATCAGAGCTCCAGCTGCTGGCCCACACCCCAGCACAGCAACTCCAGATCCAAGCTGCATCGGTGACCTATACCACAGCTCATGGCAACGCTGGACCCTTAACCCATCGAGTGAGGCCAGGGATCAAACCTGCATCCTCATGGGTACTGGTTGGGCCCGTTACCACTGAGCCACGATGGGAACGCCTACTTTTACCCTCTTAAATTCTCTTCATTGCTGTCCTTCTGATACAAAGCAGATCAGAGAAAAATACTTACTGGGCCCCACAGAAACAACTCAAAATGCCCCTGAGGGCATGAAAGGCCATAGGTCTAAGTCAGAAGTGCTGTGTTTCCCAAGTAATTTTAAGAAGTTTTCCATGATGTATGTGAGAATGAGAGAATCGCTTTCTTCATGCAGTTTGTGCCGGTAGGCTAGAGACAGAGAATGGGTATCAGAAACCATCTGAGGCCAGGTGCATTTCCGTAACTCTAAGACACATCTTGTCTTTATTTTTAGACCAGTGATTTGAAAAATGTCACTTCTGTGTCGAATACACTTCTCATGGCCAATTTTGCTCATTCATGTGTGTTCAAACTTGGGGTTTATGCAGCGTGTATTTGAAACTCAAGCCAGCGTATCTCCTGGAAAAGAAGGGATGACTCCTTTCCAGAGAAAAGAAGACGGGGCCTGGCATGTTTTTGCTTGAGGCCGCTGGCACCAGACAGAAGTTTATATTAGCGTCAGACTCTCCCGTAGCCCTAAAAGGTTTCCCATCCCCGCCTTCCTTTTAGAAGAGACATTGTCAGCGGAAAATTAATTACTAAAATGTGAAACAAATCAAAAGACAAAACAAATCAGGCTGTTAAGACAAACATTAAAAATCAAATTATGCTCTCAAAATAGGCAATTTACAGCTTGGAAGGGTAATTGGCAAACCTGAAATGCATACAAATAGTTGAAATTACTGACTCAAGCGGTATATTACCTATTGGAGGGTATAATGTGACAATGACTCTTGAAAAAGGATAGAGATTCTATCATTTTTCATGATTTAACAGCAAAATATGGCCTAGCACTCTGTTTAAAGAGTCTGAAGGAGGATTAAATTGAAGAAAGAGCTTTAGCTGAGAGAGAAAGCCGTGTTGAAGTCCATGCCAGGAAGAAGCATGGGCTGGTGTGAGCGGTTTACAGCCCGTGGGAAGTGAACCCTCTGCGGAGGCAACTGCTGACCACGGTGTTTCCGTAAATCATTTAAACAGGTTTCCCTTCCCAGCTTTGGGAAATAGGACA
Source organism: Phacochoerus africanus (assembly GCF_016906955.1). Taxonomy (NCBI): domain Eukaryota; kingdom Metazoa; phylum Chordata; class Mammalia; order Artiodactyla; family Suidae; genus Phacochoerus; species Phacochoerus africanus. The sequence goes on along the minus strand of NC_062553.1, from coordinate 138,252,960 downwards.
TGACGCACCCAGTCTGACAGCCAAGCTGTCGAGTGTGGTGTTTAGAATCATCTCAGGGGTCAAGTTCCCTGATAATTTACACGGTCATTCACCAAGTCCCATGTCAAGTTCTAGAACAAAGAAGTCATTTGTTTTCAAATCTAGGCATTTTCATATTGCCAGTATATTTCTTTTTATGTATGTGTGTGTGTATGTATGTATTTTCTGCTGTACAGCATGGGGACCAAGTTACACACACATGTATACATGCTTTTTCCTCCCATTGTCCTGTTGCGATGTAAGTCTCTAGACATAGTTCTCAATGCGACACAGCAGGATCTCCTTGTAAATCCATTCCAAGAGCAATAGTTTGCATCCGTTAACCCCAAGCTCCCGATCCCTCCCACTCCCTCCCTCTCCCCATGGACAGCCACAAGTCTGTTTCTTTGTATGTTGGGAAAACAAGACGAAACAATTCTTCGTTTGAAATGGCATCATTTACCATTCCACTAGCAGCAAGGCAAGGCAGCAGACAGCAGTTGAAGATGGCACAGAGCATAATTTTAAACGTCAGGGCCAATCCCTTTGTGTTTCTGATAGATACTGTTTTTCCTTGGGGTCTTTCACCTGTTCTGTCAGCTCCAGTCCACTAAAATCTTCTACCTTTGTGTTTCTTTTAACCGTGTCATTCTCAGGATGTAGCAGTTTTCTGCCCTGCAGGCAGACTCAGTTACAACCCGATTTCCTCTGTTTGGGTTAATCAGTACTCTTACGACTGGTAAGACCACTGCTTTTCATGTGAGTTTGAGCTAACTTAGGTCTGAACAGAGCTGGATTTTTTTTTTTTTTCCAGCAGCTTCATTGAGGTATTGGCTAACCTGTGGTAAATTGTCTATATTTAAAATGTACAATTTAAAAAGTTTCGACAAATGTTTACAGCTGTGAAATAATCACTACAATTGCGATTAAAACACGTTATTACCCTCAGCATTTTTCCTGGTGTCTCTTTCAAATCCCTTCTTTCCGTTCCTTTTCGCTCCCTCTCCCAGGGAATCCATTAAGAAAATCATTATCACTGTAGATTAGTTTGTCCTTTCTAAAGTTGTATGCAAACTGAATCATACAGTGGACATTCTTTTCTGGTCTGGATTCTTTCAGTTGGCATGATTATTTTGAAATTTATCCGTGTTGCTGTGTGTATTATTGCTCATTGCCTTTTATTGAGTAGCATTTCATTGCATGGAAATATCATAATTTGTCCATGTATTCACCTGTCAGTAGATATTTGGGTAGTTTCCCATTTTGGGCTCTTTAAAATAAATCTGCTGTGGACTTTCATATACAAATTTCTATTGATGGGTGCTTTCTCTTCTCTTGGGAAAATATCTAGAAGTGGAATGATTGAATCATAGCGTAGTTATATTTTTAACTGTTTAAGAAACTGACAAAAATTACTTTCCAAAGTAGTTTTTACTCTTTTCCAGTCCTATAAGCAGTGTATGAAAGTTCTAGTTCCTCTGTATCTTCTCCAAGACTGAGTATGATTAGGTTTTAAAATTTTAGCCATTTTGGCTGGTGTGTGGTGATAGTTGAGTGTTGCTTTATTTGCCTTTTCCTGTTGATTAATCACGTGAAACATCTTCGTGATTTTACTTGACATTCTGTTTTCTTTAGTGACATGGCTGTTAAATCTGTTGCTCATTTTCTTTTGGCCAGATAAATATTTTTTCATCTGTCTTTCTGTCTGTTGAGAGGATTACCGGCTTTCCAATGGAAAAATCAAATAGATTTTCTAGGATTGCACTTCAGGTGTAGCTATATCCAGGGACTCCAACAGTATCATTGGGAACTTCCTTTTCTGCTCCTGGCTTTGCTTTTCTCTGTTGACTGTGGTTTTCTTTGTGACCTCACAAAGAATAGCTGCTGATGCTTCTGTATTTGTTTGCTTCCACCCTACTAGTTTTGCAATCCCAGTGGAAAGAGAACCACTCTTTCTCAATAGTTTCACCATTTCTCCCAGATTTTCATTGAAGGAATCCGCTGGGAGGTGGCGGGGGGTGGGGGTCCACCAAGAATGGAGAATGCCAGTTGGCCTGGATCATGTGCTAGCTGGCATCAGTCTCCCTGAACCCCATGGGCTAGGAGTTGGGGAAGGAGGGCTCCCCATGGAAAGCTGGGGAAGATGAACAGAGCCCATGGTAGCAAAAATGACAGATGTCTCCTAAACAGTCTAAGGTATTTTGGGAGGGAAGAGACACTGAAGATTTCCTCTAGTTTGGGGTTTTTTTTTGGGGGGGGGGGGAGTGTTTTTTTGATTGATAGTTGTAGAACCTTTGGTTAAAAAAAGAAATCTTAATACACGTGGCCGGCATGTGAAGGAGAAGGATTGCAGCCTCAGGGAAGGAGTGTGATGTGTTGTCATCCTTTTAACCAGTGCTTCTTAAACTGTGGTCCCTGGACTTGCAGCTTCAGCACCTGGAAACCTCTGTAGCCCAGGTCTCAATGCCCAGTCCCTGCCCAAGGGTCTCAGGCTGTGGCGTCCTCAGCAGTGGCACTGATGGTCTATGCGACTCTGTCTCTGCTTCACCCTCCTCTGACCTGCAGCTGCCCTTTTCTCTGAAGCTTTGAGGCTTCCCCCCCCACCCCCAATGCCGGCTGATTTCCCTGTCTGTTAGGTGGTCTCCCAGGGTGCAGATCTGTTCCCTTTCACAGCTCCTTCTCAGGCACGCTGGTCCCATCCTGATTCCTTCTTTTCTCCCACCTCTCTCTCTCTCTCTCTCTCTCTCTCTCTCTCTCTCTCTCTCTCTCTCTCTCTCTCTCTCTCTTGATTTTCCAGCTATGTGGAGGGTTTCTTACCTGTTTTTGGAGGTCTGAGGTCTTCTGCCAGCATTCAGTAGATGTTCTGTGAATCGTTCTACATGCAGACGGGTTTCTTGTTTGTTGTTAAGGGAGAAGGTGAGTGCCATGGCTTACTCCTCCACCGTCTTGATCTTGCTCTGCCTGTTGCTCATTTTTAAATTGTTTTTTTTTTTTTTAACTGTTGAGTTTTGAGAGTTCTTTATATATTCTGGATACTGTCCTTCATCAGATCTGTACTTTGAAAAAAACTTCTTTCATTCTCTGGCTTTTTTATTGTTTTCCTGAAGTTATCTTCTGAAGAGCAGAAGATGTTTATGGAGTGAGGTCCAGGGTATCAGTTTAATTCCATGGATCATTGTTTCTGCATCACATCAGGAAAGCTTTGCCTAAACCAAAGGGACGGCAGTTTCTCCCGTAAGCTTTTTTCTCAAAGTTTCATCATTTGCAGCTTTACATTTAAGTCTGTAATTTGTTTTTAGCTAATTTGTGTTTGTGAGTTGAGGTATAGTTTGAAGTTTGGGTTTTTGGTTTTTCTTTTTCCTTTTTGCATATAGATGTTTAATTGTATCAGCACCGCTTGAAAAGACTGTTCTTTCTCTCCTGAATTGCCTTCCTGGAAGAGTTCTTAGTGAGAATCCACAGCCAAAAATATGATGTGAAACAGTCTCTGAATTACAGCATAAATAAGTTCAGAAATCACATTAGTTTTTATTAGGGTGTAAAAGAAATGCTTATAGGTCTACCGTATGAGAATAAGTTTAAGTTGACCACCAAAGACTTTGATAAATGTCCTCAAGCATAACCAGCACTTAGAAAGTATTTGTGAAAAAAATCAATAAATAAATGCACAAATAATTAGCCTAATAGCATGTCTAGGTCATTTTTCTTGGTTCTGCTAAGAACTAAGCCAGTAATTCCTTTCTTTTATCTTCCTATAACTGCTTATTTTGACTGACATCATGCTTGAAATTCATCAGCCTTTTCTACGAGAGACTGAGGGTCTAGGGATTCTGTAGGACTTGACCACTTTCTTTGTAACTTTCAATTCCGTATTCTACAATGTTCTTAAGAATGTCCCCTGTGGGACTGAGTCCTAGTTGCAAACAGTGGCAAAAAACTAATTAGTATATATTTATGGATTGTTTTATTTTTTTATTGACGTGTAGTTGATTTACCATGTGTGCCAATTTCCATTGTGCAGCAAAGTGACCCAGTCGTATATATATATATATATTTTTTCTTATTGTATCTTCTATCAAGGTCTATCAAAAGAGATTGGATATAGTTCCCTGTGCTGTACAATAGGACCTCACTGATATTCATTCTACATGTAATCATTTGCATCTACCAACCCCAAACTCCCAGTCCATCCCATTCTCTCCTCCCTCCACCTTGACAACCACAAGTCCCTTCTCTATGTTTCTAAGTCTGTTTATGTTTTGTAGATATTTGTGCCATATTTTAGATTTATTTATGGATATTTTTAACCCGTCCTTGTTCACTTTCCCCATTCCTTCAGTTTTTCTTCCTGGATCAGTTCCAAATAAACTCTTTGAATGTAAATTTTGGTCTTAGAATCTTCTTTTGGGTCAACCCAAAATTCGTGAATGAATCACTCACACAATTCTTCAAAAAAGCTGCCAAACCCTGACTATGGAATGAAGTATTTAATTGCTTGGCAAACTCATGTCAACCTAGCTTACCTCAATTTTGTAATATTGATTTTAAACAAAAATGAAAATAGTTTGTTATACATACTAGGATGCTTAAAATTTATTTGTATTGAATTTCTCTGTGTGAATCTTTGTAACATAACAATGTTTAAGTGCTTTGTAAAATTTTTGCAGATATAAGAATACAAATCTTCTCCAGTCTTAAAGTAATTAGCCAATATGTTATAGTAACTATAAATGAAGTATAACCTTTAAAATTGTGAATCCATGTTGTACACCTATAACTTATATAATGTTGTATATCAACCGTGCTTCAATTTGAAAAAAGAATAAAAAAGTACTCCAAAAAAATAAGACTGAAAAAAAATTTTAAGGCTTAGAACAAAATTCTATTCGATATAAAAATACTTATTGTTATTTGATTTATTTCTCTTATTATTTCTGGGTCATAGACAGCATCTTGAACAAATTCTATAGATACTGACTTTCACAAAAGCCAGACGAAAAGAACACTAAAAAAAATAGGCAGTAATAGATTACAGATATAGCGCATAGGAAAGTACTTCTGTATTTGTAGTGCTGCTTTAATGTGTGGTATATATTACATATTTTGTATTTGCTAAACTTAATGACTGAGTTTAATGCCAACATCATGGCTTCTACTTTGACTTTGCTGAAGAGATAGGATTTGATTTCTTGGGTCGTCCACCCCTCCCTGTAACATTGTAGTGCACCCCCCCCCAAATTGAGATTTCAACTTATGTCCACTCTGAAGTTTTAATTACAGTTACTGATTTTGGCTGCTTTTGTTCGTTACACATCCTTTTTTTATTCAGTTGATAACATGTCATTGGTTTGTTCACTTTTCAGTTTTTCCAATTATTTTTATGCACTTTGGGCATATAATCAATTAATTGTCCAAGCTGTAAATTATCCACTTTGAGATTGTAATTTGTTTTTAATGTATGTCTCAACACCATGATTTGTTTCACGTTTGTAATTAATTTTGAGCTTTGAAAATAAAATTGCATGACAAATCATTATGGGCAATGCCACCACCATAGACGGCAAAGATGAAATTTGTCATATAAGCAAACTTTCTTTTTATTTTGATGCTTTTTAGGAAAGTTTTAGCAGTTAAAGACTGAGATTAAGACATGTCAGTCCAGATAAATAGCAAGCACATTTTGATATTAAAAAAGCACTATTAACATCTAAGTAATTTATAATATGTGCTGTATCAGTTATCTATTATTGCAAAACTTAGGTGCTTAAAATAATAACAATGTATTATCTTTCACAAGCCTATGCGTCAGATGGGCTGTTGGGTAGATCTGAGCCGAGCCTGTTTGATCTTGGCTGAGTATTGCGCATGCATCTGTGTTAGACTGACAGGTCAGCTCGGGGGATCTGCTTCTGGGAATTGGCTGGCGGTTGGGTGAGGCAGTGACACTGCTGTGCGGTATCTCTCTTGACATCCAGCAGGTTAGCCAGGGCTCGCTCATATGCCAGGCTCAAAGGGCAAGAGTGAAATCTCAGGAGGTCCCTTGAAAGCCAGGCTTAGACCTGGAATGTAATTTCCTCCACATTAGACTGGCCAAATCACGTTCAAAGGACAGCTCAGCTATAAGAGATGGAGAAATCACGTCCTCTCCATGAAAGCGGTGGCAGAGTTCTTTCATAAGGGACTTGGGTCCAGGAGGAGAATAATTTTAGCCATTTTTTCAATCTCCTCTCTTCAAATAAGTGCACCCTCCCAACCAGCAATTCAGTTTTCAGGCTATTCATGAATATTCTTATTCTACCTCTTCTCTCCATCTCACTCATAAAGTGTATCTCTAAAATATTTTGTGCCTGCAGATGTATTACTTATTATTTTTTAATATTTCCGAGATCTCTATATTATTCAGTTGTTTATATTTTCCTTGCGAAAATTATAGCAGTCAGAACAGTACATGGTGAGAAAGTGTAAATAAATAAACTTTGTGGCCTTTTTGAGGTCATAAACACATTAGCTGTCTAATGTGGAACTAAAATTTCTCACGCAAACCTGAAGGTGCAGTTTTACACTTGTCAGCCCTCCATTTAGACTTCATTGGTTCTAACACCAACTCCCTCACTTGCTCACCTGTGTGATATTGGGCAAGCTAATTATCCTCTTTGTACCTGGATTTACTCATCTTTAAAATGGGTAATAATCATATGTGCTTTACACTTTTGTGTTAGGAATCAAATTAGGTAACCATGTAAAGCACTTAGAACAATGTCCGACACAGAGAAGGGCTCACTGTATGAAGGGTGTTATTTTGATGATCACCCAAAGGACTGCCGTGGTCCGTCAGCCGCTCCTCCCTTACCCTGTCTGCTGGGGTGGCTGTAGCACACTCGAACTCACTGGGGGAAGAAATGTTTGGGAATTCAGTAAACAGTATGGATTGGGAAAATCAGACTCATAAAATGTTCAATTTACATTTCAAAATTGACATGGAAACAGTTAACTTTGGTGCAACAGACACCCGTCCACTCCCTGCTGTATTAGTCCTTCTGGTGGATGCTGCTGATACCAGGAGCAAGATGTGGCCCCAGCTCGAAAGGAACACAAAGCTTCCCCATAGTCACCTTTTCTCGGGATGCCGGATTGAGCACAATATTTCTCTTCAGTGGTTCCTGGGCATCTTTTATGGTTGTATATGAGGAACAGCATTTTAAATGACTTTTTTCCTGTTGCCAATGGGGGAGGAAGATGACAGTCTAAAACCTGAGATAGGCTGCGCCGTGGGAGCTGGAGGTGGGCAGTGTGTTAACCAGACCGCAGACACCTTTTTGGATGCTCTGAGGACGCTCTCCCGGGTGTCCGGAATACATGACAATGAAGAGAAGGGATTCAGGAGTGAGAACAGAGTGCCAGCCAGTTATCCAGGAGGATAGTGGGACAGAAAGGGAGTTGAGAAGGAACATTTGAATTTAAGCTGGGAAGGGAGTAGAAGGAGGGATGGTTGGTGATGGAGACGAGGTCCCTCTTGGAGAAGAGGAAGGAGACAGATGCAGTGTTCTGACTTTCATGTGTGTACATCGACTGCGGAGAACGCGGCAGAGCATTTGCACGCCGATCTAGGAAAGCCAAATGAAGGACTAAAACTAAAGTTATTCTCAACCACAGAATAATCAGTAAGAGCATTTTTGAGATGCCTTAAACTTTCTAAAATATTGACCTTTCCAAGGGTTCATTTAGTAATTGTTATTACTCATGAAGACAGCGTGTTGTTAATAATTAAGGAAAGAACACGTTAAATTTCTGTAGCGGTCCTGAGGTTACACACCACAGGCGTGGGACTTCAGTCTGATGCCAACCCCAGGCTGCTTCCCAATGAAGAGCAAATGAAAAGTTCCCAAAGAAAAAGAGCCTGCTTTCTTTGGGAGGAGTGGCTCCTGCCGCCAATTCTGAGGGTAAAAGAAGCCCAAGGTTTAGAAAATAACACAAATATTACATATGATAATAGATAACCATTTCCCAAGTATGTAATATTGCTATTTTTCAATATATCCAATCAAAAGTGAAACACAATCTAAAGTATTACAGCTGTATTTGGAAGAATTGTCATGTGTATGTGTTTCTTCTCATTTTTTACTCCATTCTTTAATAATAAACTTGAAGCAAAAATTGCATCATAAGGAAATAATAGTTACCTTATTTAATCACTTATAAAGCGGTTCACTCATTAAGTCAGAGCTTTAAATAGCTTTAAATGGAATATTTAAATGAGATATTTTTAACCTTGAACATTGGATAGCATATTATATCTTTGACAGGGTGGCAGCATTTTGGGGACGTTGGAAGGTGATTTTTAATAAGATCTGTTCTATTATGTTAAGGCTCCGTAAGATTCTATCAGGAAAAAAATTTAAATAGAAAAGAAATATAGGGATGGTAGGGAAAATGGGGAGAGAGGGGGAGGCTAGCCATCTAATTTTAGCTCTCAGATATACAGTTTATAGTTTTATTTTGATAAAATGCCATCTTTGGTACTCAATTTTTCTTCAACAACAACCAAAGATAGTGTTCACTTTGCTATAATTCTCTTCCCTTGCCTTATCTATGTTATCTTTCTCTGCCACACGTTTATGTTGGGCAGCTTAGACCTACTACAAAATAGAAATACACTTCTTAGCAGCTGTTACCATAATTCTAAAAATACACTTTTTTCTTACAGAATTTCAAACCTTCTGGGCTTCTTCCCAGTGCTAAATCCTGTCGACTGGATTTACTAGGATGAGGAGAGAAAGAAGTGTTATATTTTAAGATAATTTCTTTTCTAAACAGGCAGAAAGGTAATGATTCTTGCCTTTTACCAAGCATGTCAGTCAGCTTCCTTAATGCTTTCTCCCAAGTGTTGGTTCCCCAGTTTTAGCTTACCTTTTACCTTCTTGCATATTCATTGTTTAATTGTAGGGAGTCATGAACTCATCGGAATAAATATATATTCAAAAATAAAAAATTAGGTATATCTTTGCACAGGGCAGATCTGAATAACAGTGTCACTTATGCTTGGGGTATGCGAAGCTGAACTTGTCATCATGCTCCCATGAGAGTAACTTCTGCCCAGGAAAGGCCCAGCCTCTCCTGGGGCTTAGTGTTATGCCACCAAGTCTAGCATATTATTTTAATTTTCCAAAATAGCAGGTGTGTTGCTAATTACCTAGCGATGATGCGACGAGAAGTTCTGGGAAATGGGTGCTTCCGGAGGCGTTGTTGAGGGCCAGCCGGTGCACCGTGACGGGGTGTGGAGTCGGGAGAGAAGACTCTCCCTCCACTGCACCCCAACTAAACTCTTCCCCCAACACACACACACACGCACGCCCCACTTTGGCTACACCCATGGTGTGCAGCCTTCTTGGAGCCCTGTTCTTATGGGACACACATAATTGGACTTTAGGTACCTGGCGATTAAATTCCTCTTTGTCCAAAGAACTTTCCTTTTCTCTCCTCACACTCCATCAGTTAATCTGAGTTTCTTGTTCTGATAAAAAAGATAAGGAAAAAAAAAATGTTTCTCCGCTCTGTTTAATCCTGGGCAAGCCAGAATTGGAGCTACTGCTTCATGAAGACTGCCAAAAACACGACCGAGTTATTGCTCCTTTTTGTGGCATCTTCCCGTGTGGTTTGTGGCGCTTTGGAACACAAATTCACAGTTACCAGAAGTTAGGTTTATCGCTGTTGCAAAGCCACTGAGTTCTGATCCAGAATCTCACAAACTGGTGCCTGCCCACGCAGATCTAGCCTGTCCAGATAGACTGAACAGGAGGAAAAATGCAGCGCCAAGAGGGAAGGAACTGGGTCCTAATTAACCGGAAACAAGTCACTGCAGTGGTGATTTGAAGCGGATGGAAATGTACGCTTATGGGAACCCTGTGTCCCACCAGGGTGACACCGTGAAGTTATTATACTGCCAGGTGTTGTCACCGAGTTGTGGAATTCTGAAAAACAAGTGATTCATTTGGAGTGTGTTCTTATTTTTTGTTTTTATATTTTAATGCACTTCAAGATGTAACATGGCTTCGTGGTCTCTTATTTTTCTTTTCCTTACTCTCAATTTCAAAATGATCCCTGATTAGCAGATGGGTGGATATGGAAACAGCCACTGTAGCTGCAGAAATCAACTCTAAAAAGGTGACGAGACATGCTCGACACGCAAAAAGTTCAGGAGACTTCAAAGGCGGGAAATCCAATTCATTGCCAAAAAACGTTTAAAACTAAAGAGCTTTGACTGTCCCTGGGACTCTTTGGTGCAATAAATATTTATTAGGCGCTTGCACTTTTCTACTTCTGTTGCTCATTTCACTTCTGCTGCCTGAAATATTCTCCACCTACCGCCTTCCCCAGAAGCCCAAACCCAAGCACCATCTATATCCTAAAGCGTGCTTTAATTGTGTCTCTCTTCTAACCCCTCAGTCCTTTTATCTCCTTTCATCAAAATACTCCACTGTTTCACTTAGGCATTCATCTTCGAAACACATCCCATGCTACCACTGGGAAATCTTCGTCCCTTTTGAGAGTTAGGCCTCTCCTAGTCACCTTTGCATTTATGGGAGACTTTTTGGTTGGTTGGTTTGGTTTTCACAGTGTATTGAATCTACTAGCGGCTCAAGAAAATACTATGTTGAATTTGAATCAGTGTTCTATTTCTAGTTTTCCAGCACCTTGGTGAACACTCTGGCATGCTAAAAATGGATCACAATTTTCCTTGCAAACAGTTTAAAGTTTGCATTTTTAATGAGTCAGGGCTGACGGAATTGTGACAGGACATGAAATGATTTGGTGGGTTCAGAACGAAGCTATTAATAGCTTCTCACATAGTTCACTGTGCAGTGGTTGGAGGACCTTCACTAAGGAATAAAGAAGTTGGGAATGTTCCAATGAGATGGTGTCAGATACTGTGCCTTCTGATGGACTAGAAATGACCACTTCCTGGGAACTGTCTTTGGCACAGAGGTGTCACCACACGTGGTAGCAGTGGAGAACTCCATGGGGAAATCTGGACGTGCTGGACGTGAATGGCTTCTCTTTATGGGTAGAGCACTTGCATTAGCTTTCAGAGTGTCCAGGAGAAAATATAACTGTTTCGGAAAAGAAGTAGGGACCATGTTTGGAGAAGGGAGTAACAGAAATTATCTGCAAGTATAGAATAAAAATATAGTCTGAAAAGCTTAAAACTGGATGAGTTTCCCCAAGATTAGAGTGAGTGATTGGATCTTCTGTAGGATTTGGTTGGCGGGAATATTTTTGCAATATTGGAAAATGTAAAATGGAGCTGTTACATAGGACATTAATTGACATGCAATCTAATAAATAGTTTCAGCTACTGAGTAGAATCTAGGAATAACTTCTATTTTGTGGTTTCCATAATATTTATGAATTATGACAACGTTAGTGCCAAGCTCAAAAATATACAGGTGTTAAATATCGAGATAAATGTAGTAAAGTGAAAACATTTTTAAAGAAGCGCTCTATTCTCTTAATACCTACACTGTACTGTCACCTTATGATATTGATTTTTAAGTATTCATTGATGTTTATTTTTATAAATCTCTCTCCCAAACTATGTATATGTTATTTATCTCTCTGCAGAGCGTACTCAATATACAAGGCAGATGCTATGGCCTAGTGCATTTTATATCCTAAAGTAATGCTCAATAAGTATTAAGTTAAATAAATATTGAAGAGTACTGAGCTTAGACAGACCTAAATACCGTTTCACGTCAGAAGCTGAGCTCCGTAAAAAATAATAAATGAAATCTGAGCTGACAGTTTCAGTTTTCCTGATAAATAACTACCTTTTTTAATCACAGTTTTAAGAGGCGTTTAGAGGTAAGTGCTTTACCTATTATTTTTTACTAACACAAGTGAATTAAAATCTCGAAAGAAAACTATGTGGATGAAATGTTCAACTCTCCAGGTCTGTTTCCTGAGTTTCTAGTCAATCATGAGAGGGTTTAAAGTAGAACACAAGACCTGTGTCTAGTTTGGTTTGTATTCGAATAGACTTCTTCAGCTGTCTAGGAGACAGGCAGTTTTGCCCCATTGTCGTGGTATATTTTCTTACATTCATTCAAAAGGAATCTTGTGATCTCACTCCAACTAGGAGACATCTGTTATTGCAGCCACAAGCTGAGAACTATAATTTAATAATCAATAACTGGCAAAGGAAAATAATTTTTAAAAAATCTCCAAATAAATGATTTAACGAAGAAAAAGAAGCCAAAAAAATGACAAAATAAATCCCAGAATAACTTTTAATTAAAAAATAAAACGAACAAGTCTCCAGCAGTGTGTTTAAACTCAGCTCAGGATTTAGAAGACCCTGCTTCCTTCTTGCTCTTGGGCACGTTATGGGCCTTGGTGTGACCGTCGTGTTCCGTTTTCAAATGCAGGTGCAGGTGACATTATGTCGGCATAACAACTTACATAATATCTTTCTTAGAATAGCGTACTTTTTATATAGCATATCGGGTTTAGGTTACCCATAGGAGTGTGATAATAGAAGCATGAAGAAAATTGGTATCAGAGTTTTGTGCTGAGTTTTATGCAGTTCATTCCCAAAAGCCATGAGTCATAAGAAATTCTGACACTGAATTAGCCAAAAAAAATAGTGACTATGTTTGTAACTGAAATCCTGAATGTGTCCGTGGGTGAACCCCGAAGAGGTGGTGGGACTCGTGGTCCTTGCTTCTTGGATCAGTGCCCCCCAGATGTCCCCAACTGTTTTGGGGCAAATGACACAGATTAAAATGAATGGCATTGCACATACAGCTCAGGCAGATCATTGTGAAACACCAGATCCACTAGAGCCACAGGATGAGGAAAATGCAGAATTTGCATTAAATCATGCTGGAATTTTATACATGTTGATCATTAGGTGAAGAGTCATTATTCACACTGCTGCTGTGCGTTGAAAAGTAGGAGGTGCTATTGACTCTGACTTTTATGTACCCTAAAATAATTCTAAACTCATCTATAGAAAAAGGACTGAGAACACCTGACCAAAAACTGTCTTGAAGAGTTCCGTGAGAAAGGAGTGTTAGCCTTTAGCCACAGATGGCTGCCCTTCGAAGGAAACTGAGGTGGGGAACACTGTTTTGCTAGGTTCTCTGGGCCTCACATTTACAGTTTTGTTTGGGGGAAGTTGCTTATCATGCTCTGAGATATTCGTTCTTCCTTTCTCTGTACTGTGCGTGTCTGTGTGTGTGTAACACTGCTGAGTGCACAGTGGGGCTGTAGACATATATGCATAACATGTGGATATAAATGTGCAATTTCAGAATGGACTTTTAGGAGTTTTAGAACCAAAGCATGAAGCGATCAGTAATGAGTAGTTGGAGTGGTGGTGGTGGGTAGAGGGAAGACACTAGACCTGGCGAGGGGAGAAAACAGAAAATTACCCAGTATAAAGCAGCCTTTACATGGAGGGTGGAGTGAGAACACGTTTCCAACTTAACTGTGGCTGTTCTGCTTTGGCCCGCCGTTGCTGTCTTTGGAGGCAAGGGTGGTCAAGATGAAGCTGCATCTGTGGCATCTGGTTTGAAGTAGTTTCACTCCCAGGAAAGTCTTGTTCTATACAGGAAGGATCTGACATATCATGTCCATATTCATCTTATCATTGTTTTTATAGAATTTTTTATTACTCAATTACACTTACAGTTCTACAATGATCATCGCAACCAAATTTTATAGCATTTCCATCCCAAACCCCCAGCAAGTCCCCCCACGCCTCAACCTATCTCCTTTGGAAACCATAAGTTTTTCAAAGGCTGTGAGTCAGTATCTGTTCTGCAAAGAAGTTCATTGTGTCCTTTTTTTTAGATTCCATATGTAAGTGACAGCATTTGATGTTGGCGTCTCACTGTCTGGCTAACTTCACTTGGCATGGTAATTTCTAGGTCCATCCATGTTGCTGCAAGTGCCATTATTTCTTTCCTTTTAATGGCCGAGTAATATTCCATTGTGTATATATGCCTCATCTTCTTTATCCACTCCTCTGTCAAGGGACATTTAGGTTGTTTCCATGTTTTGGCTATTGTATACGGTGCTGCAATGAACACTGGAGTACATGTGTCTTTTCAAGTCCTGGTTTTCTCTGGGTAGATGCCCAGGAGTGGGATATCATTGGGTTTTGAAAGCTGTGGTATAAATTACCACGAGAATTGGTTCAAAAGCATTAATAGCCAATGTGTTCAACCTCTTGCCTTTTTCTCCACCCCCCAGTCTTCCCACACTACATATTCCTAATGCCATGTTGAGTTCTGAGTGGGCAGGATGCTTTTCCCTCTGTTCTGATAAGAAAGCCATGCCTGATAATGTGGGGATATTCTACAGATACTGGGAAACCTGGACTTTGTATATATAGATACTAGCGAACCTGGCCTTGCTATTTGTTCCTTGACTGATTTATTTATTTTTATTTTTTTATTAAAACATAATTGATTTACAGTGTTTTAGGTGTATGGCAAAGTGTTTCAGATATGTGTGTGTATATATATATATATATATGCACATATATTCTTTTTCAGATTCTTTTCCATTGTAGGTTCTTATGAGGCATTGAATTTAGTGCCCTGTGCTATTGACTAATTTTTATATGTATTCTCCAGAGCTGGCTATTTCCCATTCTGTTTGATGATACAAAACTGGGAAGTAACTCGTTCTACTTCTCTGCTCTTGAAGTCCACCCAATAGACAACAGCACTGCTCTTTCCCTGCCATCTGGACTTTGGAGGGCAATGGTATATGCTTGAACTGACCAAGGAGTAAGTATCGGGTCACTTCCTATTTAAGTGACGAATAGGCCCGACATAGCAAAGCATGTCGGAATTCCCAGGATGCAGACTGTGCCTTCAAACAGAGATCCTGATATCAACCCCAAAGGAACACACATTATTTCTTTAGTCTCTGTCTAGGTAATTGTGACATCTCTGCCAACCCATGTACTTGGCATGAGTCTGAGGTGAGTTTCACTTCGCAGGCTGCCTTAAGATTTTTCCTAATGATAGTGATTCTACTTAATCTCAAACCTTACGGCAGTTACTCTTTGCTCAGATCAGTTTTTAAGATTCTATTGCAATCACCAGATGAATATGTATCAGGCAAAAAAAAAAAAAAACCTATCAGAAATGAATAAATAAAACAAATCTGCCACTTAAAAACAATTAATAGGACATACAATAAAGCATGTCGTTTGCTTACTTATTAAATAGTATAAGGATATTAAACAGTGATTCTAGACATCCTTTTTTTTTTTTTGGAGTTCCCGTCATGGTGCAATGGAAATGAATCCAACTAGGAACCATGATGAGGTTGCAGGTCCGATCCCTGCCCTTGCTCAGTGGGTGAAGGATCTGGCGTTGCGGTGAACTATGGTGTAGGTCACAGACATGGCTCAGATCTGGCGTTGCTGTGGTTGTGGTGTAGGCCAGCAGCTGCAGCTCCGATTTGACCCCTCGCCTGGCAACCTCCATATGCTGCAAGTGCGGCCCTAAAAAGACAATAAATAAATAAGTATATAGATATATAGACATATTTTTTTCTGGCCACACCTGCAGCATATGGAAGTTCCTGGGTCAGGCGTCCAATCAGAGCCACAGCTATTACCTATGCCAGAGCTGTAGCAATGCCGTATTCTTAACTTCCCACGCCAGGGCCAGAGATCAAACCTGCATCTCAGCAGTGACCCATGCCACTGTAGTTCCGAATTCCTGACCTGCTGTACCCCAGTGGGAACTCCCTAGATATCTTATTAAAAACACAACTACCAGCTGCCGAAAGGATGAAGACATGATTCAACACCAGTCTCCATCAACCTGTTTCCTCAGCCCACGTCATCACAGCTGTAGGCTCTTTGCTAGGGTGGAAGAAGCACCTGATGTAGAACTAGAAACTAGTTGGGAAAATGTCTGTAGCTGGCATTGGGTCAGTTTAGGAGTGCTGTGTAGGCACAGAACAAGACCGATAATCACACAGGTAAGGAAATTTCTTTGATACATACACTCTTTATTTTCCATGAAAAGTTCTCAGTCATAACAGAGGCTATTATGCTAATGGCGCAACTGGAAAAGAAGTTACATACATATTTTTTTGCCTAAATGACTTGCATACTATGGTTCTCTACACTGCTCAGTTGTTTTTTGAATGTTTTCTTACCAAGGCCAACATTCTTTGAAGCACTACTATGCAGTATGCCTCCTGCCCTCAAAGATCTTACTGTCTATCTGGGCATGAATTGTCTTCATTAATCACCTAGAGGCCAGTCAAGCGCCTCTTATACAGGATTTTCTGCGGCAGAAACGCATATGGGCCCCCAAATTGAACAGCTCTTGTACTGTCCTTACTTTTTCAAGCAATTTCACATAATTCATTTTTTAATTTGTTTTGAAATTCCCGTGATAGAAGCAGGAAAACTATTTAAAGAGAGAAAGTGATACCCAAAACATTGAAAACATCGAGATTTACAGCTAAAGCAGAAAACATGGTATTAAAAACCAAAAGGAGACCACCTCAATGGGACTCGAGTTTTTCCCATTGTTTTGTCTCTCATCAGTGGTACCGTTTCTCTGGGTAGGTAACAAAGTATAGAAAATATTTTGAATACACATTTACTAACATGAAGCTAAAGAGCAAGCAGCTGGAACGCCGTTGTGTCCGTATACCCAGTTACCCACTGGTCTAGGTAGTTGTACCACAGTTATTTTCAGTGTAGACACGTGTGTCCCATTCTTGTGATAGAGTCACAGCAGAGATCCGAAAGTGCTCATTACTGAAATTACGTCATAAAGTGCCATGATTGAATCAAGATAATTCTTTCAGAATTGTTGAGGAGCCCCCAAAGAGAGTGTTGCTGAATTTCCCGGTGAGCCTAACAAGCACATGATGAAGACGTCAAAGCAGAGGCACCAGAAGTTTTTTTAAAAATGTTCGTTTAATAATATTTCAAAAGGAAGAGAAAACCTAGACGCTTCTGGGGGAGAATCAGCGTGCTGAGGCGTGCTGCACACCCGGTCGTCGTTCGAGGTTGGTTTCTTCCCGAACTGTTTCGTGGTGAGCAGTGCTTCTCAGTCTCTTCCATCCTTCATGCTTCTCGCAGCCCCGATAGAGTCCTGGCAACAGCGTGGATCCCTGCACCTCACGGACAGCATCAGGCACAAAGAGAAGTCTGAGAACCATCAGGGATGTGCAAGACGAGAGGAGTGAGGCACAGAAGCAGGGCGAGAGCGTGGACCAAAACTCTTGCCTGCGAAGGACTCTGGCAAGACCAATCTCTTGACTAGTCTCAACTCAATCAGCTACTAGTACTGTGACCTTACTTACTTGGAAGCTACCTTAATGCCCTTTATTCAGATAACATGGGGGGTAGCTTAAAGGGTCGTATGAAGAATTGAATGAAGCGAAGTCTACAAAGCAGTTCTTTCATGGTACCGAGTAAATAAATACTCAGCGCTGCTCACCTGCTGAGTTTCTTACTATTAATGCCTTCCAGGTTCTGTCTCTACACCCTGTGTGCCCAGAAGACAGAGCCTCTGTTATTTGGAAGCTTATTAATATTTAAAATAATCCCCCCTCCCGAGTTGGAGCAAAAAATCACAAATACATCACCTTCTATCCGCAATAATTTCTTAATTGGAATTATAGTACCTTATCATTTGCTTATTTATATGTAAATGCTTACCAATGTTCACACCCTTTCATCATTATCACATAGCAGCTCTTGTTTAACTATGAAATTGAGGCCATAAGTCATTAGTAAAGAATATGAAATCCAGAAATAATGCTCAAGCCTTCCTTTAGTTAATCGTTTTAGTCTTATTCTCCCAATCGTATCTTCTGGAGGATATGGCTGTTATCAGGTAGATATGGCTTCTGCCCTTACTGAGTTTGAGTTTATGTTGGAGCTAATTAATAATCCATGCATTAAACTTCACCTCGGTCACAAACAGCAGAGTATGCAGGTTTCTGAAAGATAATATCAAAAAAGCCCCTACTGGAAAAAGTATACTTTGGGGTTCAGTTTCCTAATTATTTGTTCAATTTGTATTTCCAAACGGCAGGAAAGTTAGCACAGTTTCAAAGACTCCCCCGCCCCAACCCTCTTTTTTTTTTTTTTTTTTTTTTCCCTTCAGAAATCTTTTCTGGCAGTTACAAGTTCAGAATGCTTTTGTGCATTCCAGGCAGTCTTGCCCAGATTCTGCCACCTGTTCCATCATTCTGGGTATATTTAGGGTATAGTTCTTTTCCATATGGGCAGTGTAATTCCATTAAGTAGCAATCCAGCACAGTTACTTTTTTTTTTTTTTTAACGTTAAACCTCGAGCGTTAATCGTCCATCTGTGTGTAATCATCAATCCCATTAAGCCTTATGGCCTTGTCAGATCATCAGACATTTTACACAGAACTCCTTTCTTCACAGGAAACACAGGTGATAACTAAGGGCACGACAGAATCTACGTTTTGAGTTGGACGCCAAGGACCCGAGGGGGTTTAAGTTAACCCTGGGTCAGGCTTCATTGCCACTGGGTCACTGAGCTTTGGCTATGACAGCAAGAGACTTGGTGACACATCAATCTGGGTCGGTCAGATTTCTGAGCAAAGAGAATATGCTGTTCAGATGGCAAAGGCAAGTCAAATCTTCCACTGGTTTTGCTTTACCTGCGAGGCTTATCTCCAGATTTCGAATCTCCATGACTGAATCACAGCGGGTATTGACAAGAACCATCCTTGGGCATAGACAGCGTGTGAAACAAACCTTGAGCTTTTTCTTGCTTGGTTTTATAGATTTCTGTTGCCTTTGGACTATCAGAGGCTAGATTTTTAAAATCTGGACTTTCACTGGGGAACTTTTTAGAAGGACATAGTGTGGACAGATTTCTCAACAAGTAGAATTTGAAGTTCGATTTTTTAATGGGGTGAAAAACTGCTAATAATTGTTCTTATAGTGTTAATCAAGCATGGATGAGAATGCGTCAAATTAACAGAAGTGGAGAAAATTAAAAGTGAGTCTTCTGCACCCGAGGTCGCAAAGCACAGTGGTGACAGCTGACTGGTCTCTCTCGAGAGGTCTTTTCTCTTTCCTTTGACATGGACCCCTCCTGACATTTTTATTAAAGACACCAAATATAGCACATACAATGAGCACATCAAAAATCTTCCATTAAGATAATACAATTAAAGCACGGCACCTAGACCCCTGGAGACGTAAGTTCTTGTATAGTTGACTGTAAGTTTTTTTAAAATCAAGGAATAGAAAAGTCCGTTGTCTCCGGGAGTCTAAATCTTAGAGACTGTCTATAGTTCTGTGTCCTGTTTCGTGTGTCTCAGTGTGGAACTGAAATGTTTCCGGCTTTGGTCAACCACAATCCAGAGAGTCCAGGTTACACTGTACCTCGTATTCCCCAAAGCAGTGCAAAGACGTTCTCCGAGATCTGGAGGATGTGTGGACGCAGGCAAAGCAGGCTTTGTGTGGTCTGCGGGCTGGACAACGAGGCGCACAAAGGGAGAGTCTTGGCCTTCGTGGAACAGCAGGTCTGGACAGCATCGTCCACCACGCGGCCAACTCAGAAGCCCTTCCGGAGCGAATCTGGCCCAGAAGGCTGCACATATTTTTGCCTGGATAGACCCCTCCACGTTCAGCGGGAGCCTCTGCGGCGATGATGAGTCCTCCGTGTTGCTCGCACGAAGCTGCAGCATGGGGCAGGGAATCTGGCTCTTTAACCCTCTGGCTGCTGCACATGACTGTTTGGCTAGCAAAGCAGAAAAATGTCGACAGCCTAAGGTTTAAATGATTAGTAACAGGTTTTTGAGTGATTTTCCCAGAATGTGCTAGTATAAATAGAGGACTGTGAAAGTGTGGTTTGAGGGATGTTTTTTTCTTCCTTTTGGTATTGTGATTTGTTTGTTTCCATTTCTTTTCATGACACATTCCCAAGCCCAGTACCCAAATGCAGCCTGAAGGGAGGCTGCCCGCCTCCAAGGGCCTCTGATCAGAGTCAGAAAAGACTCTGTTAGAACATGGCCATTTCATGCAAGATTCGAGAATCTGTCTTTTCGAAATGAATAACAGGCCCCTTATTCAAAACCAAATACTTCAGAAGCAGTGTTGTGCTTTCATTTCTAAATTTTCTTCTCGGAGTTCCCGTCGTGGCGCAGTGGTTAACGAATCCTACTGGGAACCATGTGGTTGCGGGTTCGGTCCCTGGTCTTGCTCAGTGGGTTAAGGATCCGGCATTGCCATGAGCTGTGGTGTAGGTCACAGACGCGGCTCGGATCCCGCGTAGCTGTGACTCTGGTGTAGGCCGGTGGCTACAGCTCCGATTCAACCCCTAGCCTGGGAACCTCCATGTGCTGCGGGAGCGGCCCAAGAAATAGCAAAAAGACAAAAAAAATAAAATAAATAAATTTTCTTCTCCAAGTTGGTTGTTATCACCTTTAGAGAAAGCTGAAACTGACGGGCAAATGCATGTCCAAGTGGCTCATTAGATGTCACTCGCACACTGTAATGAAAGGGTGAAAAAATAACGTCCAATCAGCGAGAGCGTCACCGACTTCTGCAAAGCTCTGAGCTTCGTTTACTGAAATAAATCAAATTATCTCGACTCACCCTAACACGGATATATCTTAAAATGGATCGTGACAACCTTCTGTTGGAAATACAGCTCTGCTCAGTAATAAAACACAGTTTTTCAAATAGACTGTGTTGTTTTAAAGATGTGTGAATGAATCAGCCATTAGCGCCTACTTGTCTTATGTTATGGGTGGAAGACAGAGAGTATGCCTTGCCCTGGCTTAGTATATATATTTTGGTGAAAAACAAGCTATTCTGCTTTTTGGGCATGAAAGAAAAATGGAGTATTGAAATATGGGAACTTCTAAGATTTATGTAAGTGAATGAAAGATACCAACAAGTCTATTTCATATTTATCAATGGTTCTTATCTACCCAGCTTTTTATGTTTGTTCAATCTCCATAAATCTCCTACTACAATAACAAAGTACCACACTTAAAGAAGAAAATCATGCTCTCTCTCAGCATATGCACAAATGCCTCCATCTCTCAACTTAAAAACTCTTCGTAGCCTGTGTTCCCACGTAGGTGGTTGAGTTTCTCACTGCCCTTTACAGATAATCCTTTTGAAAGATCAACTGACCTCACTGACTTTACTTTCACGGGCTTATTCCACCTATCTTGCACCCCCCACGCTACTGAAATGCCATGTAAAGCCTTTAGATTTTGCTAAATCATTCAGACATGTTGATGTATCTTGCCCTGTTCAATGTGACCTCACCTCTCCTCGTTCCGTTCTTCTTGACCCTTGTTTTACTTCCTTGGCTTCTGTCACACTGCTTTCTTCA
Source organism: Phacochoerus africanus (assembly GCF_016906955.1). Classification (NCBI taxonomy): domain Eukaryota; kingdom Metazoa; phylum Chordata; class Mammalia; order Artiodactyla; family Suidae; genus Phacochoerus; species Phacochoerus africanus. The sequence goes on along the minus strand of NC_062553.1, from coordinate 138,231,559 downwards.
TGGCTTCTTAATTGATTTTTCCCAGGTTTCTTTATGGGATTCTTTCCTTCCACCTCCCTTTTCATTTTCATGTTCCTCCTGATTATACTACCTTGTTCTTTCTCTCGTCTCACTTACTATGCTCTGATCTGAGCTATGGCACTCATTCCTACAGTGTGAATTATGATTCTCCTGGTGAAAGCCCCTGAATTAGTTAAGGCTCTCTTGGATACAAATCATGGAAATGTAATATAAACAAGCATAAGGCATAAAACTCCTAATTTATTGGCTCACAGGACTGAAATATCCAGAGGAAGGTTAGCGGAAGGCTTGACTGGATCCAGTGGTTCAAAAATATCAGCACATCGCCGTCTTTCTTAATTCATTAGCTTTTCTCTCCCTCTGTATTGGCTTGGTTTGCAGCCTTTACCTGTGCGAGGACAAAGATGGTCATTAGCTGCTCTGAACGTGCTTGTTCTCACCGCGAATGATCGCCCTGAAAAGCACCCGAGTCCCTCTCCCCAGCATCCTTACCAGTACCTGGTTTTGTTTTCTCGTTGGCTTGGGTCACAACCTTGACAGGAGAGGCAAGGCCCTTGATTAATAGTCAAACCAGAATTGACGCAGGAAAGGGGTCTGTTCACAAAAAGAAGAGAAGAGCAGGTTTAAAGCAAACAAATGGAAAACCTCTATTTGAACTCCCAAATTTCTTTTTTCTATATCACGATTTTAAGATACAGACCAATATATTTATCTTCAATAATATAGATATTTCAAACTTAAATCAGGATTCCTTACGCTCCTACTTGAAGATATGTACCCTTTAGTATTTTCAGTAGTGCCACTGCTACCTAAAAAATCATCCAAAGCAGAAACAGAAAACTTTATATATATATAAAGTGATGTGTGTGTGTGTGTGTGTGTGTGTGTGTGTATGTATAATACATGGATAATATATATATAAAGAAAACTTGTGTGGGGCCAGGGATTGAACCTGAGTCATAGCAGCAGCCCAAGCCACAGCAATGACAACGCCAGATCCTTAACCCACTGAGCCGCCAGGGAATTCTGAACCATAGAAAATTTTAAACTTCTGCTTAACAGTTCTGTCTTGTAAAAACCCATAAAATATATATTTGTTCTTTTTTTCTCCTCCAATTGATTGCTACTACATTATTTCAGAAAGGCATTATCTTTGGAGTTCCCATCACAGCTCAGTGGAAGTGAATTTGATTAGTGTCCATGAAAACGCAGGTTTGATCCCTGCCCTCACTGGATTAAGGATCTGGCATTGCCATGAGCTGTGGTGTAGGTCACGGATGCAGATCAGATCTGGTGGTGGTGTAGCCGTGGTGTAGGCTGGCAGTTACAGCTCTGATTGGATCCCTAGCCTGGGAACTTCCATATGCCATGGGTGTGGCCCTAAAAAGTCAAAAAAAAAAAAAAAAGAAAGAAAGAAAACAAAGAAATGCATTATTTTTAAACTAAAGAATCTCCTTACTGCGCTTACCTCCCCTAATCTGTTGTCCATATTGCTACCTCATTAGCTTTCTAGTACATAAATATAGTAAATAGAGCTATTTTACCTATTTTCTTTAGGCCACCTCATCCACTGGTTGAATTTTTCTCCAAACTTGTTCTCTCTCACTTCACTCATATCCAAAACTTAAGCCAAACTAAGCTAGAGTTTTCCAACTGTGTCATTCTATTCTTGCTCGAGTATCTTTGAACACAGAATTCCTTTGTCCTAGAATAACCCTCCTTTCCCATCTTTTTAAACTTATCGCACAAGACCTATTTTAAATACCTTCAAGCCAAGTTGAAATGTCCCCCTTTTGAACCATAAACCTTTTATGTGATTCCATTACTGTGCTTATCAAATGTACTTGTTGACATTGTTAGTCTCTCTCAAGACTGAATTCCTGAGAGAGGAAGAAGCTTTGTTAGAGTTATTGGACTTTTTATGGGTTTGTTGAATTCTATCCGAGGACAATCCCAACATCTGGACTATTGTGTGGAAATAAATTTGTGTTGAATGAATGCATGCAGGTGTGAGTGAATGAATGAGTGTGTTGGTGCATTTCCATAATCTGACATTACGAAAACAATGGCCACTACCCAAAAGGTAATGAGGAAATTTCATTTTGGGGCAAAGTATAAAGGAACAGCTTTCATTTCTGATATTAATAATTTTAACAATATTCATAATTTACAATTGATATAAATGTTTCAAGCACTTTTACATCAAAAGCACCTTTTATCTGCATTGGAGGCCAAAACAGATACACTGCAGGGGTTCCCTGGTGGCTCAGTGGATGAGAGATCTGGTCTTTTTTCTGCTGTGGTTCTGGTTACAGCCAAAATGTGTATTTGATCCCTGACCCAGGAACTTCCACAGGCCACCAGTGCAGCCAACCCCCCCCCCCCCCAAAAGTAGATATCGCTGATGGAGAAACTGAAGAGCAGTGTAACTGTGTGGCCATCCCAGGTTCAAGCCCCAGGTTCAAGCACAGTGTTAGTAGAAGTACTGGGTCAAGAAATTTCCCTTCCCCTGGGCATTTAAAAGCATAAATGAGAGCTGTCTCCAGGATCAACAGAGAAGGCCAGAGCATCCTATTTTAATCAATTATAAAAGTTCTCCTTCTCCAATCAAAGAAAGGTATTAGTGAAATGAATGAGAGTAATTAAATCTAATTTAGTCATGCAAATGAGTTTAATTAAAAGAAATCTACCCTTTAATAACTTCAGGGGAAAATGCAGTTCCTTATGGAGTTTGAAATTTAGTTAAGCTCACAAGACACAATAGCTGAACTGATGAGACCACACTGTTGTAATCTGCTTCTGTAAATATTGACACATGTAGCATTTAGTTTGTCTCACAGTGATAATACTTGCTCTAGGCTTTGATGAAATCTGGCATTTCTAATTATTAAAAGATGCTTGTTAAAAATGCTCTTATCCATCATGTTAATTCTATGAATAAGACTGCTAATACATTGACCTCCAGAAAAAAACTTTCTTTCTAAACTAGAGTTTAAAAAAATAATCTAAATTCAACACTTGTTGAGTCTCCACTCTGTAGACAGTATTGAGCTGGATAAAAAGCAGGGTATCTTGGGGCAGACAGGTCCCTGTCCTGAGGATGCTTACGGTCTAGTGCCTGCAGTGTCTTCTGTCTGTTATGACTGTAGGCAGAATTGTTCAGATGAAAATACAAAACAAATTGTAAAAAAAAAAAAATACAAAAAAAATTGTTCAGAAGAAAATACAAAACCTGGCTGCGGAAAGAGAGGACTAGATAAAATCCCATGGGAGAACAAACTGGAACACTTACTTGGAATGACCAGGAGGAAGCCGGAAGCTCTTCCCTAAAGAAGGGGCGTTTGAGCTGGCCTTAGAAATAGGTGGACGTTTGATGGCAGAAACTGTGGTAAGGAGAGAGGTGAACAGCATAGAACAAGATCCGAAGGAAGACAAAGGCAGTGCTTGGTTGAGAGCTGTCTAAGCCGGGGGGCTTAGATCACAGTCCACACGGCGAACACTGTAGAAAAGGAGGCCCCGCAGCTCGCCAGCCGCCAGCCTGGGGGGACCGCGTGGTCAGACCTCGTGTCAGGATTTAGCTGCAGACGGCGCGGAAGTGGCAAGGGTTGGTGACCACAGGAACGGCACGTCTGCACGTCTCATTCGTCATGAAACCTCTGATTAAGGGTGAAGACGAATTTACACGAGAGAAAGAAGAACGAAGAAGAGACTGTGGGCGTTTTGTTGGCTAATCTGGCGGAGAAAGGAGGCGGCTGCGGTGCGGGGCCGTGGAATCCAAAGAGGCAACGGAGTCCCAGGCTTTTTCTCGCTTGTGCATTTTCCTTGAGTGTCGGGGCGGACAGGGGCTCTCGCCACTAAATTAGGGGCACAGGACGGGAGGAAGGGGACCTTCAGGGACGTCCACCCACACCACTGTGCACGCAGTGCAGCGCCCCGCTCTCCCAGTCCCCTGCCTCTATTCTACCCTTTCTCTCTCTCTCTTTCTCTTTCTTTCGTTCGTTTGTTCGTTCTTTCTTTCTCTCTCTCTCTCTTTCTTTCTACATGCTTGTGTCATTCTCTGTAACTTCTTTCTTTCTTAGATGTATTGTTTTCTTCTTAAATATAAGCTTCACCAATAGGGGGTGTTTGCTCAGAAAGTCTATCTTAGGGTAAATGTATCTTAACATCTGACGCATAGTAGAATCTGACACATAGTAGATGTTTGAAAAGTGTTTGCTGAATGAATACTGAAAAATTGTCCTTTTGAAACCAGGTTGTGAAGTAAACACCTAAAATTTAAAAACCATAGCTTGCGAGACCCTGCACCACCTACCCTGGTCTGCTTCTCTTCTCTCTGCTTTTACTGTTCGTCCGTGGAACTCCGTATTCCAAGGATACTGAACTCGCTTTAGCTCTGGGCATCTCTCGCGTTGTTGAATCATACCCAGAGAGAAGCACAGTTTCCAGGCCTCTATGCATCTTCCTCCTTCCTCGCGCATTTGCCTGCTGCTGTCTCTCCATTCCCTGTGCCCAGCCAGCCCTCCCCGTTGTTCAGAGATCAGCGCTCTCTCCAAGGGTCTGTCCAGGTTCACCACATCTGGTGTGGACCCTTTCGATTTGTCCCTCCCCAGTGTCCCTTCTGTCAGAGCATCTGCAGTTGTGTTCTCTTTTTCTTTTTAATGGCTGCACCGGCAGCATCTGGACACTCAAGGCCAGGGATTGAATCCAGGCCACAGCTGCGACCTGCACCGTGGCTGCAGCAATGCCAGATCCTTTAACCCACTGTGCTGGTTCGGAGATTGAACCCAGGCCTCCACAGCCACCCGAGCCACTGCAGTCAGAGTCCCACAGCAGGGACTCCGCATCGCATCATCACTGATGGGCTGGCCCTCCTCTGCTCCCTCAAACTGTATGTTCGTGAAGGAGGGTGTCAGGACCTTTCGCCAGGGCTTCCTCTCCCATAGCAAGGTCCTGGCACGTCTGTGCTCGAAGAATCAACACTGAGGTTCAGTCTTCAGAAGTAAACTTCAACAGTTTTAACATAGAAAGAAAGTGAATTGGTAAAATACCAGTGTAGTGGTACGCTTAATTAGAAGAGAAGAAAATTGATTCCCATTTAAGCAAAACATGAGGCAACTCATGGTGGCAAGGCCGGAAGAGCGTGGACTTGAGAGTAAACTGAAAAGTAGAGATAATACTTGGAGTCATGATCTGTAGGGAAGCCAGGTGGAGAGACGCAGGAGAGGACCTCACTAACTAAATCACTCAGTCAGTCAGTCAGTCAACCAGTCAGTCAACTCCTGACCAAAATCAAAGGGCAGAGGCAAGGGGGAAAGCTATTTATTTGTGACGGGCTTTTTCTCTGATTTATAAGGTAATTTAAAATTGAAAATATTGCAAGTAACTATTTTACAGGGTAATAATTAAAGCTGACAACTGATTCCATTCTTTTAAGGAAGAGGCATGACAGTGCTTTGTGACACAGAGTGAGAGGATCTGGGGTCTGTGGTGGCAAATGCAGGGCGATACTGTTTTGGGTGATACTCTAGTCACTGACTAATTAATAGTGAGAGGGAGCTTGCCCAAAGCCATCGCTTATAGCTGCACTGCTTCTGCCTCGCACAAAACTCGGGCAGGCAGTGAGTGGGGGCTGCAACACAGTTTATACTCTGCTTGCCAAGCCGTGCAGGCACAGGGCTGCCTTCCGCTGGAGAGGAGGCCTTTTTCTTGTTCTCCTAAAGGCACCAACTAAACTCGCAACAACCCTCCCCACATGCAAGAGGATAGGAGGCTTAGTTCAAGGTTAGCAACTGAACCCCAACATCTGAAAATTCTCATTCACATTACAGATGCCTTAAAACATTTGCCATCCGAATCAATTTTAGGATAAGGTGATGAGGGTACTGCTGAATGCACACATCACCTCACCTAGGATTTCTTTAGTGGAGTGATGACAGCACGATGCCACCTTAAGTGTATTGTTGGAAAGAGCTGGGAAAGGTTGGATGCAGGATTACATGCAGAGAGCACAAGGTATACCTATGGATAAATAAATACTGCCATTTTTCTTTTAAGTTCATGGCAAAGATCATCCCTCTTTTACCCTTGTTTATGGCTACATCCTATTAACTCTGAACCCCTCTGGTTTTATTGGGGAAGATTTCAGGAGGGGAGTGGAACTGGATATGCTTCCAGTGTGGATTTCTCAGTGATTCTGAGTAAATTTGTATTAGTTTCAATGTTCTCATTTTTTAAAATGAGGATATTAAAGACTACCTCCATGAAAATTCCAGGAAAAATATCGGAAAGCACAAGGAAAGATATTCGAATAACTGATTATCTCCTCATCCCATCTGGAATGAAGAAAATCACCCTATCTGTAATTAGGATTTGTCATCAAAAAAAAAAAAAAAAAAAGATCATCTCTAATTGTCTGCTTACTTACAGAATGAAAAGTAACACACACATGTAAAGTTGAACTGTAGTCAAGAAAACCTAATTCAGTACCTGTTTGTGACCATGTGTTTGGGTGTATAATCTATAACAACACATTTAACTTTGCTTATTAACTCTTTTAGAAGAAATAAACTCATGATTGAAAAAGTCTTTTCCCTGAGTCTCATAATTAAAACCAGGTTGTAATTTTAAATTCTAAATAAACTGTAGTTTCAGTATTTGGAAAAATAACTTCTTACTAGTTTTCTTTTTTAAAATTCGTGGTTTTATTTATTCAGTCTCTTTTTCCCTCAATCAATAAATATTTTTCAAGCACCTAACCTATGGTGATCTCATAAATCCTAATGCCTCTATCTCTCTCAAGTACTCTCCTGTCTCTAATTTCACTGCTTTCATTAAACTTTAAATATATCCTATCCATTGCCTGTTTTTTCCTGTCTTTCTCAGTCATATAAGTTTTCTATATTTGCAGACTTTAACCAGAAATCTTTTTCTTTTACTTTTTTTTTAAAAAAAATTTTGTATAATGATTTTTATTTTTTTCCATTATAGAAAAGAGGATTCTAGGAAAATAAATTTCCCTAGCTTCCCTTCTGCAATGCAGAGGAGGTCTTAGAAGAGGGTGATGGTGGTGGCAAGTATATATTAGACACATATTTAGAATAATGCCTGGTAACAAAAAGGCACTTAGCAAGTATGGCATAATACTTTGTTATATTTTATTAGCTGTGGACTGAATTTGCAAATCAAGTCTAGTGTGTGTGTGTGTGTGTGTATTTGTTTTCTCTCAAATGTTATATTTCTTTTTTATCAAATGTTATTTCTCTTTATTAGCTCTCTTTTTCCTTTTTCCCTTCTTTTTCTTAGTAAAATTCCATTTTGAAAAATTTCATGAATGAACTAAGAGAAAGCAAGATAAACTATAACCCCATCAAGATGGTCAAGAAAATAGTTAATGGATGGTATTACTGTTTTCTTTTCATGAATGTACTCAGAATTTTATAATTAACCTTTCCTTTCTTGATAAATCCATTAACTAGATTTTGCTTGCCTTCTAGCTTAAGAATACTTGGCAAGTTATCATTCTGTATGATAGTTGAGGTGGTAATATTGAAACTCTCAAGATTTTAATGTATTTTTTTGTGTAGTTTGAGAAATAGTCTTATGTATTCTAGAAGTGAACTTTACCCACTAGTAAGAAACAAATTAGATCAAACTTTCTTGCAGATGAAAAATCACTGCAAGGATTGTTCTATACTTTAATTTTCAATTGGGTTGCTGTTTTCTCGTTTGCATTCCCACAGTGCCTACATGGTAAAGATTGCTAATAATCACCCTCCCTCTTAGTCTTTCTTTTTTGGGCATATGGCTAAATTACACTTTTATTCCCCCTTGCAGTTAGATTAATAATATGAAGTCCTGTTTATACAATGAGTATGGTGTAATTGATGGATGTTATTTCTAGAGATCTGTCCTGTGAAAATCTTCCACATTTACTCTATCATTTTCTTCTTATTCCACAATCATTCTGGGGACATGTTAAACTTGGAGGCACTGAAATAGAAAAACCTTGTCTCTGAATGACTGATTGGAACAGATTCTACCACTGTCCCTTCTTTCCCCACATCATCAGTATCACTAAGCTATTAAATAAGCACTGAAATTTTATTGAACTACTGAGATTTCAGATTTTATTCCTGAAGCCTCGCCTAACCTAACTAAAAAATCCTGACACAGTACTGAGCATGAAAGAGGTAACTGTTGGCAAAATAAGTCAGAAAGAATTTTTACCACAAATAATCCCTCAGTTCTGCAAATCCTGCATTATACTCAGTTGGTTTCCATATTCTAGTAGTGAGTCATTGAAGCCTAGGTGCTCTGATTTGTTCAGTTGATCCTAGTCTGGATGTGAATGTGTTTTTAGGCATCTTCCATGTGGAAGGAGATACTCATCAAGTTTAACTGAATGGTCTTTTGATTCGCAGCTTGTCTTTGGAGAAGAGTGTAGGAAATTGTGTCATTTATCATAGGTAATTCCAGCATGGCTCACACTATCAATCTCCCTGACAATCTCTTCAAAAACTCAAAGTCCAATCTGTGGCTGGAAACTGTCCAGGTGATAAGCATCAGGATGCTGTGGGCCAGGCCTGCTACAACACCTGCTCTAAAGTCAGATGTACCATCTGCAGTGAATATAACCCAGCCTATGAAAGGGAATCTAATAGTGTAGCAGTGTTACAATATGCAAGTAAGAAGAGACTTGGTGATGTCTCAGTGGGTTCTCTTTATTTGAACCAAGCACTTAAGCAATTACAGGAATAATTGTTCTCTTCCTTCGTAACATGTGTAGAAAAGCCTCACCAACTTTTGGCAAATTAAAGTGTTCGCATTCTTAGTGAATAAGAATTTTAGAGATAGAAGATAGATGTGTTATGAATTGGCTGTTCCAGTTGGACACAAATGCAGAGAATTTGAAATATTTTTCTTTAATGCCCACTCTGAGATAAACAAAAAGGAGTAAATTTTTAGTTTGAAGTGATTCTGCATCCTTTTTTTGTGCTATTTTTATTTTTGAAAAGAACTGCCTCTCCCTCCCTCTCAGTTGAATGTGCATTCTAAAAGTATCCACTTTCTCCTTGTAAAACTTTGCCTTTCTTGTCAGAGTGTTTGGCTAAGGAATCACCACTTACTTCAATCTGAGCAAGTCATGGTACTCTAAATCCTTAGCTGCAGTGATTGGTAAAGAACTGGCCACATGGCCCATGTTGAGCCAAAGACCTTTTCCAGATTTCTCAAATTTGAATGACTAGGAAAGATCTTTTTCCTGGTCATAAGGTGTAAGAATTTAAGACCAGGAGATGTCAGCTGTGTTGTTTATGCAAACTTGGGGAATCCAGGCCAGCATATAGTGATGCTCCTAGAAGGAGGAATGAAAACGAAGAGCCTTGCCAACACTCGAATTCCTGATTCTCGTCTTATTCGAGGTGGGCTTCCCTTTTGCCTTTCCTGTAGTTTGATTCTGTGATTTATATATTTGGTCAAATGAGCCAATGAATTCTTTTGTGGCTCAAGTTTAAGATGCATTTAGCCTCTTGAAAGCATCAGTCTTATTAATACAACCTTTGAGGATTTTTTTTTCTAACCAACTTTGTTGTGGTATAACTTAAATAGAGTAAGAGCATATACACATTCGTGTACATTTTAATGAATATAGCTCGTTTATATACCCGTGAAACCTTTACCACAATTAAAATATAGAAAATATATGGTGTTGTGACATCATCAACATGGTGAAATCACTTTCATCTTCCCCACAAAACAACATTGATTTTGACAGTCACCCACATACAAGAGGGCCTTTGGGAGAATTTAGGAGTCCACTGAAGGTGTTACAACACACAATTGGAGCAAAAACAATCTGCGATTAGATGACTGGAAGAGGAGAAGAAGAACAAGTTCACTTTATGACATCACTCCTTCCCCAGGATGGACAGTTCAGTGCCAAGAGAGACCATCTTGGGCCATGATTTCTCTGACAGGGGAAAGTGAGAATGCTTGGTTTCCTCAGCTGTGCAGGACTCTGCAAAAAAGCCCTTTTCTTACACCATCCAGAGTAAGCTGCATGACTAGGTGGCAGTGAGTGTCTGGGAGAACAGCAGCCAGGCCTCTGAATGAAACATATCAAAGAGAGGTGGATACTACTAACTCTTTCAAAGGTTGTCATCAGGAGCCCACCAACAAGCCAGAGGATGCATTGCCTGAAGATCTCTCAACTGTCCTCAGGCACTGCAGTGTTTTGTATGCCTCCCCACGCATTCTGCCACCTGATGGCCAGCTCTCTGTGCATGTCCCTGAAGGTGGCAAGGGAAAGCCTTCGCAGACAGCAGGGTGAGTATGTGCAGAAAGCCAGCCTCACTCTGGGAAAGCAAAAGGGAAGCTGTAAACATTGGGTCTGCTTTGCAGGCAGAGAATCTTATGAAATCTCTCACACAAGGGAATAATAAGTGTAGACCGGGAGTAACCACAGAAAAGATCTGAGAAAGCCTCAGAATCCCCAACAGAGCTCAAAGGAAGTATTTCTCTCCCAAAGCCAGTCAGTAAAGACTGGAGGATATGATGGCTTCTTCAGATGTAAAGACAGCAATGAAAGGCTTTAAGGAACTTGGAAAATCAAGCAAAGATGATACCATGTAAGGAACTCAATGATTTCCAAAGAAATGGAGACCTGCAATTAAAGAATAAAGAATTCAAAATAATTTTTACAGCGCTCAATGAGCTACACTAAAATACAAAAAGATAATTAAAAAAAATCAGGAAGGCAATACATGAACAAAATGAGCAATTTAAGAGAGAGATAGAAATATTAAAGAACTGAACAGAAATTCTAGAACTGAAGAATACATTGAATAAAATGAAAACTGCAGTAAGGAGCATCAACAGCAGACTGGATTAAACAGAAGAAAGAATCTGTGAAGTAGAAGACAGACCATTTGAAAGAGAACAGCAGCAAAAAAGAATGAAAGAAGAGTGAAGATAGCCAAAGGAAACTTGAGATACCATAATTTCACCCAAAGTTGTATTCTTTAAGACATATGATAATAAAACTATCTAAAATCAAAGACAAAAACTTTAAAGCAAAAAGAAAATAATTAGCTGGTGGGTGAATGGGTGAAGGTGCTCGAAAAGTACAAACTTCTAGCTATAAAATAAGTCACAGGTGCGATGTATAGTGTAATGACTGGTTAATACTGTCGTGCATGTTTGAAAGTTGGTGAGAGAGTAAAAGTCCTCACGACAAGAAAAAAAATTTTTTTTCTCTAACTATGTTTGGTGACAGATATTAACTCGACTGGCTGTGGTGATCATTTTGCAGTGTACTCAGATATCAAATCCTTTTGTTGTACATTGAAACAGATTATACCTCAGAAAACCCCAATGAGTCAAAAGGCCAGATTGATTCTGGGGGATGAAGGTGATCTGTGTTGGAAAGTGAATATTTCTAACCCTAGACTTTATCGAGTGGACTTCTACCTCTTGAAATCACTTTCTTTCTAAGCCCGTCTTAGTCTCTTTAGAGCTGAAGCAGTTGCTGTCATTTTCTCTGCTGTCTCGTCCCTCTCACTATCAGTGGGGAATTCGGAATCTTCTGTGGTGTATGGTGGCCCCCACAGAGCTGCCAGTGACCCTCACAGTATTTGACTGGGGACATGGGAGAATAGGGGCTGCTCAGCGTCTTCTTTACAAGCTGTTTTATCTCCCCTTTCCTAGGTCAATAATAATAATGTTAGGACTGCTTCACCCCTTTCAGTTTGCCTCAGAATTTGGACGTTTTTCCCTTTCCTAGAAATGCCAGTTATTTGTACTCACAGGCCCTGACGCTGAGATTTTCCTATTTGTTCCTACTGGGAATACTTATTCCCATTTCTTTGCTTATTTATTTACAGTGTGCGCGGGCATTTACTATAGCATCTTCTTAATCAGCATGTGAGAGAAATAGATATAAAATAGCTTAAAGTTTTTTATCTTGGAGCTTCCAGTTTTGTCAAAAAGAATAGTTTTAATCATTCTTTTGTGCGTATATATAAGTGATATATAATTTTATAGAGAATAGTTTTGATTAAATAAGATTATCTAAGCATTAATGATGAGGTTTTTTTCTCTTTCCTTTGTGTTGGCTTTTAAAGTTATGCAGTGTTACCTTTAGTCCTTTAAATTTTGCAAACAGCACTGTTCATCTCACAGCATTAGTGAAAGTCTTTCCAGATGTGGATTTGATTAATAGAAGCTTACTAACTGTGGCTAATTGCTGGCAATGATAGTATCACAAGGCAGCTTCCTCACCAAAGTCACCTTGGTCTTTCCTGGTTGCTAGAAATGACAGAGCCCCATACATACTCCTCCCCCAATCAAAATGACAACAGAGTAATTCTTAAACTTTGGGATGGTTGATAATTAATGTAGCTGCCGTAATACTAGCCTTTTAATATAAGACAACGTATCAGAGGTGTGTGAGAACTTAATTCCTCCCGAATCTGGCTTCACATTGTGCATAGATGAGTCTTGTAGAACTACTGTCTGCATATTCATAATGATGGCCAGTGACCTATCCCTTTTGGATACTTTGGAGTTAAAATTCCCAATTTAATTTTTCCATCACCCAGAAACAAAGGAACAGACCAATGTGGTATGAATGGAGTCAAAATGTGTCTCTCCCTTTCCTACTCACTTCCTACAGAGGTGGGTAAGGCCCTCTAGCCTTTATTGACTTTCGATGGCTCCCTTCTTTCAAAGCTCACATAGTAGGTCATATGCCATGTCTCATAAAAGTGACTTTTAAAGTGAAATTCCCTAAAGATATAAAAATGAACAATCAGCAATCAATTGAATAACAACTTGGAGATCCCCTTATTAATATTCTAGTAGATGGACAGCAAAGCAACATAAACTGAGATGAGAAGATTTTAAAGGAGCAGGGCATAATACTTAAGTGACATTTGAAGAATGAGGATGAATCAAACAGTCTTGGGGGTTAAGGATGGTAGGGAGAGGGCTCCAAGCAGAATAAAATGGCAAAGCAAGGAGACCTAAAACACCATGGCTGGTTCTAAGAATTACACTCAGTTTGGCAGTTTCACATGAAAAGCAAGTATGGGAAATGAGCTGAACTTAGTGTTTGCCAAAAGCTCAGTAAAACTGAACAAGGGAGTACCTGTCCTGGCTCAGTGGTAACACACCAGACTAGTATCCGTGAGGATGAGGGTTTGATCCCCTGGCCTCACTCAGTGGTTAAGGATCTAGTGTTGTGGTGAGCTCTGGTATAGGTTGCAGACATGGCTCCAATCTGGCGTTGCTGTGGCTGTGGTGTAGGCTGGCAGCTGCAGCTCTGATTCAACCCCTAGCCTGGGAACCTCCATATGGTGCACATGTAGCCCTAAAAAGCGAAAAACAAAAAACTGAACAAAATCAGGCTGAAGGAAGGCTATGAAAATATTGTCTTATCCCATGCAGCGTTCTTTCACTTACTTGAATTGCCTGCAAACAACAAATCTGCCAACAAATATCCTACAATTTAGGCCTACTCTAATGTACACATAGCATCCATTACTTTGTGAAAATTAACTTGTTAAATGTTAAAGAGTTTCCTTTCGTAAATTGGTTAAGTATGTCCTCTTCTCAGAGACTCTCCTTCAAATGCAGAACAGAGGTTGCAGCCGGGGTCAGTTGATTACAAATCCCAAATTCATTGCACCTGAGCTAGTGAGGCTGCTAATGAGCCTTGTAGAGAATAGACAGGGATTCCGAAGAAAGCTGACAACAGATAATAATTGACAGGAGAGAAAAATTGGAGTCCTTTTAGCAAATTCTTGCCGAAGAGTTCACAGCAGGGCTTTTTAAGCTCTAGTGTCCTTATGAATCACCTGTGAATTTGTTAATGTTGTGGATTCCGACCGAATGGGTCTGGAGTGTGAATTTCTAACAAGCTCCCAAGTGGTCCTGATGCTCTTGGTCCTTGGACCACACTCCCAATACGAAGGGTAGAACATTTTCTCATCAGAAATCCTTCTCTGTCCTTTCGAAGTAAGAGAATCGAGAATTATTAGAAAAACTCAATTACGCTGGTGCTTTAGTCCCCTATTGAATCAGCCTGCATCTACTTATAATGGGCGAGAAGCATGCTTAAATCTTCAGAAGTAAATCACAGCATTTTCCAAGTCAACTTCTGGACGCTTAAGTTTACATTAAAGCCAAATAATTTGTATGTAGAAGATGCCCAGCCATCCCAGTTAACCAGAATGGATTGTCCCATCCCCTGGAAACTGCTCAGTCTTGGCTGAGCAGGGATGGTTCACCGTCATTCAGCAGACACATTTGTGTTAGGAGAACTGACATGGTCTGGGCAGAGTGTCACCTTGTTATCTACAAAAACATCATTAAAAATTAAAATGCTGTATTTCGAAATAATTCATTTTGTAATTTGGAAGATGAAAGAAAGAAAATTAATCTCTTTTGTGATAGTGTGATCTAAAACTTACTTGCTGATATAAGCTGTTAACTCTTGTGACTTTTCTTATTCTCTCCGTACTTAAAAACTCTGGCTCGAGAGAAAATAATGAATTTAACTTAGAAAGTAGGCCTTACTTTTGACTCTTTTATCTATTTATTTTTACTTTACTTTGTCTACCTCCTGAGTTTCCTGCATTGTTTTCTGATATATTATTACAATTATTCAAAATATTAATGGAACAGAATGTCTTTTTTTAAGTTATGAATGCAATCAATTTTGAGTCTTTAATTGTAATTTTTCCATAAAATTATTTTAATTTAGCTTAATATAATGGCACATCAACCAGTAATAGGTACATTAAATTGAATCATGAGGCTCATATACACATTTTATGACACAATCAGATATCCTAATGCATTAATTCATATCAATCAGTTAATAAAATCAAAGAGGAAATGTTTCTCTATTGCTGCCAACTGTACTTAGCCCGTTTACTAGAGAAGACGTCTGAAATACCTCAACAACTTGACTCTCAGGACTTTTCTGCTTAGATGTCTGGGATTTGACTGTAACTCTGGGTTTTACTAAGTTGATGGGTTGGTGGATAAACTAAGACTATGTCTAAAAATCCCACTTTATGCTTCGTGTTTTCTTGAAGTGAACTCATTCTTGCCACATTAGTAGCACACGGAATGATACCAATATTGTGCCCAATCTAATGGAAAAACTGGTGATGGCCCCCCAGAGGTACCTTAAATCTTGTGTATCATTGGCACACTATTAGGAAGTCATTACTTTTAGTGCACTAAGTAGTAACCCACAGTCCTGAAAAAGTTAGAAGTGAATGGTCGAAAAGCAGATTATTTGATAAGTTAATCAGTCAATACTCCTTGGGTTACTGTTTTCAGCCTGCACCCGTAGTACATTCTGTTAGTGACGCTGGTATAGACAATGAATGTTCCCTTTCCTCAGAGCGTCAGAAAGCATTTAGTGACACACAGTGAATATACAACCTGAAGCAATGAGAAGACAGTGAAGACCTCACCTGTAAGGCAGTACAAACTGTAACCTCAGGCAGATTTTATGTTCAACGTGTTGCCTTTTTTCCTTCCTTCCTTTTTTCCTTTTCCTTTTTCTTTTGGTGCTAAGCCAAGGACATTATTTTCTGCTTCTAGTTCTAAGGCAAGAAGGGAATTGGAAGAAAACCAGTGGGTATAAGGAGATGAAGAGTTGACTAAAAACACTTCAGGAAGGGAAAGGATTCAGCTGGGTCTGGTCTCAGGGACAATAAAAGCAGAGACCCGAATGCCAGCAGAACCTCTCTGTCCTCTTTGTGTGCAAGTTCTGTTGTGACCTACCTCGGACCAGCGTCCTCCATACGGTGGAGACCACGGCTGCTGACACTTCTTAGCTTCACGTTTCCTGGGTCCCACACCAGATGCTGCTGTCTTTGCTATTCGAATGCAAAACAGTACACAAAATAACTTAAACTGGCTTACCAGGCAGGTAAGGCTCCCACACTCAGACTAATAAAATATGGTCAGGTAGCCCGAGTCTTAGATGAGTGGAACCATATCCAGCAGAATTAAAATCCAGAGTGGAAGCACAGTTCTCGGAAAGGGAATGCTGTTCCCAAAGAAGGAAGCTGCTGGGGGGTCACCACACAGACCTTCACCACCCACACGATTCTCTGCACAACTTCCAACGCCCTTGAAATTAAAACAGTTTTATTCCAGGAGAAACTACTATTTCCACTTTATACTTTTGAAAGGGTTGGGCTCTTTTCTTCTACGCATTATATACCATGCTGGCTTTCTAGGTCTACAGTGCAGAATTGGTAACTTCTTAGTTTAGTTTTATCTTTGACCCTCTTGAAGCTATGAGGTCTCCTCTGAATGGCCAACTTCTGAGGTCAGCTGAATACCTTTTTTAGATCCTTGCCTCACCTAAACTCCAAAACCTTTCCATCTCCCTTTTTTGGTCCCCCTGAACTGGACCTTGACATTGGTATCTGCCTCGGAGGCCTGGATAAAGGTGTGTACCTATCCCATATAGGGCTCCTCTCCCCTGATCATCCTCTCGGGCTGGGTTTCCGCGTGTGGCTGTGCTGGCTGCCAGCTGCCCAACTCCTGGGAGTGCCATTCTCCTCATGAACAGGGGCTCCTGGAACTATGGAACGTGGCAGCCCCATCTCAGGCCTGTGGGTTGTTCTCACCACAGGCAACAAGCAGAATTGGTGAATGCTTGTTCCAACTTCTGGTGGTGTTCTTTCCAGCCTACTCCATTCTGTATTTCCCTCCCTCCATGGTGTAGACTTACTACGTTCTTCCAAAAGTTGAGTTTTTTCTGGTCCTTCTCAGAATAATGGGTATTTTATACAATAAGGTACATTAATCGGATAGGAAGACATAAAGAATTTCTTATGCAATCTATGGTGAACTCCGAAAGCCGAGATGGTAGCCCCTAATGCAACCTTCCCAATTATTTAAATGCACCATCTAATTGCAGCCACCTGGCTAACCTGGCATCTCTTCCTTGCCTTTGGACAGCCATGGCTCAGCTGTGTAGACCATGTGTTACCACTCAGGGCGTCCCATAAATTCCTCCCCCAAGCTCCGGCTAAGGGACTAGTGAATTATTGTGTGTGGAAGGGCCTAGCGCATACACATTCACGACTATAAGGACATTTAGAAATGGGTCATTTTTCCCTTTCTGAATAAAGGTAGGCTTTGCGGATTTAAATCACTAATGCTTTTTTTTTCCCCCCTCGACATTATGTTACCATAAAAATATTGAAGTGTAACAAATGGTTTGTTTATCATTACTAATGAAATCGTTGGAAATAGCTTAGAAACAGTTTTCTGCTTTTATTTAGCTGAAAAGATATGAGTTTCTATAGCTTCCGTTTTATGCAGATGAAAATGCTACTCCTCTGCAGCCGTTGTCAGGGAGGGATATCATTGGTCATGTCCTCGGGGTAATAAATAATTACTCTACTAACTATTGCTCTGAAAGAAACTGACATGAAGTAGTTTCAAATTAACCACTGCTAATTGCATGCATTGTTTGATACTTATTACTGCAATCTGATTAACATGCTACTGAATAGAACTGGCAGGAAAGGTTCTCTCTCTTCTGTCTTAACTTGTTTTAGTTAAAAACTTGACTAAATGTGGACCTTAACATTTACTTAGAAGTTTAAAAGTCTAGTGCTGAGGTCACTAGGACTAGGGCGGTGTAATGAGATTGACCACTGCCAGAATTTTTTATTTTCATGAGTTCGTGTTTGGAAAATGGAAGGATTTTCAGATTTCTAATAAGAGAAAAAGTGCCCTTTATCAAATTCATAATATATTCTAGATTTAAAAGCCATAAACTTCTAATACCATCAAGTTCAATAATGTATTGAACATAAAAAAGAAGTTCCAGTTCACAACTTAAAATGGGGTTTGTTTGTAGGAATAAAAAATAAATGTTTTGGCCTTGTTACTAATTTGCCATAAAGTTCTAAATAACCATAAAATGGAATTTTTAAAAATGGCTGTATATTTGCTACTGTCATTATTATTCCTAGTTATCGTCCCAAATTGTTGGGACGATGAGAAAGAGCAGACAAGGTCATGTTATGTTTACAAAGGTGACATTAATCACCCGGTGAGCGCGTGGGCTCGTTGCTGTCCGTGTGTGGCAACATGGCGAACTCTGTCCTGAGGTTAAAGGCCAATTATTTACTGACAATAACGTTTTGAGAAAAGTTGCAAATCTACATTTTATGTGTCTTTGTTTTACAAGCACCTGGTCTTCTCAATGCATCAGATACAGATTTTGTTCTATGCCCTTCACAGTCACTAACGCATCTAATCTTAAACAGGACACCATGGAGTTCCCGTCGTGGCTCCGTGCTTAACGAATCTGATTAGCATGCATGAGGACGTGGGTTTGATCCCTGGCCTCGCTCAGTGGGTTAAGGATCTGGCATTGCCCTGAGCTGTGGTGTAGGTTGCAGATACAGCTCAGATCCCACATTGCTGTGGCTGTGGTGTAGGCCTGCAGCTATAGCTCCGATTTGACTCCTAGCCTGGGGACCTCCATGTGCCGCCGGTGTGGCCCTAAAAGACAAAAAAAAAAAAAAAAAATTAAATAGGACACTATGATACAGGCACTATTAATAGCCCTATTTCAACAGAGAAGGAAAGTGAGGCACAAAGATTAAGTAACTTTCTCCAGATGAGAGCATTAATATAAGGCAGAGCCAGGGTTCAAGTCTGGTTCCAGAGGTCGTACTTTCCCTGTTAGCGAGGCTGCCCCAGCACACGGCCCTGGGACATTCGAACACCCTGTCGGCTCATAAGGTAAAATGTCCTTTTGTGAAGAAAGGCTTTGAAGTTGATTCTCGCGTCGTTCGGCTATAAAATGCTGGCCTGGACGCTGAGGTACAGCGGATCCTCCTTCCCAGCTGTGTGCTTCTCATTTGCCTCTGGACTCCTGGCCTTTCTCTCAACCTTTGTGTCCGGCGTCGTTGTACAGCCACGCGTTTACTCAACCAGCTCAGCCCCAGGGTCCACCTACCGTCAGAGGTGTGTCGTCACCCCTTGCCCGAGCTTGGCCTCTGCGTGTCCTCTCCCCCCCCTGCACTGGCCTCTGCGTGTCCTCTCCCCCCCCTCTGCATTGTCCTCTGCGTGTCCTCTCCCCCCTCCCCGCGCTGGCCTCTGCGTGTCCTCTCCCCCCCCCCGCATTGTCCTCTGCGTGTCCTCTCCCCCCCCTGCGCTGGCCTCTGCGTGTCCTCTCCCCCCCCCCCGCATTGTCCTCTGCGTGTCCTCTCCCCCCTCCCCGCGCTGGCCTCTGCGTGTCCTCTCCCCCCCCCCCGCATTGTCCTCTGCGTGTCCTCTCCCCCCTCCCCGCGCTGGCCTCTGCGTGTCCTCTCCCCCCCTGCGTTGTCCTCTGCGTGTCCTCTCCCCCCCCTGCGCTGGCCTCTGTGTGTCCTCTCCCCGCTCTGCGTGAGTGGCCGCGCGAGCATCGCTGGAGGTCAGCGCTGGTCGGTGCGTTTCCTGCGGGAAAGCCGGAGATGCTTCTCCCCATCCCTTGTCCCCGCCCCCCCGCTTTGGAGAATCCGGTTTATTTCCGTGACGCGACCTGCAACGCGCTGCTTGTCTGTGCCGGTGCGAGCACACGCCGACACAGGAACGTTTTCACACATCTTTATGGCGTTAGGAGTCCAACATCTGAATTCACCCTGGACCCAAAGAACCAAAACCGGCAAAAGCCTCTGCAGTGGACTCCACAGAGTCCCCTCAGCTACGGGAGGGCGCTGCCTGGGCCGTGTGCTTCCCTCTCAGGTCTGCGCTAATCGGTCCTGACATGACCGAGCCTGGCCGCAGCCCCAGAACCTTCCTCAACATGATGCTCTAGAGTCTAGACGGCCATCGCCAGCCGCTCAAATTTGGTACGTGATGTGAAATTATTTACCATTCCCCTTAGAGTCAGAAGGTCTCGTTCTTCTCTGATATTTCCACTAAGTATAATTTATAATACTTCCCTAAGCTATAGAAAGATTTTTTAAAGATGACTGCAGGAGTTCCCATTGGGGTGCAGTGGAAATGAGTCCAACTAGGAACTGTGAGGATGTGGGTTTGATCCCTGGCCTCACCCAGTGGGTTGAGGATCCAGCGTTGCCATGAGCTGCAGAGTAGATCGAAGACGCAGCTTGGATCCCGAGTTGCTGTGGCTGTGGTGTGGGCTGGCGGCTGTAGCTCTGATTCGACCCCTAGCCTGGGAACCTCCACATGCTGCTAGTGCAGCCCTAAAAAGCAAAAGAAAAAAAAAAAAACCACAAAGGGAAACTTTTAAAGTTGTTCTGATAATTTAAATATTTACAGTCTAAAGTCTAGCTGCTTTTCTGGCTGATACAATTGTGCAATACTCTTCAAGATATTTTGACATTTATAACTTTCCTAAAGACTTTGTACTCATGGACCGATAATTATCTGTGACTAAAGATATATATTCGATGTTAATATTCCCTGGCTAATCAGTGGAAATGTATGTATTTTTCGTTGGTGGAACACAACCCTGTCTTAACGTTCTGTGTCTTGGTGATCACAAGGGGAGACCTTTGTCTTACCACGTATTGAAATTTTAATCATTAAAACATTCTCTGTAGAAAGAACCGTCTAAAAAAAGTTTAAATGTTACCCATTTTTTTCACCATCCTCCTCTTTTCCATCCCAAGATCAAAGTTTTTGAAATAACACCCTTAGTTTTTTATGGCTTAGAAAAGGAAATGGCAGGGAGTGAGGTGCATTATTTCTAGAGCTCGAATAGTTTCGAGGTGGGAAGGGATCACTTACCTGTCAAACAATTAAAACCGTCTTTTAGTTATGATATTGTACTACCTGTATCTGATATGAGCAAAGTCACTTAACATCTACATGTATAGTGAAGACAGTTTATTATCTCAAGAAATTACTACCCAGCCATGTGAAAATGTATTTGCAAAATTCCCCAGTGAGACTGTATAAATGCAAAGTAAGAGGTTTACACCAAGAGCTGCTCAAGAAAATCAGTGAAAGCTGAAGGTAAATGGAAAAGTTCTTTAGGAGCAAGGTCCTGAGTCGTGAGTGAGAATCAGATGGGGGAGGAGGAGTGCGAGTGGCGGGAGAGTGAGCGGGCTGGCCTGAGCGGAGGCGCAGAGGAGGAACCGAGCGTGCCATACTTAGGACAGAGGTCAGGATACAGCACCTGCAGAGCGGACAGTCATGGAGTGAGTGATGGATTGCCAAACAGAGTTCGAGCTTTGTTGAGAATTATGTATTGAGATCAGCCCTGTCACAGTCTATAAAGCCAGTAGGTTTTTATTCATGTTTTATAAGCAGAGGTACACGAATCTAGCTGTGAATCCTTGCTATCCAAGGGTGAGTTTCTCATCTAATGTCACAGGAGCTGGGAAACAAGCATGGGACTTAAGAGTTTCAACTGGATTTCCATTCTGGGGCTACCACTTGTAGCTGATGATTTTTCTGTGCTGCTTAGCCCCTCTGAACCTTCGTTTCTCCATGAGGATAATCTGACACAGTTACTGAGGCTGGGGAGGGAGATAATTGTAACTCATCGTGTCTTTCCCCTTCCAGTCCAGTTTTGTGATCAGTTAAGTGAGCAACACAGGATTGGGAGAGAAGGAGAGCCAGATCGTGGCTTCACTGGCAGCCACTCACTCTAGATGCCCAAACAAGGTTCAGATCTGTGGCACAACAGGGCTTCCTAGTCCTGAAGTGAAGAAGTGATAGTGTCCAGAAGTTTCATCTAGAGAGAGCTGACTGCTTTCCTGAATATGTGAGACAGACATCCTCTGGAAATGACTAGAAATATTTAGGTGACGGGATGAGGCATTTCCTAGGGTTGTCTTCAGCAAGAATAATTGGGGTTGAGGGCACAAGGCAGCATATTACTATCAAAGTGGCCCCATTTTAAACTGGGGGGGGCAGTGGAAATGTACAACACCCAAAGAAGCCAGTGAGATTATCACAGAGGCAGATAGAGAGCCTGGTGGGAGCACAAAGGAGAGAGAAACAGTCAACTCTACCTGGAAAGAGGAGTGAGCAGGAAAGGTTTCAGAGCCCCGGTGGTTTAAGTAGGAAGGAAAACCAGGCTGTATCCTTTCCGTCACTTTTAAGAGCATCCAAATGAATTCTTGGATCTGGCTGCTGAGAAAATATATGAGTCATAACCTAGGATCAGCTGGATATAAGCAGTTTCCACCAGCAGTCCATGAAAACCAATGTTTTTAAGCATCTATTGGGCCACTGCAACAATCAGCAAGATGTTCAAACAGTTGATTCCATTGTCAGCCCAGCCAGTTTTTAACTGTATCACAAAAACTAGCCTGGGGATGCAGCCCGAGATTACTCCAGCCCTGCCAGAAATTCCCTTTCTGTTACAAATTTCTGCCCCAGTGGGGTTTTCATAGTTTTGGCATTTTTGTTATGGATCAGTGAATCAGCTAGCCTACAGGCCAAGGAGAGAGAGAGAAAAAATAAACCTCCCAAATGAAAATCAACCCACTTAGGATGTCTTCATCTATTTTTCAGTGGGAGAAAAATACAGCTGGGTTCAGCGATTTCTACCAAAAAGCAAGCATCCCTAGTTGGATTGGTTTGGGGTTCTTTTTGTTGTCGTGTTGTTTCTGTTTTTTGGGTTCTGTACGCTCAACTTTTGGGGGGCATAATGAAGACCAGCCTCAGCAGCATCACTTAGAAGATTTAGTTATTTTGCAAAGCTTGGGTAGTGACACTTCTGCAAAATGCACAAGCGCATGAGCAAACATAGAGATGTGTGAATTCAGGAAAGCAGCCAAATGCACATCAGAGCTGAGGAATGTCAGAGTGAAATGAAGGCAACTTGTAAACACCTATCATTATTTTTAGGTAGAGAATGTTCTAACATATTGCCAGTGGGTGCTGCCTATGCATTCATTTCCCTAAGCTTTAAAATCAGCTGATATTAAAGGTGATTTGAAAACAATGAGAAATGACAGCTTTATTAATCTAGATGGTGTAAGAGTGTGTGCGTGTGTGTGTGTATGTGTGTGTGTGTGTAGTGTGTGCAGTGTGTATGACTGGCTGCATGTATACACTGTATGTGTCATACAGGTCTTAGACAGACGAGGGAGCCCTCTACTGATTAGAAACGGAATCAAAGGTAAACCGTAGAGTTGCTTTTAGTGTCTTGCTTGTCTGTCTTCCAAAAAGCCAGACATTTTTCTCATTTCTTTGGCAGATCACAAGAGGAGACTTTTTTGGAAGGAACTGTAGCTGTCAGTCATCGTATGCATGCAAGTACATACAAGTCTACTTAAGGTAAAAGACCTTCAGGTTACTTAAAAGTGTATCTGTGTCTACTCTTCAACCTTTAGTATAAAGGTGCTTGTGCTGAAACGCTATTAAACCACAAATGTCCGCATGACTCTGATGAAAATGTGTGACAGAGAGGAGGTCACAAAAGCGTTTGTCTGTGATAGTACTTTGCTTTACCAGACGTTCTTTTTCCCTGGTGGGTATATTATTTATTTTACACATTTTTCCCAAATAGGAAAGAGGACAATTTCCAGGGTGGCAACTGCGGCTAATTCTTACGAGCATATTTAAGTGGACTATATTTTAATCACATTGCTCCGGTCGGCCTAGTTATACACTGAGACCTGTATGTAGTCGAGTATGGTATATAGTCCTTTTTGTGTTCAGAGATCTGATTTTTAACTTTATAGTTTTGCAGACTCCAGTTGACCCCTTCCATCATTTAAACCAGTGGAAGAAAATGAAATATAACCAGAAACACTGTTATTTTCAACATGGCTGCCCAACAACGTCATGGGTTGTTATGGGTTGGTCTTCCTTACCCCCCAGATACTGATTTTACTAGACTGTTTATTATTGGAGGCTAGCACCTCTAGCCTTTAGCAAAGAGTGACGATTTTTCTAGGAAATTGGCTTGAAATTGTTTTTTTATGCATTAAAAAAGGAGCCTCTGTGGCATCAGTGTTTTTCATAGAAAGTCAACGCCAGCCTGGCACTGTGTGTTGTTAAAGAGCTACAGCTGGGGCTAACCTGGCAGGATAACGTGAGTGTGCTGTAGCTTTAACGCCTGTCCCCTTCCGACCACCGGCACTGACCCGGCTTCCGTGCCCGTGCCCCCTTCCTCTCCCACCGGTCCGTCATTCCTTCTGTGGTTCCAACAGCGAAGGAGCCTTCGCCCTTCTCTCATTTGATGATGAAATGTGAAAAGATACGCCAGGTAAACGTAGATGGTCATTTTACTCTACTGAATAACAGGCACAGTTTATAGAATGCTTAACTGTGCCCATCTCTTTCCAGAACGTAACGTAAACCTTATTAGAAACTTGCAAGGCAAATGTCATCGCCCCCAGTTTCTTCGTTGGTTTTCTTTCTCTTGCAAATGATAAATCCTATTCAAACAAAGTGAAGCAGAAGAAGGGAGCTTCATTAGAAAGGTGCTGAATGCCTCACGGAATCCAGCGGTCGGGTGGTGCCATTTTTATAGGTTCATTGTAAATCAACTGTGGTTTAGGAGCTCCCGTCGTGGCTCAGTGGTAATGAAACTAACTGGTATCCATGAGGACACAGGTTCATTCCTTGGCCTCGCTCAGTGGGCTAAGGATCCAGCGTTACCGTGAGCTGTGGTATAGGCCGCAGACATGGCTGGGATCTGGTGTTGCTGTGGCTGTGGTGGAGGCCAGCAGCTGCAGCACCGATTCAAACCCCAGCCTGGGGACCTCCATATGCCACGGGTGCAACCCTGAAGAGACCAAAAAAAAAAAAAAAATCAACTGTGGTTTCAAAAAGATTACAATCTTTACTTCTCAGTATTAAACTAAATGAGTTTGGACAGTCTGTTCGTTTCTGACCCTGATTTTTATCTTCTGTAAGACATGTAATCGTTTTTGCTGTTTTTTCCTCATTTGCCACATATATCTGAGTAAAAATAAATGTCCAATTGATTCATAAACCAGCTAAATAACTTTCATGAACCTGCTGCCTAGCTTGGAATGCTCTCCGACTGAAGGCGCGCACAGCAGTCAGCCCTGACAGGTGTGCTCGAGCTTCACATTCGCTTTTTGTTTCCATCACTTGTCTGATTCCTCAGCAAAGCGCCAGCAGCGCCCCCGGCACCCTGCCCCTTCCTCCTGCGGGGAGGGGGCTGGTCTGTGCAGTGGCTAAGGAAATGGCCACGTAAGCAGCACTGGCAAGACGGTGGCCGCGAGACCATGGGGCCTGTCCTCATAGATTAAGCACAGCTCCAGCTTGCTGATGGAATGGTGACTCTGGATGTAGAGGCTTTGATTTGCCACCAGCCCTGGAATCCGCCTTTCGGTCTAGCTTGTCCGCCTTGAGATTCTGCTCCAGCGCCCAGCTCCATACGGGACCTGGTGTACGCCGAGCCTGATGGGTCATTGTCTCCAGATGGAGCGCGGATGTCAGTGCACGGGCCCTGGATGAGAACAGGCGGGGGCGGGCGCGAGGCTAAGGGAAGACCAGTTCTCTCAGGAAGTCTGATAGGTTTTCGCTCCCCAGGAGGTCAAAGTGGGACAAGGAGGCCATGGTGATGGGGTGGGGTTGAGCTGTGTTGGGAAAGGGGGTCTGGTGCATGCCGTCTTTTGACCCCCACAAGAGCCAAATAAAGATAGCCTTGGACCTGGAATACTTTCTCATCAAGTGATACCGTGTTCACACTGCCTGTGCTGGATTTCTGCCTGCTGTGGGAATATCTTTCCCTGTTTTCAAGCTCAGTGTATGCTCCTTTGTTCTGCTTAAGTGTGTGCATTAACATGGTACCTCACCAACCCTACTTCGCTGCCTGACCCGGGGGAGGGGATGGGGCCCTCCTACTATGGCATGAGAGGGTGAAGTAGGGCAGTTGCTATGCAGAGAGACCAGTGCCCACTGTGGGAGGGGATCTTGTTCCATCTCTTCTCTTTGAAGTAAAGCATTGTTCCTTCCATTGCTCGACTGTGTTGAGTTTCCCTGGGCAACTGCAATACCAGGATGCGACAGGCAGAAGTGTTTGGCCCTCAGCTCCTAGGAGTCAGCATAGTGATGGCCTTTGCTATCTGCCATGTAATTGGGGTGCTCACAGCGCAAGACGTTCTGCTCAGTGAGGAGGTTCTGCCTTTCACTTACCACAAAGACCTGCTTCTGTTAGACAGTGCGTCTGTCATCGGGTAAGACCAAGATCCTGCTGTGGTTTCCTGGGGGGTGGACAGAGTCACACAGACTATGTGTGTAGTACCCCTTAGCACACAGTCACAGACAGGACGCATGTCCGTGGTATCCCTTGGAGGTGTTTCTTGAGTTTCCTTAGAATGCTGAAGATGGTATGTGCAGGGTCTGTGCTCTGTTCGATGATCAGAAGTGAATCCATAATATTTGGGCATAGATATAAAATTTCTATAGGCAGAGGGAATTTAATCAAGCCCGAAAAAGAAATGGCTGCATGTTACTTGTTGAAAAGAATCATTTAGGATGCCACATTTCCAATGAGTTAATTTTACTGTCTGGAAAACAACCAAACAAACATGAGTATTATGCTCATGTACATTCAGCATAAACAACAGAATTATTTTAATTTAGAAGCTGTTACCCTTCGTCATTCATAACCACTGGGTGGGCAAACGGACTCTCTCGTTTATGCCCTGGCCTACGGAACAAATACAGGCAGTTAACTCTGTCACTTTCCAGTACTTTGTATCTTGTGATAAGACTGAGTTCTAATGTTTTCTCTTTGTTCTTCATGATGCTGCTGTTTTGTAGTACTTTCCAAAATGCAAGACTCTGCAAACGTTATAGCCGACTTCCCCGAAAGCACAGGGTCTCATGGGTTCACTGGACCGGGAATGTAGTTCTGGTTCAAGAGCACGGCCGGCGCAGGGATGAAGTGCGCCTGTCCTGCAGAGGCCTGGGCTGAGCCGTTCGGCCGACGCGTCCCAGCGCTCCTCGCCTTGTCCGGGGCCCTTGAGAACACGTTGTCGTCATGCAGCAGTTGGCCTCGCGGTCTCTGTTGGAGAGCGCCACCTGCTGCTTCCGGAAAACTCATTTTATGGACACGGGAAGCCCTGTTTGGTTTCCTGGATATTCAGTCCCTTGAAAACCTGATGTCTCTTGAAATTTAAATCTACAAAAAATAAACTTAAAATAGAACATCCAGGGAGGTCTGAGATTAAATAAGGTAATATGTATAAATCGTGTTCCAGGCTCAGTGCCTGGAACATAGAAACCACTCAATAGACATTATCATTATCGTCACAATTTAGAATTCAAGCGAGATTTCGCCAACTGTTCCTAAATTACACATGGAACCCATGTCAGTGTTAAATAAATTCCACTACTCTAGGTGTTAACATGGAAAATCATAAAACTGCATGAAAGCTTAAAATCCCAAGTTGGCAATTAACTCTTCTCTCTAACTGACGGAGTGAGTGAGTGACTCTGAGCTCAGTCAGCTGCCTGACTCAACTGCGTCCGCGGTGAGGGTGCTCCGCAAAGATCTGGATTCAGGGCCCCACAGTCTGGGGTCCTGAACGAGGCTTCGGGGCCTCTTCTCCTGTTCAGGAGCCGGGTGCCTCGAGGTGACGCACCTTCACCTTTTCTTGAACTGCTCTTCCTTGACAAAGACTCGCTTCCAGAAAAACAGAACAAGGGTGAAGACTGGAATTTAGCATCCGATGGGTCTAGTGGGATCCCATTTCTAACACTCACTAGCTCTGGGATCTTCGAAAAGTTCCTCCCCCTCTATAAACTCAGTTTCTTTTCCTGGGAACTGAGAATAAGGTTAGTATTAACTTCATAGTTGGCTGTGAAGATATGACCATTTAGTAAAGAAATGTTCATAGCGCAGCACTTGCAACATGCTTGAGTTTTGAAAAGTTACCAGTGCTAAGCATTATTATCTTTATTATTCTTTTGTATCAGTCTTCTCGTCTCTAAAAATGAAAAATTCTATCAGTATTGTCTATGCTGTAAGTTGTTTGGGGTATCAAAACATGAAGCAATGTGGTATGTAAATCTAGGCACATGAAAGGAAAATGTATAAATCATTTTCTTGGACAGAAAAGTATTTGGAAAATAGCGTCCAGTGCTAAGGTTTAGAAAATACCTTGCCAGAAGACGGTTAATCTTAAGGTTCTCTATGTCCCCTACTGTTAGGGTGAGAAAGTGAAATTGGAACCGTAGTTAATTGTACCCAGCTACTGCAGCCTGGCAAGAGTGAAGCTACGTTGTCTTAGGTGAGTAGGTTAATTTGGTTAAAGGTGAGCTCATTGGTGTCATATATTTAAAGTAGCCATTTCAGTCAAGTTTTTTTAATTAACAGATGGGACACTGTATTTTATTGCTGCCGTTCTCAATAGTCTCCAGATAGGAAAAAGCTCCTGTTTCTAAATATCCAGTCTCTTTTGAGATTCTCTGAAAATTAAAAATGTGAAAGACTATTAATCCAGTGATAATATTCCTTGACACCTGTATACCTAAAGATGTCTTGTTTTTCTAGACATATTTGCACGTTCTTTATATTCCTCTAAGCAGATTATCAGCTTTTCATTCTCAAATTTGTTCATGGAGGGTGTGGTCACGCCAAAGAGTTAGTTGGCGCTGTATTTATTACATGGTTCTTGAATAGTTTGGGAGGTTTTTTGAAGATATTTTCATCAAGTTACTATGTAGTTGATTCTACATTTTCTTTCAAAATTGTTAGAACTCTTGATATAAATGCAAAACAATATGCATAACATTTAAACATGTGTTCATATTGAGACTTAGCTGAAAATATTTAGTACGACTTATGGAAATGGTATTCAGATTCAAGCTTTTTTCTGTTATATGGGTCAGCTTAACTGAATCTTAAGTTGAAACTTCAAGCAAATAACAAATGTACACAAAAGGAGACACAAGTAAGCTGGATGTAATGATCAGAATTAAAATTAGCATCCTCTCATCTTCTGTCTGACCTTAAATGCAATGTTTTCTAGGAACCTATCCTTAATTCTATTCTCTTCTCAATAATGCTTTTCCATGAAAGATCATCTCCAATGCTTTTACTTTGAATTCTACTCTTACTCTCAGTGACTTTCCTTGTCTTTCTTTTCAAGTTTATGTCTATATTTCCATTGTCCACCATAAACTTCTACCTGTGTGTCCTATATGACCACCACTGAACTGTCCTTTCCACTCTTTTCCATATATGGTTCTTTTTTCCCGTATGCCTGTTCTTTTTAAAAATATGTCCTATGGCATTGAATGCCATACCGCCTTTCTAAACCTCCAAAGCAACGTTGCCAGCTTTTCCTTTTCACCCTTTTCCACATCTGTACCTCTCTCCGTACTGGCTACTCTGTCACCTATATCACTGTCTTCGTCCAGTTTCTCCCATTTCTTTGATATTGCGTGTTATCTCTGTGTCCAGTCTCCCTCTCCTCCAGCATAATCACATTTGTTAGAGTCAGGTTCATAAAATACATAAATATATACCTCCCCATGTTACGGGCTTAAAATCCTTCCTTGGGCACCTATGACCATCAAAAGCCACATCCTTATGTGCCAAGCAAGAGCTTTAATGATCAAGTCTCATTCTGTCTTTACAGACGTGGGCTTACAATTGTCCCCCGTGTCCATTTGTGTATTCTGAGTGGTGCATTTTATTTGGTATTCTCTTCTGACTTCCAGTATTAAATGCACAAATTCTTACTGATTCTCCAATATTCTGCCCAAATATTTCTGTGAGGTTTCTCTCGCCAGTCCTTTTCCCCGTTTCCTTCTTGGGTTGTACAGCATCACAGCCCTGTTGTGTGTGTGTCTTTTCTGCGTGTGTTTATAATGGTAATTGTTCTCTTACACATTTATCTCTGCTACTGAACTGGCCATAACCACTTCGAAGAATCTTGCCGTTTATGTCTTTATATTCCTGTACTTAGCTGGTCACAAAGTGAATGTCATTATCTGTTTTGAATGAATAAATGTGAGATGAAATAGCCATTCACCCCCGACTAGAAGGTGAATCGTCTTCTTCGATTCACTGTATCTACACCTTGGATATAAATTTTTAGAGTTTGAGGGGTATGAAAACTAAGTCAATCATTTCCTGTCTAAAGTGAGTATTTCTGCACAGAGTGCTTCTCCGCGTGATCACTGTTATATTAAACACGCTAGTCGGATGTGTCTGTCTGTCTTGGCTGTCCCCGCGGCGTGCAGTAGCTCCCCAGACTAGGAATTGAACTCGAGCCACAGCAGTGACAATGCCTCATCCTTAAGCGCTAGGCCATCAAGGAACGCCTCACATGTGTTTTGAGTCCACACCAGTCAAATTTAGTGAGACTCACTGTTGTTGTCACTGGCAAGAACAGACTTCAAGTCTTCTTCTCAGGTTAGTATTTTATATCCAGAAATTATGATCTCCAAGAATAAAGTTACTTCCATCATTTAGAGTTGATTTTCTCCCATGTAAATGTTGTCTCAGTTTGGTTTCCAAGTATGTGACTCATGTTCAAAGCTAGAGGGAACACTGGGTTCAACCTACAAAAATAAGTGAGCAGTGCAGAGGGATGAAGAGCACAGTGGAATATGTGTGTGGTAGGTTTTCTGATGGTCCACTTCCCACATCAGCCGGGCTCATCAAAGCATCTTGTACAGCATCTTTTTTGGACCAAACCACATTTTGCTGTCTCTGCCTGACAATTATGGAAAGTTGTCTCTTTCGCACATTAGTACGGGATGTGATTCCCGGTTGGGTTTACCATTCCTTAGTCACTTCTCATAATTCTCCTATTCCCAAGTTTTTCGGCTCAAGCCGAGAGCTACTGCTCCTGGTACTGGACTATAAAATTATGTATACATCACAGAGAGAAGGATGTTACCCACAAGCCTTTCAAAATTAGATCCTCCATTTTAACACTTGTCAGAAGTATTAGCACGTATCACATTGTACATTGCTATTTCAATAAGGCACTTATGTCTGTGTCCATATAATATAAATGTGACTTGACCCAGAAAACTATTCCTCCTGGAAAATATGTGCAATATCTGCCAAAAAGGCACTTGGCCACTTGGTTGTGACAAGACTTATTTCTCCTCTTGGGCAAGATTTGAAGCCAGGGCCGTGAGCATTTACACTGGTCAGTCCTTCCCAGACGCATTTTCGGGTAAGACACAGAGAATTTGCCTTCAGCCTCAGCCCCTTTCCATTGGGCTAATTTTCCCGCACCTGTTAAAATTGTTCTGCTTGCCGAGTGGCCTCCACGCTCTCCAGATATTTTGTCTCCGGCTGCAGGGCCGTGCTCCGTGCATGATGAAAACATAGATGGCACCTGCCAGAGGGCGTGGCTTTATTTTCGCCACGCCCCTTGTGCACTAAACTGAGGGTTAGTGGTGAGAGGTTTTGCGTGATAGGATCTCTGGCATAACTAGTCTGTTCTTTTAAGGACTGTTGTGACAGGAATGAATTCAGCCACAAAGTACAGAAAATGTTACTGAGAATGGTTTGGAAAAGGAGGCTTTCGTTTTCTTGCACCACCAGAAACCTAAGATGGGCAGTCCCCACAGGCGCCACAGGGACCCAGAATCTCCTTCCACTGAGTCACCTTAACATATTGTCTTGTGTCCTCCCGGTTTTCAGATCATGGTCGCCAGCGGGCTCTTGCCCTTCCAGGCTTCCTGTCCCAGGCGTGAAGAAGGGGGAGGGGAGCGGGCACAACGTCATTCTTTTTTATTGGCAAGGCAGAGAGAGTCTCCTGGGAGACTGCCGCCGCCGTCTCACTGGCCTGGACGGTGACGCAGAGCCATCCGCGGCTTCAAGGGATGTGGAGAAATGCGTCGTTTTCACCCCCAGGCAAATGAGGCTCTGGGGTGACGTGTGTTCGTGGGCGCAGCTGGACCACAGCTGCCTTGCAGGTCTTCGCGTCTCCTCTGCACCCTGCCTGCCGCTGCCCCCTGGCCCGCGTTGATGGCTCTGCGTTCACCAGGCCTTCGTTCTTCCCAGGGCAGGTTTTCTAGATGCCCGTCCTGAGACGGGGATCTGAGGACGCAGGACACAGCGAGAGAGCGTCTTCAGGAGAATCCAGCAGGGAGTCTGGGAGGAGCCACAGAAGCACAGGGTTTCCTGTGAAATCGAGCTTGGTAGGACCCCGAAGGGGCTCTGGAGTGTAGATTGTGACACTGAGTCTTTTCCAACTTGAGGCAAAGGGGGCACGGTCTTTGCAGCACCACCCAGTCAGTCACAAAGGACACGCAACTCCCAGCACCTTGAGGTTAGGTGGCCTCGGCCAGCCAGCAGCAATTCTGTTAACCTGATGGCAGTGCTGCTAACGACGTGGCCCTTTCACAGAAGCAACTGCAGCAGCCGAGACGTGGGTTCACCAGCCAAATCTTTGAGAGGGAGTTCAGTGCCCTGGGCGGCAACCAGCAGCTTCTACATGAGCTTTCTGGCTTCCCTGGCATTCGGCCCCTGGGGAGGTGGAGCAGGTTGTGGGCAAGAAGGGAGAGAGGGAGGTCAAGGTGTTTCCTCCCGGGGCTGCCTCCCTCTGAATCGACCCGAAAACTCTCCGGTATATAGGATAGAGCATATGTATGACGGGGTCACTTTGCTGTACAGCAGAAATTGAGCATCAGAAATCACCTATAATAAACGAAATGTATAAAAGACTGCTAAAGCAATCAGACCCCATTTAGAAAAGGCAGGAGGCTTGCTATAGAACTAAGTGAAGCAAAAAATCTCCAAACAGAGTGAATCATGGACTTGCACATATAATAAAAATAATTCAAATTTTTTCTATTTGCAATTATTGGCTACAAAAAAAGAGAGACATTTCACTTTTAAATTTTTTTTTTAATTTGGAAAAAATTTCCCTACATTGTAAACAACTGCATATAAAATGTGCAACAAAGGAGATATCCCTTTAAAATGGATAGAAAAGGTCAGAACATGGAAACATTTGCATGACTGTGAAGGAGAAGATTCACATACAAATAATTCCCAAACTAATTTCTATTGAGATGGTTTTCCAGACCTTATAGATCAAGTACAGTCTTGACTGAAGAGAAATCTGAAGAAAAAATTAGCAAGATACCACATTTAAAAATTTTAAATAATATCCTAGTATTGAAAAAGTTTAAAGCAGAGCTTAAACGCTATGTGGGCCTAGTTATAGCTTTAAGAGGAGGTAAAATTGCTATATAGTTGATAGTGATTTATATGCTACATTTAAAATATTTCACAGTAATTTCTCTGATAGTAATTTATTATCTATGACCCCATTATAATGTTAAAAAGTGATTTGTAAAATCCATGGTTAATTGCTAAATATAAAGAATGCCTTTAAAATGTCATAAAGAAATTTCAGGTGCAACTCTCAGAAAAATGAATATTCTCTGAATGGAAATGAATTAAAGCGATTCATCAAAGGGCTATGATGTCCTGAGAAAGATGGCTAATCTGTCGTGATGGACACAGAGCCCAAATTATGTGAAAATATCGATTATAACAACATAAGGTAATTTTCCTGAAATGAAGACAAAAATAAATTTTATCAAAAATACGTAATGCTTAATGAATTACGTATCTCTTTATTTTACTGTTTGTTTGAGAGTAACAGGCCAAAAGAGAACAGACTAGCACAATAATAATTCAATGAAGCTATCTTATTTCAGTCATGTAAAAAGCATAGCTGTATGTAAAAATGTACATATATTTACTGATCTCATTCCTATTAAGGTATACTTATCAAGGTAGGAGGACAGAACATGTTTTGTTTATGAATTAGTAGCTTGATTTATAAACTTTAAATATTAGACCTGTGTTATGTCATCCTCCATTTGCTGGTTTGCTCCAGGCCCTCAAATGTTGGAGGCAGCCACCTGTCTCTCTCTTGCTATTCAAGACAAGTTAAATATTTGACCTCTACCAGCACTCTGTGAAGTCTCAACCATTGCAGTAAACTTTGTTTTGTTAACAGTGATTTAGGGATGGCTTAGGACTTAGTTAACAAAGTAGTTAAGTTTTCCCTATTTCAACAGTTTGAATAATTTAAATAATACTGTACAGACGTGCGAGGGTTCCCTTGTGGTGCAGCGGGTTGAGGATCCAGCATTGTCACTGCAGTGGCTCAGGTCACTGCTGTGGCATGGGTTTGATCCCTGGCCTGGGAACTCCACACCTGGGGCATAGCCAAAAACAGACAGACCAAAACATTGTACAGGTTCAGAACCAAGGCTTTAAAATCTGGCATGAGTTTAAAATCTGACCTCATCAATTTTTATCTAAGTAAGCAAGGGCAAGTTACTTAACGTCTTTTGTCTTCACTTTCCACCTCTAAAACAAAGATAATTTCATTATTTCTTTGGGTTGTCGTGAAGGCTAGTAGTCTTTGCCCCAGTAAATAGTACCTATATAGGAACTGTGATTTATTGTCATGCCCACAGAGCACCTAGCCAGGCAGCCTACACAGCAGACCTGCCAGAGTGGCCTTCTGAGGAACAGCCTCGGGCAGCAGCAGCAGCAGGTGTACGGAACTCTGGCTGGCCATGCGCTCTTGGTCAGACCCAGAAGTCTAGTCAAGCCAGACTTCCGATCCTGGAAGGAAGACTCTTTCCTTCAGGTCCTGGGGGCTCTGAAGCCGCCTGATTACGGAAGAGCCCCCCCACTGGCTGGCCTGAGCAGGGACTGGGTGTGACAGCTGTGCGGTGGGGAGGAACCTTTGTTCCCGCTCTGCGTTGCTACCTGTGAGGCATGAACGCAGTGGCCGCAACTGTGGTGTGTTGGGGAGCTGGGTCCCAGGGCAGCTGAATGACAAGGCAGGGTTGCTGCGGGGTTTGCCGCATCGGTGTCTCTGTTTCAGGAGGCTCTCCCGCGTCTGCTGTGATGGGGGGGGGGTGGTCCCAGGCTGGGCGGGACCAAGGTCTGCTGCCTGAAGGTCAGAGCAGGGGCCGGTTTTCCGGGAGCTTTGCAAGTGGTCAGCTCCTCTTCTGGAATGGCAGCCCACCGAGGACCAGTCTTGGCAAGTAACCTGTATCCCTCAAATAGTATTAGTAATACATGAATCTAGTTTAATGATGGTAAGATGAGTTTATATTCCATTGGCCACCACTTCTATTTTAAGACTGTCTCTAGACTTGAATAATAATTCTCACTAATAGAGTTACGGTCCATTACATGTGTGTGAGGGAGCTTGCTTTATCTAGAGATACATTTAATTTTAGCCTTTGGGTGATCTTTAAAAGCAGAGTCCAGTTTATAAGTATATGCATTTTTAATTGACAAAAGTCACAAATAATTGTAATAAAAATATCATGCAAGGAAAGGAAGGTGGTAACATTAGCTATGAATTTATGGAAGAATAAAGAATTATCCTAAAATGTCCTGTTTGGATTTCCCATTATGGCACAGGGGAAACGAATCCGACGAGGAACCATGAGGTTGTGGGTTCGGTCCCTGGCCTCGCTCAGTGCGTTAGGGATCGAGTGCTGCCATGAGCTGTGGTCGCAGATGCGGCTTGGATCCTGCGTGGCTGTGGCACAGGCTGGCAACTGTAGCTCCGATTCGACCCCTAGCCTGGGAACCTCCATATGCCATAGGTGCAGCCCTAAAAAGACCATATATATAAATATATATATATATCATAAAATGTCCTGTTTTGAGAAAGAAAATGGTCTAATTGTGACCAATGGTGTTTCATTCTCTCTTTATGTGAGACCTCAGTACAACAAATACATCTTATATTCAAACACCCGTAAAACCCTTTAAGGAACTGGTCTTTTATGTGCCAAATTCAACCCCAAATTACAGATACAACCCCTGGCCAACAGAGTTTATTTTTAAGACTCGGAGAGCCTGTTCACTGTGTCATTTCTAGCAGGCACCAGCTAATGACACAGAAGAGAAAGGAGAAAGAATCAACGTGGAAAAGCATGGCGATGCTGCTGCAGCCTGATGGCATGACTGTGTCGTGCCCTTTGAGAAATTAAGAAATTTGGTTGAAAAGTACTGATCCTTGGAGACTCCAAAACAGAATCCTCGTGCTCATCTTTAAGTGTGTGAACTTGTTAGCCTGCTTTAGCAAAGAGAAAAACGAGAGTTTTGCTCTAGGATACTCAGTTATGTTCCTGTGGAAAAATTCAAAGAAGTTAAGGTTGAGCGATTTGCTCCTTTATGGAACTTGGACCCATGCTCTCAGGGCCTATTTCAGGTCAGAGGAATTCCCTCGTTCTTGCCTCAGCTGACTGTTGTTCCATCTTCTTTCGTTGATTAAACTGAGGCCTCGAGCAGTAAATTACTCTTCAGACAGGCCTGCAGAAGAAGTCAAGACTCAAACCCGTGACTACTGACTCCAGGACTTGGAATCCGTAACTTTACCCTTTTTACTTCTCTGGCTGCCTTAAAAGCGCTGTCATAAATAGGCAACAACTGGACTCACCCATCCAAATTGTCCAAACCTTTATCCACAGTACCTCAGCTCAGTCGCGCCAGCCATCCCGCCCCTGCTCGCGAATCACTTGCCTCTTGTCGTTGAAGAGCTCGAACCCCCAGAATATTCTTTCATAGCTGAAGCCAAAACTGGGCTTAGGGCATGTTCGGGTAAGGCTATCCAGACCTGATGCTTCAGTAACCTTAAGACTAACCTTAAGAATCATTCTGCTCGGGAGCTAACAGTCACAGCAAAATTTCATGTTTGTAGTGGGATGGGGAGCGGAGAGGCGCTCGCAGAGGCGGAAGGACCCGCTTCCAGCCTTGGCTTTACCACCCCTTAGTTGTCTCTGAATTTCTGTTTCCATGTCTAAAAGAAGGATGGTGAGACCTGTTTTTCAAGGTTATTATGAACAGTGATTAGCTAGTGGAGTAGGCGTTTTATGAAATGTGGTTATTATTATTCATGGCCAAGGACTTGCACTCACCTTATGCAAGAGAATATGAGCACATGTGGATTTTCTAGATAGTAAATTTCATCCTTGAAAACCATCTTTTGATGAACTGCCTCAAAATCTCTTAGAATTCCAACAATTCCTTTTTGTTCCCTAGGAAACTCAGAAAATACTTAAGAACAAAGTTAATGAAAGAATGAATGAATAGAAGGCTAGAAAGCTCTAGATTTTCATGTCATATGAAAAAGTTTTCACTTCATATATGCATGAAGTAAGTTTTTTCATCCTAAATTTTATCATACTGGTATCCACGAAAGGGCACCTTTGAGATTTGGTAGGGTTGCTTTTTGCTCCAAACTAATTTTCTCTTTATTGTTGTTTCTCCTTCTTCGCTCTGAGGC
The DNA here is from genome assembly GCF_016906955.1 of Phacochoerus africanus. Lineage (NCBI taxonomy): Eukaryota > Metazoa > Chordata > Mammalia > Artiodactyla > Suidae > Phacochoerus > Phacochoerus africanus. Next base: position 138,194,288 of record NC_062553.1, on the reverse strand, counting down.
CTCCTTGATACGTCCATAAACAAATGAAACTACCTGTAAGTGAGCAAATGTTGTGTCTTTGAATGACTCTAAATTAAGGATTTCGGTAATTAAATCTTGTGCATAGGAAGGCATTTGAGCATCATGACTGAAGCCATACAACTGTGTATTTGGGTTTATTTTGCTCCCTTAAGTCTTCTTTTTGCCTAAAATAATATTTCTAGTTGCTTTTATTTATGACCCTTAATTATAATTCTTTGTAAGCGAGGCAAGTCAATGATGAGCTCACCTTTAAAAAGTGTTCATTTTAAGCAAAGAAACGAACTTTATTGCTACATGTCCCTAGTTTACTAGTGTCATTGACAAGATAGATCAAAATTTTACAATGTATGTATTTGTGTGCCCTCATTAAAGTCATGAAAAACAATAATTTGTTAATAGACAGTGGATATTCCAAAATCTGAAACTATGTTAAATACCCACATGTAGTCAAATATGAGCAGATTGGGGCTATGACATATACTTTTATGACTCAGGAGATCTAATTTATGAACATTGTTACAAGGCTTTTAATGGACTGAAAATGAAGTCAGATTAAACTTCTTCCTGATGAGATTAGAGCTCCAATCACAACACATAGACTAATAAATGTTACCTTTTAAGTAATGAGGGTCCCATCAAAGCCCTTTTAATTCAAATCAAATTGTAATTGGAAATATTTCGGACACTGAAGAAAATCATAGAATAGAAAACACACGTTGGGTCGAACATCTAAATTTTGAGCATCTAGTTTCTGCAAGCCACTGCATTCCCTGCTGAAGAAATACAGAGAGAGGAAGGAGGCGAGACTCGAAACTCCACGGGCTCACAAAACTACAACGGTGCTATTGATTGTGAGATAGACTCTCATTTTATACAACAGGAAAAAGGAGGAAAACAAAACTGTCAAGCAGATGCAGGATGTCCTTGTATTGACTGTGAGACGTGCACCTATGCTGGAGATGTTAAGTGCGAAAGACCGTCTATCCTAGACTCCGTGGGAACTATTTCTCCTAGACTGTAGTTGGGACCTCTAGTGCGAGCTCTGCGGTGATACAAACGGTAATAAAGGCGCAACCAGGCCTGAGAACGGAGAGGAGGTCCTGATGTTGACCGGAAGATCAGAGAAGGCTTATAAGGAGGAAACAGCCGTGTGAGCCCTTGAGAGAAGACTGCAGTTTGGACCTGTGTGGGGAAGGTGCAGGAGAGGGTTCCCAAAGGAGAACAGAGATGCTGAAAGGTTCGGAGAACCACATGAACCGTACACATGAACAGTTGGCCGCCTGGGAAGTAATGAGAAACAAGTGAAAGGTGACAAACTAGATATTCTGACTGGGGCGCTGAGGTGCAACAGAGGTGCTGGGCAATGAGACATTTCAAAGAATTTGGCTAAAAACCAATGACCTGAGTCTCTTGAATTTCTCGGCACATCAAACTGTAAAAGGATTGAAACACTGGTGATGGGAAGGCTGGAGAGGAGAATTCCTTTGTAGAGACCCGCACTGGGGGGGAGATTTAGCGAGGGGCTTTAACAGGGCCACTCCGAGGGCTTCGTCTGTGTGCTCTGCACTTGAGGAAGTGGTGGACCGCTGCTCAGCTCTGCCCAGGGGTCTGCGCAGCCAAGTGGAAAGTCACATGGGCATGTCACTCTCCTAGCCAGTCAGATGCTTGTCCATTTGAGGGACCAGACATGGAAACGAAGATAGGGCCATTACTTTAAAAGGGACCCTGGAGTTCCTATGATGGCTCGGAGGGTGAAGAACCTGACATGCTGTCCGTGAGGATGTGTGTCCAATCCCTGGCCTTGCTCAGTGGGTTAAGGATCCGGTGTTGCCGTGAGCTCTGGTCACAGATGCGGCTCGAATCCGGCGTTGCTGTGGCTGTGGTGTAGGCCGGCAGCTACAGCTCCGATTGGACCCCTAGCCTGGGAACCTCCATATTTTGCAGATATGGCCCCACAAAGACAAAAAAATAAATAAATAAAAAGGGGAGGGGGATCCTGCCCAGTTGGTGGCTTACAGAGTAGGTAGACAGCAGCTGTGGCAGGACCCTGGGAGCTGAAAGAAATGTGGGGTGGCCCGCTAAAGGAGAACCCCTGCCTCCACGGGGATTCACCTTCAGAAGAAGAGGCAGCTGTCAGCATCGGTCAGGACCAGAGGGAGGACGCGCCGTCGGAGCTCAGAATGAGCAGAGCCCCCTCCCTCCTCTGCCCGCCTTTCCCCCTCCAGCTCCGGCCGAGCGTGGTCAGCAGCAGCAGGTGACCGGTGAAGGAGGACGTGAGCGGCACAGAAGGAGAATGTCTCCTCCCTTTTCTACTGCAAGCGGCAGTTTGTCCCAGGACCCAGCTCAGGGGAAGGAAAGAAATTTAATTTCACACTAAATTTAGAGCTTGGCCGGGTGTATTCCACCGACACATTCGATCGCTGAAGTCAGATCATGGTTAAAACTCAGAGTAAAAGGAAAGACTAAGTCTCTGAGGAGGAAAAGGTCTTGAGATTGTCTCAAATGTGCGTTTGGGGCAGGAGATGGAGTGATGCCGCCGGCCAGTGTTAAAGGGCCGGTTAGAGACACGAGGCGTGCTACTTCCGTGGTCACACCCCAGGAATCCCGGTGTCCAGCGTGTGACGAGAGGGGTTTGGACCACGTGGCGTGGGCCTGGCTGTCAGACCAAGAAGTCTGGACTTGATTCTGTGGGTGGGTGGGGACACGCCAGAGGGCCTTGAGCAGGGACCGACTGACAGGGTCACGTCTGGGTGTGTTGTCGCTTCAGTGCTGTGCGTCAAAGTGTGTGGTTCCTTACGTCCCACGCTTAGAGAGGACCGTGTTGCTTCACCTGGTCCTGTGCAGCTTTCGTATTGGAAGTGACCATCGCGCTCTTTTGATGGGGTTGATGTGAAACCTCAGTGAAACAGCCGTGTCATCACAATCACTTGGTACAGCGTTACGGAAACCAGAAGAAGAGACCAAGCACTGGAAGGAAGTTTGCAACCCTCGAGCATACGGAACAGGACAAAGAGGTCCGTCTAAACAGGGCGGTGCTGTGATGGTTAACTGGGAGCGCAGTGATGCTGTGTAACAAAATCCGCAGATGCCCAGGATCGGGCAGCGATGAGCTTTTCCTGAGGGAGCGTGACTCGGGGTTGGCTGGGGTTGGCTGATCCAGGCTGGGTCCGGCGGGGCTAACTCAGCTGTGCTCTGTGGGTTTCTCACGCCCTGGCAGGCTACCCCAGACATATCATCTCGCAGGTATGGCCGAGAGGCAAGAGCACACGTAGAAACAGAAAAGAGCTTTTAAACCTTTGGGCGTGATGTGTCTATGAACACGGGAGGTCTGAGTAAGTCACATAGCCAAATCTAAGTTAAAGGGTGAGGAGGTAGCTCCGATTTTTAGTGAAAGTAACTGCACAGTCACATGATGTGGTTAATTAATTTTATGTGTCGACTTGATTGTCGTGGGCTGCCCGTCTAGTCAGACATTCTCAGTGCGTCTCTGTGGATGTTTCTGGATGACATTGACTCTTGAATTGGGTCGTGACGTGTAGAGGAGGGCATGAATAGAGAGAAGAGAGATCACTTACCATGTGGGTATTTTCTGTGGGCCAGTTCGGTGCCCTCAAATAGGGTGGGCTTTGTGTTCCACTTTGGTCTTCTTAGCCCCTGTCTTACAAAAAGCCTACTTTTTTCACTTTTGGTTTGTTTTTGTTTTCACTTTTTTCACAACATACCAGTGAAGGAAAGGGAGAAAAAGATGCTTCTCAAAAAAACCAAAATGACCCACCAGTATAGCTTGATGCCACAGTCCATTCCAGGCTGCCAGATCTCCTCCAAGGCTCTTCCCCTCGCTAACTCTCTGCGTCGAATTTATCTGCTGCCTGCCGAAAATCACTTGTAACCACGTAACCATCTCCTGTTTCTCCTTTTCATTTTTTATATCTGCCGTTATCCTAACTAGATTAATCTATGTCTCCCCGAAATTCCAGCCTGTGCTCCCATGTCTTAAAAGAGCCGTTTGGATAAAACCAAAGCAATTAGCACAAGGCCTAAATCCTGCAAATCCCTAAAATCCTGCCCTCTGCCTACTTAGCAGTCTTATCTTGTGCTCTCCGTGGCTCTTGGGATCAAGTCCAAATTCCCTAAGACAATTTATAAAGTCATTTTTAAAATCTAAACTTCCAAAAATTGTCCAGCCTCGTCTTTCCCTAGCCCGCACTACTTCCCTTCCCTCAGCTCCCCTTGCACTTTCGAATTTATGGCATTCGTAAGCCGTTGCCTCTTTGTGGAGTCCTTTCTCAGTTATTCCTCTAGCTAGCTCTGATTCTTTCTGTCCCTGTGTGTGTCTCCATAGGTGTATTTCCTCCAGAAAAACTTCTGCATTCCCCAGCTGTGGGTCTGGGGTCCGGCATCCTATCCTTTTTCACCTTAACATGCATCATAAACATTTTCATTTCCTGCCGACACGCTACTCCTCTCCACGCGATCTAGTTTAGTTTTTCAATTGGGGGGAGATTGTTTCCTTAAAATAATGTGTGCATAGTTCCTGAAATCCATGGCAACAAAAGACAGCCAGACTTCAGAAGTGACTGGAACCAGTAGGTGGAGAACCACTGAAAATGAAGCCAACCAGAGTTCCCGTTGCTGCACATGGGAAAAGAATCCAGTTGGTAACCATGAGGTTGTGGGTTTGATCCCTGGCCTCGCTCCGTGGGTTGGGGATCTGGTATTGCCGTGAGCTGTAGTGTAGGTTGCAGATATGGCTTGGACCTAGTGTTGCTATGGCTGTGGTGTAGGCTGGAAGCTGTCGCTTCGATTTGACCCCTAGCCTGGGAACCTCCATATGCCGGGGGTGGGGCCTTAAAAAGCAAAAAGAAAAAAAAAAGAAAAAAAACAAAGCCAGCCATCTCTTAGATCTATGCCCTCTCTTTGTCCTTGCTGTTCTCTTCCTGTCCTTAATAATTCTTATCTTCCCAAAGATTAGCTACTCTGACTTCATCACAGAGCTCTAACTCTTGACTTTGCACCTCCTCAGTTCCAATTTCACAGAGAAGCAGAACGGGAGAATATTCCGTCTGGCTCACAAAGGGCCAGTGTCCGTTACTGACCCAAACATCTCTAGCCAGGGAGGCGGTCACACAGTATGAGCTTGTGTTGGGGGCTTCAAATCTGGGGGTTGAAAAGCAAACCTGAGAAAATGGCATTCTTATTGCTGACCTAAACAGTACTTTGTGTAGAAAGCTCTGTCCCTCCCTCACAGAGTTTACTGCTAAATGCTGGGAAAGTTATTATAAAAGGCATATCCATAATAAATATATGTATAACGACTGCAAATGTTAATAATTCTCCTTAGATTTACAAGCTTCACAATGTACCTAGAAGCCCTGGTTGGGGTTACCATGAACTAAGCAGACACCTCAGATAACTTTCTGTAGTTGGCATTAGAAAGTGAAGCTCTTGTTGGTAATAGTACCTGTATTTTGCAAATTGACATAGTCAAATTTCGCATAAAAGAAAGCTACATTTATTGTATGTAATTGTGGAGGAAAAATAGTCTTGTTTACCCCAAATATATATTTGATAAAAGGAGCTAATGAAGGTTAATTGTTAAAAAAAAAAAATCTCTGTTAAATGTAATTATTAGAAAATAGTTTTTGGTTAATTTTTAATTCAAATTGTCAATCACTGGAGGAAGTACTGATTAGAATTAGAAATCTGTGTTATCTGAATTTCATGTGCACAGAGACTATCTCCAAATGACTTAGCAACTTAATTTTTTTTTTGTCTTTTTAGGGCTGTACCCACAGCAAATAGAAGTTCCCGGGCTAGGGGTCAAATCAGAGCTACGGCTTCCGACCTGCATCACAGCCACAGCAACACCGGATCCGAGCCATGTCTGTGACCTATAGCATGACAGCAGTAGCAGCCTAGAGCAATGCTGTATCCTTAACCCACTGCGCGGGGCCAGGGATCGAACCCGCATCCTCGTGGAAACGAGTCGGATTCATTTCCGATGCGCCATGCGGGAACTCCCTTCTTGTCACCTCTGGCCTCTGCCATACTGTTACCCGCTTCTTCAGATCTCTAACTTAGGAAGCTCCCTTTCAAGAATCACGTTATTTATGACCCCCGTGCTCCTCATTATGCTTCAATCAGAAGATCTTTTGCCCTTTTCTCGTGGTAGCAGATAAAGGGGTAAATAACAGCCATGAATTAGTGTATGGAAAAATCATGGTGTTGAGAAACCAAGGTGCTTCACTGGCTAACAGAAAAAGAGATGGTGGTAGATCTGGAATGTTTGAAAAGACTGTTGCCTGATGGGCGTGTGAGATGAGTATTAAGGGCTTGTTTTGCCTTCCGTAAACCCGACTCACATGAGCGTACACTCTTTAAAGAACATGGAAGCTAGCTAGCACCATGCCATAGCGACACTCGAGCACAAAACAAAGAGACGGTAATGCTCACGTGAAGGAGCAATGCGTGAAAACGAGAAAAGAGGGACTGATCAGCGGAGCTTAAAGTGAAAAGTGCAAGTAGTCAGACTAGGCTGGTTCAGGAGCTGGTGAGTCCTCCCTGGGTGTGCTCATTTTCTGTGCAGCGGTCACACGACAGACCCAGTCGATAGTTCCAGTGCCCAGACACCTTTGACAGTCCTCGCGACATGCCCCTTAGATGGACTTTGCTGGTAAAACGCAGAGAGCCTGAGATCTCCTCCAGCAGTTGTCTGGCTAAGCTTCCTGCAGTCTGAGAGTGAGAGGGTTAAGTGTTGTGATCATAAACCGTACCGTAATTGCTCTCAGACCTATTAGCAGAATGTCTTGCATAGAGTGTCATCTTGCCATTCCCCATGGGCCCTGTTCACTTACCCCTTGCATTTTGACAGTTATTAGCATCCAAGCACAAAACATCATGGCTACAACACAGAGCTATCCGCATCGTAATGTATCAACATCACCTTGGTTTCTGGGAATAATTATTAAACCTCGATTTTAATTGGAACACGGGAAAGGAAAGCCAGGCTTTTACATTTATCTTTTAAAAATGCTAACAAGAAAATTAATTTCTAATGAGATCACAAGAAATAAAACTATACGTATCTCCTTCTGAGGCCATGTTGTCACATTTACAGGAAATCAGGAGTCCTCGGCATACTTCTTGTGCTTTCACTTTGAAAATATCGTCTAGCTCTCTTTAGGCTGTTGCGACATGTAACTCATACACGGAGAAGTTCTGAGGAATCCGATTGTTTCAGCCAAATGAAATGTTTTCCGCCCGGACTCTCTTGCTGTGTTTCTTGCATTGCAAACTCTCCCATTCGCCAGCTCATTTCTCCTTCATTCCTACGTGTTTCTTCATTTGTGGGCCAGGATCCATTGGCCTGTTTTCCCACCCCTAGTTTTTTGATAGGGAGTAGCTACTTTAAACAAAGAGCTTCCTGCTTAGGGAAGCCGAATCCTCGTTCTTTCACTCATGAAATAAATATTTCTCAGAGCCAACTTCTAAAATATCTGACTAGGCTTCATTTGTCTTTGTATCCACCCCCTTATTGACCGAATGCTTACAATATTGGAACTCTCGTAGGAGCTAGATATACAAAGAGAAGTGATAATACACGATCCCCACTCTTGAAAAGCTCGCGCTGTGGCCGTGGTCGTGTGTGTGGTCATGCCGTCAACCAGACAGAGATGAGACCCCATCACAGGGATCTCATGCATATTTAGCTGCCTTTCCCTGAAACCGCTCTCAAGTCCATTTACCCATCTTTGAAGAAAACAACGCCTATGGGATATGAAATGCCATGGAAAATGTATAATTAATAAGAGGAGAGTATTTCCGATTTCAAAGTATACCTTCTAGTGTAATTCAAGTCATAATGCTATAAATTACACTTGACCCCAAACTTTAGTGGCTTAAGATAATAACCGGATGATTATTGCTCGTAGGACTTCATAGGCTGAGAGGTTCTTCTAGGCTCAGCTGGTTTCCTCGTGTGCGAACAGTGACCTGTGGGTTGGACAGGCAGCTCTGCTCGTTTCGGCGGGACACTTTCACATTTGGGGTCATTTGACTGACAGCTGGTCTAGAATAGCCTCAACTCCTCTTCAAGTTCTCATGAAGTGGCAGAGACATAGGAGTCAGTAAGCCCAATGATTACGAGAGCAAGCAGTTTGGGTTTTGTTTTTGCTTTCGTGTTCGTTTTTGTTTTTGCTTTCTTTTAATGGCTGCCCCTGCAGCATATGGAAGTTCCCAGGCTGGACGTCAAATTGGAGCTGCAGCTGCTGGCCTATGCCACAGTCACGGCAACGCTGGATCCTTAACCCACTGAGCGAGGCCAGGGGTTGAACCTGCATCCTCATGGATACCAATCGGATTAACCCTGTTGAGCCGCAACAGGCACTCCCACACGTGCAGTCTTATTAAATCTCGGCTGTCATTCTATTGAAAACGTGAATTTGTAATTCCCCCCAAGGTCTTCTTAAGGCTCATCTTGCACATGGCAGCGCTCCCCAGCTGCTTCTTTCTCTTACTTTTCTCTCCCTTCCTTTCCCTTCCCGTCTCTTCCCTTCCTTTCCCTTCTTTTCCTTTCTTTCCCTTTTTTCTTCCCTTCTTTTCTCTTTCTTTCTTGCTGGTGCTGGATTGGATTTGAAAATATCGGTGTGATTTCATTTTTCAGTGTCTTTTAATACATACAGAAAAATAAACCTAGATCTAAATGTACATACAGATATTCTCTATCTCTGTCTACTGTGAGAGCCTGGGACACCGCAGTAGCAGTTAGCACCCAAGTAATGGCATCACAAGACTATTTTATGCTAAAAGAAAACAGAGTTCCTTGGAGAAATGACTGATTCCCAGGGCTGAGGGAGAGGGAGTCCAAGAGGAGGCTGGGGCATGTCGCGGTGCTGTAAGAATGGCGGACACCTGCCAAAAGAACTCGGAAACTCACTTGAAAAAGCTCCCACTGCTGAATCTGGGATACTTTTATTTTATTTTATTTTTTTGTCTTTTTTTTTTTGCCTTTTTTAGGTCCGCTCCTGCGGCATATGGAGGTTCCGAGGCTAGGGGTCGAATCGGAGCTGTAGCCACCGGCCTACGCCAGAGCCACAGCAACGCGGGATCCAAACCGTGTTTGTGACCTACACCACAGCTCGCGGCAATGCCGGATCCTTAACCCACTGAGCGTGGCCAGGGATCGAACCCACCACCTCATGGTTCCTAGTCGGATTCATTAACCACTGCAACACGACAGGACCTCCTCTGGGATACTTTTAATATCAAAGTAAAGAATGGTAGTAATGGATTATAATGCACAAAATGAAATTGGAATCTGTCTCTACTATAGGAAAATAAATGAAAATATAAAATCTTAACGAGAAACAGGAACGATATAATCCAAAGTACCACTCCGCAAAATATGTATGAGTTTAATGAGGATGAAAATCTTTGCAGTAGAGACACCTAACAGGTACAACATTAATCATTTAGCCAAAGTGGCCTTTCTCAGCCGTGGGACACATCGAAACTGTGCAGGAGTTGATAGGCTGCAGTCAGAACACAGCATCACTTCCCTGATATTTTTGCCAATGATGCATGACACGGCTCTAAGCATGACGAAATATCAGACAAATTAAAATGGAGGCAAGTTCAGCAAGAGAACCGGCCTGTTGTCTTCCCAAGTGTCAAGGTCACGGACGACAAGGAACGACTGAGGAACTCCTGTGGTCTGGAGGTTAAAGGGAAAGACCAGATGTGACAAGAATAACCTGTCTTACTCAGAACTGGACTCTTTTACCATTAAGGACGTTATTGGAACACTGGCGGAACTTGAATAGGGTCTGAGGACTTGAAGGCTGTAATGTATCAGTATTAGCTTCTGGCATTAGAAGGTCTTGTGGTTATGTAAAAAAATGTCTTTGGAGGAAATAAATATTAACGTAGTCATGGCTGGTACATCCAGTCAGCAACTTTACTTTCCAATGGCTGGATAAAATGGAAGGTTCTTTGTACTGCATATCCAACTTTACTGCAATTATTTCAGAATGTAAGAAAGAATCCGCCTCTCCCCGAACTGTATAAATCTTAAAATTAGTGACATTTCATAGTGCCATGAGCCTGAAGGCAGATCTGCATGGAATACAATCGTGGAACAAAGGTGACCAATGGCAGATACAGTCCTCAATTTCAATCTTGAGGAAATAAAATTATAGTAGTTATTTCTTGAGCATTTACTTCATGAAGCCTGTCATCGAATATGTATTATTTCCGATCCTTGACTCGTACTCGCGGGTCAAGCCTGGGGACGTGTGTCTCAGGCAAGTTAAGTCACGCTGTCGGCAGAGAGCGCGCCTGGGATTCAAACCTCCATCTGTCTGGCTTCCAAACTCACCCCGCCCGCATTATTCGGCCACCACTTCTTCCAGGAGCTATAGCTCCCGTGTGTCATGGTTTGATGTGGGTGTTCCAAATTATTTCCTTTTTTCTCAAGTACTTCCCACATCACTGAATTTCTCAGTGTTACTGCTTTGAGATAAGGTATTTTTCCAGAAGCCCCTGGAAAGGTACTCACTAATGAACGGGATAATTTCCGGGAAGAAATGAAGAAGGAGATTAGTGGTATTTTCTAGCTCTGGGGAAATTAGAGCAAGGGACAAACCGAGGGCTGGTAATTAGAATTGGAAGAAGGGTCATCAACAAGAGACTTGGAACTTTCTGTTTCGAGTTGTGTCTCATTCATAATAGGTACTCAGTAAATAAACTTAGAATGAATGAGTAAATTGGGAACAAGGAGACTCCAAAGAAAAAAATGTGTCCCGCTTTGCGGCGTTCCCATTGTGGCTCAATGGAAATGAATCTGACTAGCCTCCAGGAGGACGCAGGTTTGATCCCTGGCCTCTCTCAGTGCGTTGGGGATCCGGCGTTGCCCTGAGCTGTGGTGTAGGTCGCAGATGCGGCTCCTAGCCCACATTGCTGAGTCTGTGGTGTAGGCCAGCATCTGTAGCTCCAAGTAGACCCTAGGCGGGGAACTTCCGTTTGCCATACGTATGCCCCTCGGCGCCCCCCACCAAAAAAAAACCCAAAAGTGTCCTACTTTTCCCATTTTGCTTAAAGGTAATTGGAGTTCCAGCCAACATGTGTTAGAAACTTTGGGAGGGTACTGTGGACACGGTCGATCCATTTTGCTGGATACTGTTCCTTAAGTGGTTCTGATTTCAGTAGGAAACATATAAGTGTATCTACTTTTCCCCTTGTGTCTGTTAATCCTAACATAAATCTTTTTGATGCTGAATAATGAATACTAATCATGGGTAAAGTATAGAGGATGGCTGTTCCAGTGCACTCTAATGTGACTTGGCATATCCAAAATATTTTTGTCCCCTGATAAAGCTCTTGCAGTAAGTGTCTGTGTCCCTGCCAGAAGATATCAAACATGACAGACAGCAAAACTATCCAGGGCAGGGCAGGAATGGCTTCCAAGTGTGGGGCTACTCCAGGTGTCTCTGGATCATCCAGGAGAAGAGCAACAAGGTGCTTTTCAGTGACGGGCGTTCTCTCGTCCAGGTGTCGGTGGCAATAGAAAACACCAGCACGCAGAGCAAAACTCCAAATTCCCATCAGTCTTTATGGATGCAGCCCAGTTTGTAAGTCTGCCCAGAATCAAGTGGGAATTAATTCTTTCTAGACACCATGTGTCAACCTAATTTGTGGATTCCTTCCCTCCTGAGTTATTGGCAGAGGCAAATACAGTGTCAGTTGCATTGTTTTCTCACCTGAGCTGTAGTTAGTGCTTGCTAGGGGGTGGGGGTTTTTTTGTTTGTTTTGGGGGTTTTTTGGGTTTGGTTTTTTTTTTTTGTCTTTTTAGGGCCGAGTCCGCAGCATGTGGAGATTCCCAGGCTAGGGGTCAAATCAGAGCTGTAGCTGCCAGCCTACACCATAGCCACAGCAACGTGGGCTCTGAGCCGAGTCTGCAACCTATACCACAGCTCGCGGTAACGTGGGATCCTCAACCCACTGAGCGAGGCCAGAGATGGAACTCAGATCCTCGTGGACGCTAGTCTGGTTCGTTATGCCAGGCCACGGTGGGAACTCCAGATCTTGCTAGTGTTAATATGAATAAGGACCAACCTAGAAATGGAGAAATGTTGATTGAAGTAAGTTAAAATTTCGGAAATGCCGAGATCCTTTGTTTAAGCCTTCTATTGCTGTGGTAATACGGTTTATTTATGAGAGAAATCAGGAATGTCCTGCTGCTGAGATTCTTCTCGTTCGTCACGAAATGCCCTGTCTCGTCCTGCCGCGCTGCAGACCGGTGGCGAATGCCATGCTTCCCGTAGTCCCTGCGCAACGCGGGGGCTGGATGTCACCCTGTGGGTGATGGTGTGTGTCTGTCTTTCCCCGTGCTTTTGACAGTGGTCGTAGATAAAGATGGGCCACTTCTAGTGAATTCTGCATCTTAATGGGTGCGGCCCCCATCTGATAAGCTCCTGACCTGGAGTCTGCGTTTCGTCACCCTGCGTGCCAGGCCCCTCCTGATCTGGCTGCTGCCTATAATCCCAGCATCAGCTCCTGCAATGCCTTTTAATTCTTTTCCTTCAAGGAAGGATAAATTACTTACGGCCCTGACACGCTGCCCTAGTCTTGTGCCCTGTCCTTCTTTGACCTCCTCTTTGCCCTCAACCAGGAAGTCTTCTCTGGTCAACCCCCTTCTCTCCCTTGCGGCCACATCAACAAACAGTTCTTTTTTTTTTTTTCCTGTCTTTTTTTTTTAGGGCCGCACCTGTGGCATGTGGAGGTTCCCAGGCTAGTGCCCAAATCGGAGCTGTAGCCACTGGCCTACACCACAGCCACAGCAACGCCAGATGCAAGCCGTGTCTGCAACCTACTCCACAGCTCATGGCAATGCTGGATCCTGAACCCACTGAGCAAGGCCAGGGATCAAACCCGCATCCTCGTGGGTGCTCTTCAGATTGGTTTCTGCTGAGCCACAATGGGCACTCCAGTTCACGTTTCTTAGACTACGGAAGAGACTCAGAATCGTCTGTGATTTAACTGTTGTCTTTATCACCTTACCCTGTAACCTTCTGTTCGAGCATCCTTCACCATCCCTAGAGAGTTATATTTGGGATTAGAGACCATAACTTACCTTGGTATCTTTAATCCCAAGCGCAGGGCTTGGTATGTTCAATATCAGCTTGTTGAATGGATAAGTGATACCCAAATTAGAGGAAAAAATGTTAAAGTTGGGATCAGGCTGTATCTATGCTTCCATTGTGTTGTGGTTTTAAAATTAAGATACTCTCTTGATGAAGCCTTTTGTTTCACTGAGCGGTGATAAAAAGTATATTAAAATTTCGGCCGTCAGATCACATTGAACTTTTGCCTTTCGCAGAACAAACCCAGGCTTCGCTAACACTTTCTTTGCTGGCATGTGTAATCAAGACATTAGCTTCCGCCCATGCCAATCACATATCACCAATCATAATAGAAATGTAAGGGGACTATTGCTTGTATCTGTGCCTTTCTCTTTCTTTGCTAAGCCTGTTTGCTGGTGTTCTGTCTTTACCGAGCAGCGTTCACACAAGCTCTGTCTGACCAAGTCGCTAGCACCATATTTCAGATGGAATGTGAAGACTTTTGTGCAGAGCTGCTTTTTAGGTGGCTGTGAAGTCTGACCTTTAATTAGCATTCCTATCTGTTGTTCGCAAAGCATGCTGTTTAATCCAATTTTTATATTGAAGACAAAAAGAAAACACAGGAGTATTTCTTGCATAGAGACAGTGACAGAAAAACATGTTCGGATTTTTTAATCAAAGGGATGTGAACCCCTGGGCTTGGACACTGATTATATCTGCAGAAGTTCTGATGAGCAGGAAACCCAAGGCTGGTGGGACTTGGGAGATGCGCACTGGGGCTGAGGCTGGAAACCCAGCTGGATGTGGAGTGTCTCTGAGAAGCATGGTTGCTATTTTTGTTAGAGGTAATTGATGGTCAGTAGCGACTGGCTCTGTCACTTCTACTCGTTTGAACTGCGCCTGATGGGCCTCTTGTTACCCGTGGAGAGGCTACCTCTAGGCCCACAGCGCTTTTCAATTCATTATTCTCTTTAGGCAAGTGATTGAGTCCCCCGGTAATACCTTTAATGGATGCTGTGCTGCTAAACCAAGAAAGCTCAGGATGGAAGAGACAGGTATTTATTTTTAATGGGGTCACCCTGTATCAGGTGAAACTCTTTGCTCACGGGTCAAATGCAAGTGTCACACTGAGTGGATGTTTCGATAAGATGAGCCGGGAGTAGAGCTTGTTCATGCTACAGTTCCTTAGCCACCTGTCTTTGAGAGTATGCACTGCTAACAGGCTTGTAAGTCATCCTTGTTGACAACTGGTGGCATGGAATCACAAGACTGAGAGACAGAACTTGGCCATTTTTTTTCAATTGACGTATAAAGATTTTGCCTTTTTGATATTCCAGACACTGATAATTCTAGCAATTTGAGCTTCTCTTTGTCTACTCTGGGGCAGGTTTTGGCAAAGTAGTCAGTTTTTCCCTGCCTGTCTGAATAGGACTGACTTAGTTGCTATGATAAAGACTCTTTGCATGGTGGATTGTGTATCTTGGAGCTCACCTTCCCCTTCTTCAAATTTATACACTTCAGTATGCTTTCAAAGATATTATCAGTAAATTAAATCAAGAAAGCCGGGGAGTTCCAGTTAGGGCTCAGCGGAAACAAATCTGAATAGCATCCATGAGGACACAGGTCCGATTCCCGGCCTCGCTCAGTGGGTTAAGGATCTGGCGTTGGCCATGAGCTCTGGGCTAGGTCACAGTCGTGGCTCGGATCTGATGTTGCTGTGGCTGTGGCGTAGGCCAATGGCAACAGCTTGGATTCGACCCCTAGCCTGGGAACTTCCGTATGCCTCGGGAACGGCCCTGAAAAGACAAGACGAGACAAGACAAGAAAGCCAGCATTGCTATTCTACCCTTCAGGTTGGACACAAGCGTTAGAAATCAAAAACATTAAGATTTCATTCTTTTTTTTAAAGAAAAAAGCAGGTAGGTCATATTAGACACTGATACCCTCTTATTTTTCCTCATTGTTCTCTTTTTAAAATTCAGAAGAATTAGTAATCTATGTATTTTATGTTTCAGTAACTCTAATTGTTGCTTACAGTTCTGCTATTAAATAGCTGGATATGGAGTTCCCATCGTGGCTCAGCAGAAACGAATCTGACTAGCATCCATGAGGATTCAGGTTCCATCCCTGGCCTCAGTGGGTTAAGGACCCATTGTTGCCATGAGCTGCCATGAAGGTCGCAGATGAGACTTGGATCTGGCGTTGCTGTGGCTGTGGTGCAGGCCAGTGGCTACAGCTCCGATTTGACCCCTAGCCTGGGAACCTCCATATGCCATGGGTGTGGCCCTAAAAAGACCAAAAAAAAAAAAAAAATAGCCGGATAAAGTATGTATAAGATTTAATGTACAGAAAATGATGGGGTGAGATGGTAGCTTTCTTACGTCTATTCTGATTTTATGAGTGTATGATCTCATGTTCTTTGGGAAGCGATAACAAACTCATAAAATAATATCATGATTCCTACAGAGCCTCTGTGTAGTATCTAACTTTTCAATGTGTATGAGATTTAAACCTACCTTATTTGGTTTCTTAACAGTTTTTTTTTCCTCAGAAAATAGTAAAATAAGGAAACCAACAAGGTCTTAGAAAGCAGCCATGTTATTAGCATCATTGAAAGGCTTACTGCAATATGCCTTCCTTGGACTGTTAGGAAGTTGCCTGTATGAGGTAGTCAGTGAATGAACCAGCCAAGTGTATGGTTCTCAGAATCTGCCCAACTCCTCCAACAAGACATACCAACTCCCCCAGTATGGAGCAATGAGCTATTTTTTCTTACTTTAAAAAATATATCTTTTCCTTTAAAAAAATTAGCTATACAGCTAAATATGTAACTAAAATTAACTAAAGTATAAAATAATAGATTTATTCAGTTCAGACTGGGACATTAAAATTGTATCAAATAGCTACCATGTCCCAGGCTTTTGTCTAATTGTTGTGGGTATAAAAATATATCAGACAAGCTGCTGTAAGATCTTACAATGTGGGTGGTGAGTAAATTCACTTGAAAAGAGGGTTTTAGTCCCATGCGATACATTGAATGTGAAGACAGAAGGGGCCTTCAGGGCAGATCCACGAGGGAAGGTTGGGCAGAAGAATCCAAGAGGGATTCCAAGAAATAGAACTTCACAGCCCTATTCTGAACAGCGTTCGGGTTGGAAGCGTGTCTCACTGACCACGGCCGTGTCTGTAGATGTGTGTGCATGGACGTGGGTGCGGGAAAAACACGAGGACGAGGCAAAAGCTTGAGTCAGAGAAGGAGCGTGTAGGGAAAGGTAATATTTTTAATAAATCCAGCAGTTAAACAGATGGGTGTCGTATAGGAAAAATATGCTTTTGGTTGACTTTTTTTCCAGTCAGTTGGTTTGCAACCAATAACAAACAACTCTTGATTCTACGGAAGCAAATGCAGTGTTACTTTGTGAGGAAGGCCGAAGGACACGTGACTGCTTATCCAACACAGTGTGTTGATACACAGTCTTTTACTTTCCGTGTAACTATTTTAATTATAATTTAAATAAACATTCCAAACACATCACAGGAAAATTTGGAAAGGGAAAGGGAAAAAAGAAACTCACTACCAAGTGACAACAACTACTGCCTTTCCTTTTTACTTCGTGAATTTGTTTTTTAGAGTACACACAGAATTCACTGATTTGGGTGTAGCTGCGAGTTTTGAGGACTGCTTAGGGCCACATTGGCATCACCGCAATTAAGATACAGCCCTTGCCCTAAAAAATACCCTTGTGCTGCCCTTTTGGAGTCAAATCCTCTGGTGTTTCTTAATGCCTAGAAACTGCTAATCTGTTCGCTGGCCCTATAGTTTTTCCTTTTCCAAAAATGTCATATTGAACAGAGTCCTACAGGTTTGCAGCAGTTTGTACCCAGCTTCCTCCTTCACTTGGCCTAATGCGTTTGAGATTTATCCATGGGGGGCGCATGGATCAACCATTCTTTTTTCACGTATTGCTGAGTATTCCATTGTGTGCCTACCACAGTTCACCATTCACCAGTGAAAGTGCATTTGCATTGTTTCCAGTTTTTAGAGGTTAAAAATAAAGTTGCTATAAACATGCATGTGCAGATTTTTTTGTGTGAATGCAGTTTTCATTTCTAGAAGTAAGACTGTTGGGCCATGTGGTAGGTGTATGTTTAACTTTATAAGAAACTGCAAAACTATTTTTACAGGGAGTTTAACATTTTGCATCTCCACTAGAAATGCATGAGAGTTCTAATTACTTTGAATTCTTAGCAGCACTTGTTCTAAGCTATTATGATATATGTATAGTACTATTTCATACTGGTTTTTTTTTTTTTGTCTTTCTTTTTTTAGGGCCGCACCTGTGGCATATGGAGGTTCCCAGGGTAGGGGTCCAATTGGAGCTACAGCCACCAGCCTACGCCAGGGCCATAGCAATGCAGGATCTGAGCCACGTCTGCAGCCTACACCACACCTCACAGCAACGCTGGGTCCTTGACCCGCTGAGCGAGACCAGGGATAGAACCTGCATCCTCATGGATGCCAGTTAGCTTCAGTTAACTGCTGAGCCACGACAGGAACTCCTCATACTGGTTTTAATTTACACTTCCTTAATGGCTAAGGATGTTAAACTTTTCTTTATGCTTATTACCATCCAGATATCATCTCTGGTCAACTACCTATGCAGATCTTTTGCCTATTTTAACATTACAGTTGCTTTTTTTATAGTCAAAATTTGAGAATTCTTGTCAAATTCTTGATAAAGTTTTTTGTTGGATATTTGATTTGTAAATATTTTCTCTCCTGTCTTTTCATTCCCTTGATAGTATCTTTTGCAAAGCAAAATTTTTTTATTCTGGTGAAATTCTGTGTCCTATTTTTTTGTCATATAGATGATTCCTAAAGTGTTAATTTTTTAATTTAAAATGCCTTTTAAAATATTTGTAGCCTTCCAGAGTTCCCTAATGGCTCAGCGCATTAAGGATCCAAGCTTTTCACTGCTGCGGCTCAGGTCACTGCTATGGTGCATGTTTGATCTCTGGCCCTGGAACTTCCGCATGCCTCAGGCATGGCCAAGAAAGAAAACAATTGTAGCCTTAGAATGAGTGCGATTTTTTCTCCTCTATGCTCGTTAAATATCATATCGTGAGGGCCTTTTGTACTTTCTGCAATCATTATTAAAAGCAACGTACTTCTCCATAGACGATAATAAACTCATGTATTCAGCATAAATTTATCGAACGTCTGTGCTTCACGAAGCATCACAACAGCAAGCAGGACAACAGGGTCCTTGCTTTACATCGAAGTCAGATGCTGGCACAACAATCTCCAAAGCTGCTTGTGTTCTTTCTTAATAATGCAGATCATCTAGTTCTCTCCCTGAAAAATCTGATTTAGCAGCTATGAAGTGCAGCCCACGAATTTTTTTTACCAAGAGTTCTTTTGTGGCACAGCAGGTTAAGGATCTGACATTGTCACCGCAGTGGCTCAGGTTGCTGCTTTGGTGTGGGCTCAGTCCCTGGCCTGGCAACTTCTTCGTGACGTAGGTGCGACCAAGACAAAACAAAAAAAGAACTGCTTTTACAAGCACCTTTAAGTCAAATTTTTAAAAATTAATGACATGAATAGTAACAATACTTTATACTACTACGTAATTTCTTTAACCTTACTGATATTTATATTGCTTTTTTGGTTTTGTAGAGTATATAATCAGGTTAACAATGTGCTTTCATGATTTTTAGCAAGTCCACCAACACAGGATGACAGTGAAGATTAAACGTTAATGGGCTCATAGACCCACACACATAAATAAAATGCACCTTGTGAAAACAAATTTCATTCCCCTTAGATAAGCCTTTTGGGAGCTGATAACAGCAATGGCCAGACTGCTTGAAAAGTGGATATGACTATCCTGTCTTTGTGTGTTCTTGAGTCCACACTTATAGAAATAAAATAACTGTTTTCACGTCTAACTCAGCTGAATAGCAGGGGTGGAATGCATACTGTTCTCCTGAGAACGCCTTCATGCAGTTTCAGACGGGAGCTCTGCGGGAGGAGGACTGGCAGGCCGTGAAAGAGCTGGGTGGTAGGAGAATTTAGAAGAACTTCTCGGCCTGGCAACTGGTGTTCTTTTCAACGGAAGTTGTACCCCAGCTATAGTCTCTATTTACTTCTTTAAGCTTGTAACTCTGTATTCACTCACAGAGCTGGGAGAGCGGGCTCCCCAGGAAAGGTAACACAATGCACATATTACTGTGATCCAGCCCGAACTGAGTTGCGATGACATAGTAATACGAACCCATTTCCTCTGTTGACCTTAGCACTGCCTCTGGCTTTGTCAAGATAGTATATTCGGAGTTCCCGTTGTGGCTCAGTGGGTTAAGAACCTGACTGGTATCCACGAGGATGTGGGTTTGATCCTTAGCCTCGCTCAGTGGGTTAAGGATCTGGCATTGCCACAAGTTGCGGCATAGGTTGCAGATGTGGCTCGGATCCCTGCATTGCTGTGGCTGTGGCGTAGGCCCCCAGCTGCAGCTCCGATTCGACTCCTAGGCTGGGAACTTCCATGTGCCTCAGGTGCAGCCCTAAAAAAAATAGTACATTTATGATCTGGTTGTGTGCTTCCTAAAACTCCAAACTCTTTAATTGGCTTTAAAGAATGTAACTATGGGGAATATGAAAATTTCATTTAATTAAGAGATTATTGGTCTCTTACTTCACACAAATTTGCGCAGTGACTCTTTCTAGGAAGAAATAAACAATTTCCAGAGCTTTTGGATTGGTGGAATACAGTATTCAAATAAACGATGAGTGAGAAAAGTGCGCTACAGGTGTATCTTTTGTTGGTTATAAACTTTGAAAGGTGTGAAAGTGACAAGTGGGACGGCCACACAAGGAACATGTTTGTTATGAAAACACGTACACTCAGTAGCTGGTTTTCAGGTCGGACTTAACTGCATCCTACATGGTGTAACTTTTTAAATAATTTTTTTCACCAAGTTTTAAGAACTCTCTCAAGTTCAACACTTTGAAAAGCACAAAAGTAATTCAGGGTCTCCACCCATTTGAGACATCTCAGCCCTTGTTCCCATTTTTCAGGATTGAAGACCCAGCCTATGTATTCAACAAATCCCTAAGAGTCCTTAAAAGTATAAAAGAGGAGTTCTCGTCGTGGCGCAGTGGTTAACAAATCTGACTAGGAATCATGAGGTTGCGGGTTCGGTCCCTGGCCTTGCTCAGTGGGTTAAGGACCCGGCGTTGCCGTGAGCTGTGGTGTAGGTTGCAGACGTGGCTCGGATCCCGCGTTGCTGTGGCTCTGGCGTAGGCCGGTGGCTACAGCTCCGATTCAACCCCTAGCCTGGGAACCTCCATATGCCGCGGGAGCGGCCCAAGAAATAGCAACAACAACAACAACAACAACAAAAAAGACAAAAGACAAAAAAAAAAAAAGTATAAAAGAGATTCAGCTCCCCAGGAGCAAAAGGAGAAAGGAGCTAACCTTTAACCTTTACCACGTTCTGGGTGCAAAAGCCATCTCGATGGTCTCCAGTCAAGCCTCACCACAGTCTTTTACAGTTGGCGTGAACGTGAACACTTTATGGCTGATGGAAGCTAAGTCACGGGAAAACCCCAAAGTGAATTTTTCAGCCTCACCATCTGGCACCTCCCAAACTAGGGTGATTCTTTTTTTGACGTGGTGTGATCAGATGACCTCATGGGTGTGGTATGAATAAATGAGGTCACATCACTGTTGTACTCCTGTCAGCCTTCGAAAGGCACTGAAGTCACGCGCATGCACTTACCATGTTTGCTAGGTGAATGCGCCTCAACGGTTGCCGCTACACTTTAGGAAGAGAGAGTGATCTCCTTGATACGGCATTTGTCCCCAGATGAAGCAGATAACTTCTCTCTCTTCAAATATTGTAAAGTGGGTGCTTTAACCCACGTGATCATCTTCTAAAAGACCCAAACAGAATTTTGCGAATGAGACTGAGGCTCAGAGGTGTGAAGGTGGTTTGCCAGCCAGTGGCAGAGCCAGGGTTTCGTCTTGGTCCGATCAGGTTTGATCAAAGCCATGACGTTGCCTTTCTACAAGTTCTCATGTCGGTGGTTCAGAATTGCTCACTTTCCATCTTAAATTCTTGCCTTTCATCTCAATGGATATCTTGGCAATTCCACCTGAAGCTTACTTTTTTCTTTTTTTATACTTGGCTCATCATCCCTCCTCTCCAGGTTGGTATCTGAGAAAATCTCCCAGTTTTACTTTAATTGGCATTGGCAACATGTGGTCGCTGATAAAAAGCATATTTTCTTTCGAGATTGCAGTCATCAGTTGGACTCATTTTTCTTGGCCCCTCCGTCAAACTGAACTTATTTGGAAAAAGAAACAGCAGCTTGTGGGTTACTAAATGCCAGAGAGCTGAACTTAAAAAAGAGAGAGAGAGAGAGAAAGTCACACAGGAAAACAACTTAAAAATACATCTAGAAAGCTTGTGAGTGTGTGTGTGTGCGCTCGCGCACGCGCACGCCCATGTACATAGATATGCATCCGTCACTCCTTCCACGTATTAATGCATGTGCAGAACTAGTCTGTGTGTGTGGAACTCTTAAAGGGCATGGTTTTACCCACAGCCTATTTATTCCAAACACAGCTAAATGAGGAGGCCAAATATAGAAAGTGATGCTCCAGGGGCCCTAGGCCTGTATAGAATTTAAACTCAAATGATTTGCAAAATCACTGCTAAGACAGCTTGCTCATACTGTCAGCGTGCCAGCACCAGAAGCTCGTCGTGTATTTTTGTCTTGGCAGATGTACGTTCTGTTACAAAGGTCTGTTCATCGGATGCCTTTCATGCCTTTCTCGTGCTCAGGTACACGCTCGGCGCCTTCGCGGGGGAGCCGTGCACGCAGGCGTGTGTGTGGCTGCTCCGCGGGCTCACTCGCCCGTGGGGCCGGCTCCCGGTTCGCCTCCGGCGGGAGTTTAGTTCTGCTGCACCAGCCTGCAGGGCACGGGTGGTCTTGTTTCTTCCATTTCACAGGATTCAGTTGGATTTCCAGGATGGGCTGGGGCAGGGGAGCTAGAACCAGCGGTAGGATCACAGCCACAATGGTTACGTTTCTGTAAAAGTCACCGTAGGTTGGAGGCGTTTTCAGTTTGGGCTTATGGGGTGTTGTTTTTTTTTTGTTTTTTTTTTTTTGTTTTTTTTTTTTTTAAGATTCAAACATGGTTTCCTAAGCTGATTAGCATAGTTTTTAAGGCACTCTGAAGTGTTTGTTAGGCTTCCATGCTGGTCTCCATATGCCTCTTTTCAATTACATGTGCCGCCACAAGGATGGCTAAACGAAACGCTTCTTTAAAAACAGAAAGCAAACTGTTAGGCTTTGTGCAGTGTAACTAGTTGGAGTGCGACGTCTCCACTGCCCTGATTTCATCACCAAACTGCTAAATGTTCTGCTTGCAGAAATAGCCAGTAAAGTGAATCTTAAATTGAGATGCTCAGCGGGACTTCAAGACTCCGAAATGGAGTTTCGACCATCGTTTAGTTGTTCTGGAGGCTCTCTGTGGAGAGAATGTTCGTTGTTGACAGGAGTGAAAACGGTAATCATTCTCTCGCGTGTTTGTTGAAGGCTTCTGATGTGTTAGGCATGCAGGAGTCTGAGGTCTTCACATCATGTGACTTTATTAACCGAGTTAATTAATCATCACACATCTATGAGGAAGCTGTTGTTACTTTACCCGTGGGGAAACCGAAGCTGGAGATGTCATCATTTTCCAGAGGGCACATAGCCGAGACCACGTCCAGGTAATGTACCTCCAGGACTTAGGTCTTTTTTCAAGAACCGAACGCCAGGATTATATTAGGAAGCCCTTTGTTCATCTGTTCCTGTGCTGCTGTAATCACCCACTAGAGTGCCTGTCATATAACCAGTTCTCAGGAAATGTTTGTGGAATGATTGAATAAATGAATGAATGATATCTTACTTTCTGGGAAGTGCCATAAGTAAACCAATTAGAGTGCAAAACAAGACATCAGTTGGACAAAACAAACAAACAAAAACCAACTTGTGAAATATCTATTCAGCTTCTCATTTACTCTTTTCTTTCCCCAGCTTTATTGAGATGTAATTGACACATGACGTCGTGTAAGCTTAGGGTGTGCGGCGCGACGATTCGAGACACACGTATATGTCTGGAAACGCTTTACCACCACGAGGTTAGTTAACACGTCCTCCGCCTCATAGAATTACCATTTTGATGCTTTTGTTGCTAAGGTGAGAAGCTTGACGCTCTGCTCTCATGGCAGTGGTCAAGCCCACACGCAGTCCCGTTACCAGTCATCACCCTGCCCACCTTAGATCCCAGGACTTCCTGACCCGCGACCTGGGAGACCGAACGCCTCGGCTGACGTCTCCCTCCTCCGCCCCAGCCCCTGGCAACCGCCGCTCTCCGTTGGGCATCGCCGCGTTCCGTGTTTAGATTCCACATGTGAGTGAGGTCACACAGGATTTGTCTTTCTTTGCCTGACTCCTTTGACTTAGCACTAGTGCCCTGGAGGTAGTCGTACGTATATATGGACACACACACATGCATACATGATACACACACACACATAACGTATATGCGTACGATATATACACATGCCGTGCTGTATCTGCACCACATTTTCTCTGTCCATTCCTCTGTCAGCACTCACCTAGATTGTTTTCATGTCCTGGCTGCTATGAATGGTGCAGCAATGACTATGAGAGTGCAGACAGCTCTTTGAGATACTTATTTCATCTTCTTCAGACATTGACCTAGAAACAGGATTGCTGGATCGTGTGGTGGTTCTATTTATAGTTTCTTGAGGAAACTTCACACTGTTCTCCATAGTAGCTGCACCAGTTTACATTCCCACCTACAGTGCATGGGGTTCCCTCTTCTCCACATCCTCTCCAGCACTCACAGCATCTCTTGTGTTTTGGATAGTAGCCCTTCAGACAGGCGTGGGGTACTAGCTCATTCTAGCTTTGATTCGCGTCTCCCTGGTGCTTAGCGACGCTGAGCACCTCTTCATGTATCTGTTGGCCATTTGTATGTCATCTTTGGAAAAATGTCTATTCAACTCCTCTGCCATTTTTTTTTTAATTTTTATTTTTTGCCTTTTAGGGCTACACCAGCTGCATATGGAGGTACCCAGGCTAGGGGTCAAACTGGAGCTGTAGCTACTGGCCTACAGCACAGCCACAGCCACAGCAACGCGGGATCTGTGACCTATACACCACAGGTCATGGCAACGCCAGATCCTTAACCCACTGAGCGAGGAGGTCAGGGATTGAACCCAAGTCTTCACGGATGCTAGTTGGGTTCATTAACCACTGAGCCATGACAGGAACTCCCCCTGCCCATTTTGAAATCAGATTGTTGGTTTTTTTTTTTTTTTTTGCTATTGAGTTGTATGGCTTCCTTATGTATTTTGAATATTAACCCCTTATTCAATGTCTTTTTTTGGAAATATTTGCTCTTATTCTGTAGGCTGTGTTTTCATTTTGTTGACAGGTTCTTTTGCTGTCCAGAAGCTTTTAAGGTAGATGCAGTCCCACATGTTGGTTTTTTGCTTTTGTTGCTTGTACTTTTGGTATCATATTTTTTAAAAAAAAATTATTGCCAAGACCAGTGTTAAGGAGTTTTTCCCTTATGTTTTCTCCTAGAAACTTTATGATTTCAGGTCTTCCATTTAAGTCTTAGTCCATTTTGAGTTATTTTCTGTGAGTGGTGTATAGTAGGATCCAATTTCATTCATTTGCATGTGTAGATTTCCAATTTCCCCAATACCACTTATTGACGAGACTTTTCTTTTTCTGTTGAATATTCATTGCTCATTTGTCAATGTTTGTTGATCATACGTGGCTGGGCTTATTTGTGGGCTCTCAATTCTGTTCCATTGCTCTGTGTGTCTGTTTTTATGCCAGTACCATACTCTGGGTTGTTTTGTTTTGTTTTGTTTTGTTGGCTGTGCCTTCACCATGTGGAGTTCCTAGGCCAGGGATCAAACTGATGCCACATGAGTGACCTGGGCCACAGCAGTGACAATGCCAGGTCCTTAATCTGCTGAGCCACCAGGGAATTCCAATATTGTTCTGAATGCTATAGTTTTGTAACATAGTTTGAAACGAGAAAGTGCGATGCTTCCAGCTTTGTTCTTTCTCAAGATTGTTTTGGCTGATTGGGGTCTTTATTGGTTCCATGTGAATTTTAGAATTTCTATATCTGTGAAAAATGAACCTGGAATTTTGATAGGGATTGCATTGAACTTGTAAATGACTTGGGATAGTAGTGACATTTTAACAGTATTCATGAACACGGGCTACTTTTCCATGTATTGCTGTCTTCTTCAGCTTCTTTGATCAATGTCTTATGGTTTTTGATGGGTAGATATTTCACTTCCTTGGTTAAATTTATCCCTAAGTACTGTACTGTTTTTGATGCATTGTAAATCAGAGTGATTTCTCTCTTTTTAAGATAGTTCATTGTTAGTGCGTAAAAATGCAACTGATTTTTGTTATAAAGTATTACTTTTTTTAGATTGAGAGGCATTGCAACATGGTGGAAAACACATATACACTAATTTGAGACCCAACTCAAGTTCTCGTTTTAGCTCTAAGGCAGTCACAAACTCACCATTTAATTTTATTTAGTTGCTTCAATTTGAATTTCAGTTTTTGCTGTTTGACCAGTACGAATATTTGTCAAACGTCTTTAGCTACACCTTCTAATTCTGATGTTCTATAATATTTTCAAGAAATTGAAATTAGAACTCACCATTTTTTTTTTTTTTTGAGGAAAGTACTTCCTGAGTGTCCATGGAATGGAACTAATATATCTATATACAAGCATGGAAAATGTTAGTTTCACCAATGCTACTAGTGGTACATGGTCTCTAAGGGAGAAGGAAAGATATTTTATTTTTTTGTACATAAAGTAAGGAAAGTTGCTTGGAAGACAGTGGAAGTTACTGAGTTCGGTGGTGTTCAGTACATACTAGAAGATCCATAAAATAGGTATGTAAAATTATCAAATTTGCACAACCCAGTGAAATCCTTTGGAACTACCATCAAATTCATTTGTCCTTCCTATATACAATGGTTGTTTCTAAAAATGTCATGTATGTTTAAGTAATTATAAAGTGATTAATATTTTAAAAGTACTGGCGACATTGATTATTTAATGAAAATTTTTAAAGTATAAGGAAGACTCTTTTGATAAATGTATTCTCAAGCTTTAAAGTTCCGTTTAAGTGAATTTCTACTCAGCAAACAAAATTGCGATCCAACATAATACAAAATCCACAGCTGCCATATCTATAGGAAACATGGGGGCAGCCCGAGAAGGTTTTATTCATTTGTGGTGTAGGATGCTGAGCTACAGGTATACCTGGTCACAGGAGCCACAGGGTACCCGGACACATGGAAAACCAGATTTATACACATGATAAATTATTTTAAGGGTTCTCTGAACACCAGTGCCATCACCCTTCAACGTGAAGCTGCTTCTACAAATGTGCATGTATTTCCTGAAAGGATTTATAATCCAGCCAATACGGTACATTTTGAATGTGTTACAGAAAGGACAGATTTACAGGAGACAATCTGCCTTCATGATGATTGCATATTGTGGCATTTCTAGTCCATATGGATCAGTAAGACTTGGATAGCAGGCATTTGACCTTCAAATTCATGCAAATGTGAAACCAGACTTCTACTTGTACAGCTGGGAACGTCAGTGGGACTTCTTCAGCTTATTCTGGAGGCACTGATGAAAACAGAATCTGACTTCTACAAATCACTGAGATTTTATTTTCATGCTTCTTCCCCCCATTGAGAAGGATTTAGTCTTCTGCACCCCGCGTCCATATTCCCTCTGGCTAACCTTCGCTCGTTAGCACCCAGAAATCAAATACCCATCATTTAAGAGAGAACTTGCTAACTCAGAGCCACAGGCTAACTGTAAACAAGACTTCAAACCTTTTTGTTCATGCCATCGTTAAGCTCAAGTAATAACTTCTGAAAATCTTCGAAAAGGTCTCCGAGTGGCCTTCTGTCAGAGGCCTTAGGAAACTGTACACTTTATCACTGCAAAACCTTGATCATGCCAGATATAATCAGACTGTTTATCTGGCAATGTTAATTTTCTGGGTTTACAGTATAACAATTCTCCAAGATTATTGGAACAGAATCACAAGAAGTTATATCTGTTAATCGGCCAATTTTTTTTTCTTTGCGTTTAAAAAATTCAGTGCAAAATGGTATCACATTTTCTAGAGTGCAGACAAGACTGAGCTTGAATAAATGCATTTTGCCAAAGCAAAAGTAATGTAAAAAAAAACAAAAAACTCAAGATTGAGAAAAATAATTTCAACAGTTTCCCTCTTTGGGATGTAAGGCTTTGAGAAGCCTGCAGGGAGAGGCAGACTAGAAGATGGAAGCATATTTGTGACCACACTCTGCCAAGCTGAAGATAACAAGCAAAAACTCTATCATAAAAGGTGGGGAAAAAAATAGGTCTCAGGAGTGTCTCTGCTTTTAAAGAGGCAAAACCTTCCCGTCCAAGTAACTCCGACCACCTCAGCTACTCCACAGTCGTCTCTAGAGGCTGGCTTGCAAGCTTCTGGTCTAGATAGGCTTTGGGCTTTTGGCTAGAAGCTTTAAAGAACTTACTTGTTTGCTGTTCTCGTGTAGTACTGTTTTAAGATGGTGCTTCAAAAAACTCATTTTAAACTTACTATGCATTCTTTATTGATAAAGGACAAATCATCTTACGTCACCTGGCTCTTGTTTCATTACTCAGTTTAACCGTTTCTCATATGGAAATGTCTTTCTGTCTTGCAGTAGTCAGTTTTAGTTCTAGTAGATGCAAAGCTTAGTGTCCCCACCTGCCTGTGATTGCTGTAATGTTTTCCACTTTTGTCTCTGGAAGGTGTAAGCCTCCAGTATACTCAGAATCCAAAGCACCTAGTACTGCCAGCAACTAGCATTTATTAACAGAACATGTTATGTGCAGTTTATAGGTTAGGTCATTCCACGCATTTCTGCTCATTTATTTCTTACAACACCATGCAGTAGGTGCCCTGGTTGTCCTAATTTTGCAGATGAAGAAAATGAGGTCTGGAAAACCTAGGCAGCTGTCAACTGTTCATCACTGGTCACATTTGACCCTCGTGAGCCAGAGTTTGAAAGCAAGCAGTCTTTCCCAAGATCTGGCAATCTTTACCATTTGCTTGTACAGACAGAAAATGAATAATGCACTGGTGAATATTTTTCTCATTGTTTATGGACTTGCTCAACTGCTATCTTCAATGAGAAAGTTCAATAGGAGATTGGAAATCCTCATAAACTACGACGTCACCCTTTTGATCAGTAGAATGATAGCCCAGCATCCTGGAAGTACAGATACCGGCAATGGGGAAGGTGATAGATGGAGATGATCAGTAGCAGGCAAGCCATCTTCTCTTACGAGGTCTCATTTCCCACCTCTATAAAATGAACAGTTGGACAGCTAAGTTTTAAGATCTCCTCTGGACCCGACAGTCATTCTAAGACCTTATGATATTTCTTTAGTGGTAGAAATTACAATTTAGCTTAGAAGGTTGTTTTTATTTATGAAATTGGAAATATACAATCATAACTCAGAATAAGAAGGACACAGACTGCCCATTCTGTTTCTTTGTAGAAAAAGAATCCACACTTGGTAGCTTTACTTCCAGCATCTAAAGAGCGCTACATGATTCATTAGAAGCCAAGAAGGGTATAATTTCTACTCCTAAGAACCAATGTGGCGCATTCAAAAGAGCCTTTTATGAAAAGGAAATTGGAGATTGCTCTTTGTAAGACTTTCCTACTTTTAGTGTAATCCTGTTGTTTACATTAATGTGCTCTATCAACCTGAAATGGTCTTGCCTACTACGTGTATTCATTTAACATCCCTTGGGGGACACTTAGAACATTGTCTGTAAATATTTGAGGGGCTTTGAACATTCCCTTAAGAAGAATACACAGGAACATAGCATCTAGCATACAATTTCTCTGTGTTCCATGACCCTGTTTGAAGCCCAGTCACCTTAACTTTGGCTAGAATCTTTGTGATCTCCAGAGAATACATAAAAGAGTTTTAACAAAGAGCAAGGAGTCTAGCAAAGAGCAAAAGAGAATTCAGTACAAAGGAGCAAAGGTGTTTTTTCACCTGAGAGACATCATCAGGCTTTGGGCGAGGTGAGGAAATCCCTTGAAATGGTACTCAAGATTTTGTTTTTTTCCATCTGCATGCTGAAAGAGCCAGCGTATTCTCAAAGAGGTCTCTATGCCTACAAACGTGTTTGCTACTAACAAAAATAACCAGCTGGTTGCTTGAGACACTAGGATCCAGGAGGGGGAACTGCTTGTTAGTGGTAAAAATATTTGTTCTACTAAACTTGTGTCATCCCTACCCTTGCTTCCAGTGTCACTGGAACCGCTCCTCACAAATGTTCTTATCTAACTTCTACTCATATATAAAGTCCTACCAATGCACTTTGGATGGGAAGAGATGGAAGCATAAAAGTTATGACCCATTTCTCTTTTTTGGGGGGAGGTGTTTTAACGCTAGCGTATTACTTTTTAATTTATACTTTTAAATTTTTACTGGAGTATAGTTGACGTACAATGTTGTATTTGTTTCAGGTGTACGGTCAAGTTAATCAGTTACACATACACAAATACCCTTCTTTCTCAGATTCTTTTCCCTTGTAGGATATTAGAGAATATTAAGTAGATTCCCTGTGCCACACGGTAGGTCCTTGTTGGTTACCTCTTTTATATATAATAGTGTGTATGTCAACCCCAGCCTCCTAATTTACCCCTTCCCTCCACGAACCCCCTTTGGTAGCCCAAAGTTTGATTTCAGACTGTTTCCATTTTGTAAATAAGTTCTTTTTTATTTGTATTTCTTTATTTATTTTTACTCTTTTTTTTTTGTCTTTTCTAGGGCTACTCCCACGGCACATGGAGGTTCCCAGGCTGGAGGTCCAATCGGAGCTGTAGCTGCCGGCCTACACCGCAGCCACAGCAACACTGGATTTGAGCCGCATCTGTGACCAGAGCTCACAGCAATGCTGGATCCTTAACCCTCTGAGCAAGGCCAGGGGTCGAACCTACAACCTCATGGTTCCTGGTCAGATTCGTTAACCACTGCGCCGTGATGGGAACTCCCAGTGAGTTCTTTTTTAATCATTTTTTATTAGATTCCACATGGACCAACTTCTCTTTATGGAAAAGAAGGTACACAGATTTTTTTAAAAAATACAGAATTTCATGTTGGGCAGAATTCTTTAATAGTGAGGTTGATGAGCTGATCAACTGCTCATTTGCACCCAGGTTCATCGCTTTCCTTTCCCCTGCTCTCTGTGTTAGGAAGCTCTATCTTCTTGACTCTCTTGTTCTCTTGCAAGTCAAGGGCCTGAAGAGGAGTGGCGAGTGACAAAGGGGATTGGAGCATCCCCCCAACCCCACCGCGTGTGGCATTTCCACAAGTGACTGGGTTCCTGCAGGTGCCAGCCTTTACTGGACAGTGGTCTCTGTGCTTCCAGCTCCTGCTGGGAAACTCTGCACAGGGTTCTAGCTCCTGCCAAATGGTTTGGCTTCTGGGTTCCGGAAACACCACCTCCTTTCCTGTTCCTCCAGTTCTGAAGCCGGTTCTCTCTGCTGTTCCTGATCTTTGGTTTGTCCCATCATTTGAGACACCTGCAATGACTTCTCTGTTTCTGCTTGGCTCTGATTGTTGCAGGTTGACTGGTTGCAGACGTGCTGCTTCTGATTCAGGAGACAAAGTCCAAACAAGTGTTCTGGAAAGCAAATACTCAGCAATATTCCGTGTGATGGTAGTGTTAGGACAATATGGGCAGTTTCCAGACTCATGACTCACTTTCATCAAAACGTGTTAGAATACCTGCTGTCTTTTATGGTCATTCCCACTTTCAAACGATTTTCTTGCCACATTTTGTACTATGGAAACTGCAGGTGTTTCTGTGTCAAGTTATGTAATCCCAGAATAATTTAAAAACATAAATTGCCTGAGGTTGAATTAAATTCTTTTTAACTTCTTTGAAGTGAAGGAACTGTGACATGAGCCTAGGTATCACTTTACAAATGCACAGTTTCAGCCAAAGAAGATGTGTAGAGAAATATATCTGCAGGTTTTCTACATTGTCCACTGTGAGGTTCAGTGGGTAAGCAGCAGTCTGGAACTCAGAAGCCTTTGAAATATCCTCTGCTCTGTCCCTCATGTTCAGTGACCTTGAGTAAGTCACTTAATGGGAAGCAGTTCTGGCTTTGGAGGAAGTGATCGAGTGTCTGGGACAGCGATTCATTTTCAGAGGAAACCGACTTCAGAGATGTTCAGTGCTAGAAAAACTTAACAAACAGAATAACATTTGGATGTGTCCGTATGTGTGGAACCCTCTAGAGAGTTCTATTAGCAAAACCAGTCCTGGTGACGCTGACGCGTGGGGATTTATGTTTCTGACGCCAGTTCCCATTAGCTCCATAAGCCCCCCAGAGAGGAATTCATTCTACACATTCTCAGCAATCACTTAGTTTTCGTTCGAATTCAATTTCTCACCGTTTCCCTCTGCACTAAGTGTCAGCTGGTTCGAGCAGAAAACCCTGAGACTTAGGTTAAAAGTATGTGCAAACAGGCCATTAGGAATTGACTAAAACAGTTTTGTACTTCTGTGTTTGATGAAGGCATCAACTGCCGTCTTCAGCGCTGCTTGCCAGACCCCAGAACGAAGGGGTCCATGCCTCTCCGGAAGGGGCACTGGATCCCTGGCCCCGACCTTTTGAAGGCAGCTGGCCATCGCCGGGCTCACACTGGAAGTCTCGTGCTCTGATCGCAGCATCAGCTGACTCAAGTCGCCCTTCGCTCCAGGCGGTGCACTGCCCCGCCCGTGGTTTCCGCTCCCTCCTCCGCTGTGACTTTGACAGGCCCTGACAATCGCTCGTGGCACTTTTTCTCACGAAACCCTTCTCAGCCTGGCATTTCAGGAAGGCTTTACCGATTGGTTGACCCTCTCATAACGGGCGTAATCCTTCCTTAAACGTGCTTTGGAAGAGTAGGATGCGAGCCCTTGAACACAGGGTTGACGTCAGGTATTTATCCTACTGTGAAGCTCGTAGACGATTTTAGCAAATTAACATCTTCCAGAAAGTATCATTGCGGGATTTTTTTTTTTTTTTTAATCTGGAAGAGAATTCTGTGAAATTTGTTGCAAGTAACTAGTATTCAAAACTTCTAGCGTATAAATTTTCTCTCGGAACAGGAAAAAATGAAAGCTAAAGGCGATGGGAGAACAGTGGAGAAGACAGGTATGTCGCGGTAATAGGGTTCGGAGGCCTGGGAGGAGGCGGCTCAGGCATCACGTCTAAGCTGGGGTCGGGCGCGTGTGGTCAGCAGGTATTTAGTGATGGCAAGGAGAAGAGAATGTGTTCGTTTGCCGAAAAGTGGACACCGTCTCACCTGACTCTCACTTTCTAAGTTTAAGAAGTCTCTTGTGCATGAGGGGAGATGCTTAAGAAGAAAATTATAACCTGATTCTTTGGGAAGATTTTAGCAACAACCTGTCTGTAGAATTGACTCAAATAAAAAGTGTATTGAGTAAGTCCTGTACTCAAGACACTGTGGTTGGCAGTGTCACCCTTGTAACACACAAGGCCATGACGGTGCTTGTCTGGCCTCCTTCATGAGATCGCTGGGAAGATGAGCAAATTACTGTGACAATATCAAGTACTCTTTTGATTACAGTCACATTTTAATGATAATTATATTTACACAAGGGAAGGAAAGCTTTACTAAGCATTCATTCTTAATACGGTAATGTGAGGAAAAGAAAAATCAATAGGGGGTTGCATGACATGACTTAGAACAGTCTGGACTTGAGGGCTATCGTGTATACTTCGAGGCCTAGCACAGGGTCTGGCTACGCAGTAAGTTTACGGAGCTGTGCAGTAAATGTTGAAAGGAGCAAATGACTGCATGCAAGTGCGGATTTCTGCCTGCGCCTCGCCCTCTAGTAACTTTGTCCCTCTAGTCTCCTTTTTCACACCACCTGGACTTTAAACTTAAACCAGAGTTTTAGGAGAACAGGAACACTTGGCTGGCGCCTTTCGTTCCGTCGGGCCATTCCATTCCCGTAGGCAACTGCAAAGTCTCCTCTTCCAGCTCCTGCTCGTGGTACGACATCTTCACAAATGCTTTCGTCTGTCCCCAAGCGTCCCTCCCTCTTATGTTTGGGGGGCCTGGAATCCCGGTTTCCAGCCCCGACCCCCAGTCACAGGGAGCGGCTGGACAGTTCCTCTCACCTGGATGTTCCCCTCTCGCTCCTCTGCCTCCTCACACGTCAGCCATGAAGCCGGTGATCCAGCTGAGAGTCCTGCAGCCGCATCTCTTTGTTCCCCTCTGCCTTTCCCCAGCCACCCTCCGCTCACACTTCACCCTCGTTCCCGACCGCAGAGAGCTCATCTCCATTCCTGCAAACCCAGCCACTTTCTGTGCCCACTGCTGCTTCTTTGAGGGTGGTAATTAATCCCTTTGTACTTGGGCTGCAGCTTCCTAAACACTTTCCCCAGCACCACATCTCCCAGCCTCTCCTACAACAGTGTATCAAGCCTGCTTGTAACAAGGGTTAGCTCTCTGAAGCACAGGCTGCTCCAGGAAGCTCTTGTCACCAAGCCCCATGTCCTGCTGGAAGCTTCATAGCGCCGAGTCCCCTGTGGAATCAAGTGCAGGCTCCCGACTGTGTCTTTCAGGGCCCTCGGTTGTCTGGCTTCTGCCAGCCTTTTAGCCTCCTCTCCTGGTTCACGTTCTCTAATTTCAGAACTGCCTCTTCTTCCCAGAGCATGTCTGGCTCTGTGCCTTTGTTCAAGATAGTCCATCCACCTGGAGTGACTCTCTCTTTCCTTGTCATCAAGTTCGTATCCACCTTTGAATCCAGGCGTAAATCTTCCCTTGAGCTTCCTTTCAGATGCTAAAAGTGACTCTCTCTCAGTCACTTGTTCATGCCTTGGTTAGTTCTCCTTTGCCTTTGCTCGTTCTTCAGTTGAGGCATCTGTGGCATATGCCTTGTAGTCCGTGGAAATGTGTATGTGCTTCTGCCCCCCCTGGAATGGGTGGTGGAGATTGTGACTGCCCCACCCCCACGTCCCTGACACAGGCATGATTACCCACTAAGTACTCGTGGAGTTGGGGCGCTCCTGTTGTGGCTCAGCGGGTTATGAGCCCAACTAGTATCCATGAAGATGAGGGTTCGATCCCTAGCCCACTCTGTGGGTTAAGGATTGGGCATTGTCGTGAGCTGTGGTGTAGGCCAGCAGCTGCAACTCTGATTTGACCCCTAGCCTGGGAACGTCCATGTGCTGCAGGTATGGCCCTAACAAGAAAAACAAAATCATTGAATTGAAGTTTTGTTAAAAAAAAAAAAAAAAGACTTCGCAGTGGTATTGTTTCATAAAATATGAAGAAAATGATCCTTGATTTATTTGCTGTGGAGTTAAAAATTACTAATTGGGAAAAAACTCTTGGGGCGATATTTAAAAGAGACCTCGTAAACTTTGTCTTTCATTTCTCTCTCATGCACATGCGTGTGAAAATTTGCTAACCGTACCCGGGTTTTTGTGCTTTCAGCCAATTGATACAGAGCAAATGAAGAAGATAAAATTAGCTCATTCTGAGCAGTAGCTCGTTGGGAAAGGAAAGAGATTGTTTTTTATTTATTTATTTTTGTCCTTTTTTTTTTTTTTTTTTTGGCATTTCTTCGGCCGCTCCCATGGCATATGGAGGTTCCCAGGCTAGGGGTCAAATGGGAGCTGTAGCTACCAGCCTAAGCCAGAGCCACAGCAATGCGGGATCCGAGCCACATCTGCAACCTACACCACAGCTCACAGCAACGCCAGATCGTTAACCCACTGAGCAAGGGCAGGGACCGAACCCGCAACCTCATGGTTCCTAGTCGGATTCGTTAACCACTGCGCCACAACGGGAACTCCAGAAAGAGATTGTTAAATGGCAGTGATGACTCTGCTTAAAACCAAACAAGATTTTTGTAGGATTAGTTGTTTTGGATGAAATTCTTATAGATCAATTTTCTCTTTCTTTTAGGTAATAAAACTATTAATTATAAGGTCTGAACAATGCTTTTAAGTTTATGGTGAAAAGAAAAAAATAACTTTCTCAAAATTAATTATTATTAAGGAAATTCAGTATAAAGAGCAGCAAGTGAATTATACGATTTGTGTTCAACTAACCTCAGAATTGTATAATATTTTATTTAAGAAAGTATTTGCCAAATTACTGAGAATCAATTCTTGACAATACTTCTCAGACTTAGCTCAAAATATAGGTGACTCCAAGTATAGAAATGGAAAGCTCTCATCCAACAGATGCATATATTTATATATATAACTACCTGAACTCATTAGTAGGCATAAAAAATGGAAACTAGTTCCATTATTTAAAGATCAGCAAGGTAAAAAAAGAAACAACCATTCAAATGAATAAGAAAATACGTTTGATCTATAAATTTACCACAGCTGGGAGTTCCCTTCATGGCTCAGCAGTTAATGAACCCAACTAGGATCCATGAGGACGCAGGTTTGATCCTCGCTCAGTGAGTAAGCATCCAGCCCTGCCGTGAACTGTGCAGCTTGTATCCGGCGTTGCTGTGGCTGTGGTGCAGGCCGGCAGCTGTAGCTCCTATTTGACCCCTAGCCTGGGAACCTCCATATGCCACGGGCGCAGACCTAAAACGCAAAAAAAACCCAACCAAATAAATAAGTAAATAACTATAAATTTACCACAGCTTACTTCATCAAAAATTGAGACCTGCAATTGTTTATAAAATTTCACTAATTTTACTTAATATTTAAATGTTCTTCAACCCAATAGAGTCCAGAGATACTTTTTAACTTTTTAAAAGTATTTCTTGATATACAACACAAGTATCAGAAACCAGTGTTCCAGAAGAGCAATTAAAATAAAATGGAGTGGCTGTAATTAGAGCTATGAAAATAACGTTGCTATTTAGACATTACAGTAGAATACGGCTATTCAAAAATTGTATCGTTTTTAGTAAAAAATCTGTTCAGTGAGGGTGACACTTAGTGGGACACGTTCCCTGTCCCCCTGGCCATAGCTTCCTAAATATTCTAATAACTCAAGTAAACTGCCGGGACAAACAACGCAGCCATGAATGTGTCTGGAGATTCTGCATCTGCCTTCCTTAATCAACTTCCTTTCCTGAATATGAATTGCAATAATGAGTCAATTAACGTCCTCAAATGCCAATGAGATGCAAAAGAGATTGGTGGTGGTGGTGGTGGCAGTGCGTTTCGGGAGCTGTTCCAATGTCTGGAATTTAACGAGAATCACACCCTGAGCTCACAATTGATTATTTATCTCATGCAAACGTGACTGGCTGGCGCTTCCCCCTGCGCCCTTCTCCGTGGCTCCCCCAAGAAAGTCGGCAGGACAAATCTAACCTTTATTATCAAGAAAAGCCCTTTGGTTTGGAGCCGTTACTCCTAAGGCTTCACTTCGAGCCTCCTTCCTCGGATGAAATGACCTGCTTTTGATAATTTTTCCCTCTCAGTGCTTTGCATTGAGAGTTTCCACGTATTATGAAATCATGGCCCTTCTTGGTATGTGCTCATAAGTAATTGGCAATCTATTTTCAAGTCACAGCCTGAAACTGCTATTCTTTCAAGGTGCATTTAAATAGGTTACTGTAATTTATGTTCCTCTGTCTGCTAAGTGCTGTAAATATGTTACTGTATATCAAAACCCTCTTTTTTGGTTTTCTCTCGTGGTCTGTTATTGAGACATAACCTCTAGCATTGCGTTAGTTTTCGGTGTACAGCGTAATGGATTTGATACGTGTGTGTGTCACGGAATGATTTCCACCACCATTGATTTAGTTAACAGTTGTCACCACAGATGGTTACCGATTTTTTTCAAGCTACTTGCTGTTTTCTTCCCATCTCATAGACAGTAGAACTGAGGCTCAAGTTTTACGCAGCTGCTGAATAGCAGCACCAAACGGCAATCAGGCTTATCAGCCTTCAAGCCTGTGTGCTTTGCACCAAGAAACAATGCTCACAGCTATTACACTGGATTTCCTACCTCTCCTTTAATTCGCTCTCCTTTAATTTTATTAAAATTCCTTCGGGTTTAATGAATATGCCATGTTTCA
This sequence comes from Phacochoerus africanus, assembly GCF_016906955.1. Taxonomy (NCBI): domain Eukaryota; kingdom Metazoa; phylum Chordata; class Mammalia; order Artiodactyla; family Suidae; genus Phacochoerus; species Phacochoerus africanus. The sequence goes on along the minus strand of NC_062553.1, from coordinate 138,156,918 downwards.
GTGCAGTTTACCTCTCAGATTTTTCAGCTTCCTCATTTTAAAAGCCTGGACAGCTGGCTGACCACTTGGCAAACACAAGACCCCCAAAGTAAAATGATAACTCTGGCCGCATGGCCACTTTTCCCTGACAGATTGGAACCCCTCACTGGCCATATTTTAATGTAAAAACTGAACTACTGAAATTCAGTCATATGCTTTCTTCCCAGGGAGCCGAGAAGTGTCTTTCTGAGGAGCACGTAGGCAGCCGTAATAAAATCTGCCATGCCAGAGTGACCAATTTAAAGCTGGGTCTTCTGAAAATTCGTCTTCTCTAATTGTAGCACTAACCAGAGTGGCCAGAAAGACACAATTTAGTGAATTTCCACGAAAGTCAAGTTATCCTCAAGTTCAGTAGGTATAAAAGAAAGCTATCCAAAGATAATGGTTTTGTCTGCACGAATTGTGCTATTTTAGCACCGCCTTGTGTGATCTTGTGACTTGAGACACGGTGAGTTCTTGTTTATTGTTTACATCCAAGTAATGAAAAATGCTTATATTTTGAAATGAGACTCCTTTTACCCTAGTAACCCTTGTGCAAATGCAGACCCTTTTCTATTTAGCAGAAATTCTAGCATGATTCTCCCTCATTAAGATGCGTCCTCAAAAATAAAACACACTGCGTTTGAAATGCAGTTAAAAGCTGCGCATGTCATTATGTATGCTCCCTTTACGTGTTTGATTACGAAAAAGGGTAAAATATGATGACCTTTCATTCATTAAATGCCTACTTCATCAAATAAGGACCAACGTGACAGTAAGTTGTGGCCTAGCCACCTTTCCTAACCAAACCCACGGGGCTGTGTTAATAAATTGTGCAGTGACCTTTCACCCTCCGCAGTGTAACAGCTTAGGGGCCAACGGCGCCACTTTATATTTTAACCTTGGAATCACATGATGTTGGCTCCTTCAAAAACAAATTACCAGAGTTCCTGTCGTTGCTTGGTGATTATCGAACCCGACTAGCATCCACGAGGATGTGGGTTTGATCCCTGGCCTTGCTCAGTGGGTTAAGGATCCGGCGTTGCTGTGAGCTGTGGTTCAGGTTGCAGACACAGCTTGGATCCCACGTTGCTGTGGCTCTGGTGTAGGCCGGTGGCTACAGCTCCAATTTGACCCCTAGCCTGGGAACCTCCATAGGCCGCAGGTGCGGCCCTAAAATGACCAAAAAAAAAAGACCAAACAAACAAACAAACAAAAAACCTAATGGGACTTTAGTTTAAATGCTTGAAAAAGCAGAGCCGAACTTTAATGTTGGTAACCCCTGCAGAAGAACCCCAAAACAGGATAATGTATGAGTAGTTCTTAAGAAAAAAAAGTACTATGCCTTTGGAAGCCAATATAAAACAAAACAATTTAACTGTTTCTGGGTGTTTTGAAATGATACACAGAGAAGTGAATCCACAGAGGAATTTCGCAGTGAGTCACTGCTGCCAACAAGTCACACTGTCACTCACTTGAGTTACTTTCAAGATTGTGTTTTAAATGACAGAGCACGAGCAAAGGGAACTGAGAAAGCGATGCTCCTGTATTTCAGTGGTGTGGCCTGGAGGTGGTATAGCTGCGTAGCTCTTTACACACGTTTCTGAATAATCCACACACTCAAAGAATGAAAAGCACTAGTCCCAGTTTACTCATCACAAGTTCTTGCGGAGCCCCCTTCAGAGTAGTTACAGATGTTCCTGTGCTTCCAATCTCAGTGAACTTCAATAAAGTGCATTTTACAACTCTCCTTGGTACATTTAGATTCCTAATGAATGTCAAAAAAAAAAAAAAACCCATTTAAACAACTTGGAAAGTTAAGTTCTTTATCTTTCCCAGAAATAATTGAATAGGTTCATCTACGAAAAAGTTGTTATAGAAACTCTGATGTCCAGTTGAGTTGCCTACAGCTCTTAAAATTTGACTCCGTGGAATAGGATTTTAAGCAAGACTCTTGTTTTATGAGATCATAAAAGCAATGGCACTGAGGGAATCTGAAGGGCGGGGTTGGGCTTGACAGCAGCTTGCGTTTCAGACACGTTGCGATTCTAACCTAACACCTGTGGGAAACTCTTCCTGGGCAAATCCTGAATTTCTGATGTCTGGGTTTGGAATTTCCGAATAAACTCAAGTAAGAATTTCGCTAAACTAAGACGTTTATGTGGTCTCACCGAAATAATGGCCAGTGGTTAAACTTGAACCAAATCTCAGCAGTTAATTACCACAGCCATCTCCTCTATGTGTTCAAAAAAGTTCAATATGGGACCTTTTGATAATATATTCAGCAGAATCTCACATTCTGCAAACTGGCTTTTTCCCAAATTCTGCCATCTGATCTGTTTTCTGCTGGTGCCTTTCGTTCTCTCATAAGGCAGGTGGTCAGAATTGAGCAGGCGAGTAGTCACCTCCTGGTCAAAGAGACGCTTATGTTATGATAAGTTGACCCTGTGATTATCAAGTGTTTGTCACTTTTCCTGGAGCACAATCGGCATTTTTTTCAAACTGTACACTAATTTAAATGTACACTAAATCGAGGATTTATTTATTAATAAAATTTATGCATATAGATTCTGATAATAAGGAAACCACTTAAGAAAAAAAATTCAAGAGAAAATATTGCAAAGGTCCATTCTTCCCAGAATCTTCATTTTTTTCCTGAGAGATTGCCCAATACGTAATGTTTTTCGAAGGAGTCTGATCATGAATTATCCAGCATGGAGTCCGAATGCCAGAAATGGCACATCAGGGAGCTGGTAATGTATGAACTTTATTAATTTATAGAAACAAAAACCACTCCCATGAACGGGAAGAAGACACGTCCATCATGGCGGTCAACCTTTTACTCAGTGGTTTACGGGTCATAGAGGAGTTGGCCATTGAGTAAACGGTGGAAGTTGGCTGCATTTCTAAGACTGTGTGAAGAGGCTGTGAACTGCTTCAAAGATCAAGCTGAGTGTACGGTGTATAGTCTCTCAAGATAAGTTTTTTTCTCGATGACATGATTTTTCTGCCACATACAATCGAAGCATAAGGTCTCATTCACAAAATGTATAATCATTCAGGATTATTGTCTAAAATTGTAAAAATATTTAAACTGCAGCCATGTAACTAAACTGCAGCTATAGTTGCTTTTGCCAATTAAGCGCCAGATAACGACTTGGGCTGGCCAGCCTTTCCTCACTGCTGCAGACTCCCTCCTGACAGACGCAGCAGTGGTGGAGGAAGGCTTCCCAGGAACAAAGATCTCCCGAAATGTCTCACCTTCAGAATTTCTTCTTTCGTTTTATGAGGCGGCCAATGGATAATTACACGTTTTAAAGCTGGTGTCTTTACAAAGCGTATTTTCTCTCCTTTCGTCTTAGACTCTGTCCCACTCACTCCGGCCTCCTTGGTGTGGTTTGGACACACCATGCACCCTGCCGCCCCAGGGCCTTTGCACGTGCCTCCCCTCCGCGTTCCTTGCTCGTCCCATTGAGTTCAGGGTGCTTCCCTCCCTCACTCCTTTTCACGTGTCTGTTCAAATCCCTCCTCGTCAGATAGGCCTTTCTGGCCGACACACTGTAAAATATTCACTAGCCCTCTTCCAAGGTGCACCATGCTCTAGCCCTCTGCCAGGTTTATTTTTCTTCTTGGCCGTTAGTACCATGTTGTATGTTATACCTTTACTGACTTATTAGTTTGCTGTTTCTCTCACTAAAGTTTAAGTTCCACAAGAGCAGGAACTTTGCCTATTTTGTTCGTTAGTGTAACCCAGTACCTGTAACTATGCCCGGTGCATATGGATGCTCAACAAATGATTGTTAGATGAATGAATAAAGTCAACCTCAGATACTCGGAGAAGCTACCATGACTCTCTTATATGGATTTCATGACAGAGGGACTGCTCTGTATCCTTACAAAATTCTTAATGATATATTTTAAGATGATATATATATATTTGAATATATTAATTTTTCATTCCATTTGTTTACTTTGAAGCCCTTTGTTGGTAAGGTGAACTGCTCTTGGTGTGGCTGATTAGAAAGGTCTGTTCTTCTAAACTATAACCCCACAATCCCCATAGGACGATTCATGTGACCCTGGATGATTGGGGTGATAATCCCATCATCAACGCGCCATCTGTTGTCTTTGGGCAATTGGACCCCATTACCAAAAAATCAAGAGATTTGATATTTTTCTCATTTTCACTTTCTAGGTACAGGTCTTAATCCTACAAGAGCTACAAAGAAAAGCCATGACAGAGGCTTGCCAACATTTTCAGCGTTGACTTACAGTGTCAGATGCCATCCTTTTCAATTTGAGGGAATGAGGCAGACGCTTAATTTGTAGGAATTTGGGAGAGGGCCGTATTTATAAGTAAAACGTTGGCAGGCTCTCTATTGGTATTCTGCTGGTGGTGTGATCAGGGCACATCGTCCTGGAGTTGCTTCCCCTTACTTCCTCTTTTTTGCTTCACGTTCACACACGTTCATGTGCAAATACTTAAGATTATTGTCTCTACTTTATAAATAATTCAAACTATACACTCATGAGCAATACTAGATTCTTCGGCTTCATAATAAACATCCCACAATACATTTAGGGTGGAACTTGACATATCATAGTTTGGTAGAGATTTGTGTTTGAATGTTGCAAACTGTGAGTTACCAGCTGTATGACTTTAAGTAAATTCCATAATTTTTTTGTAAAATGGATATAACAGCTACCTCACAATTTGATTATAGGATTTTGTGAGATAATATTTTTTAAATTCAGCATTGTTTGCAAATCACGCATAAGCAGACCTTGAACATATTTAATTTCTTTTACTTTTCTTTGAGGAAAAGTTATTTGGAAAACCTTCAAAAAACCACTTTTTTTGATAATAGTGCCAAAATTAATAGCAGTATTTTGGATTATTAATTATAATGTTGACTAATGTTTATGGTTATTTATTCTGGACAAAGTGCTGTGGTTGTTAAAATATGCAGTTTGTCCCCTTTAAACCTCACAGCCACAGCACAGTGTGACTATTATTTTCCTCATTTAAAATTTAGAAAACTGAAATTTGCAGTGGTTAAAGAACTTATCCAAGCTCACACAGGTCCAGAATTACAAAACAGAGATCTGATTTTAGGTCTTCTTGATAACAAATCACACCCTTTTAACTAGTATGCTAAGTAACCTATTTTATGAGTGGCTTTGACAGTATAATGTTTGAAAATATCTTTGTAAAGGCACAAAGACATAGATAAGGATTTTATATCTATATCTATACATATATATGCAATTTATGTATACTATTGTATGTATATTTCATTTCACTCAATTATAAAAATTTATCTGGAGTTCCCCTTGTGACTCAGTGGTGATGAACCTGACTAGTTTCCATGAGGACCCTGGCCTAACTCAGTGGGTTAAGAATATGGCATTGCCTTGAGCTGTGGTGTAGGTCACAGACGCCACTCAGGTCTGACATTGCTGAGGCTGTGGTGTAGGCCAGCAGCTATAGCTCTGATTTGCCCCCTAGCCTGGGAACCTCCATAGGTCGCAGGTGCAGCCCTAAAAAGACAAAAGAAAGGAAGGAAGGAAGGGAGGGAGGAAGGAAGGAAGGAAGGAAAGGAAAGGAAAGAAAGAAAGAAAAGAAAAGAAAACTTACCAATTACTTACTATGTGAAAGTTTTGTTAGATCCTGTCATATATACAGCTGTGAACACAGTGGAACCTTTGACTTCAAGGAGCTCTCTACGTGTGTGTATATTAATATATTATTTCATGCCTATATACATCAGAGTGAATTACTGAACTGAGGTTTTAAAATATTTTGACAAATACGTTACTCATACAAAATTTGTTAATGGAAATTTATTCCTGGAAGTCAAGCTGGATGCCGTCAAAAATGTTGTTCTTTATGAAGCAGAGGATGATATGCAATAAGCACATCAAATACACTATGAGGAAATAGAGTTTAAAGAATATTAGGGCGACATAGTATTTTTGTCTCTAACGCTCACCGTCTCTCGGCACCGATTCCTCGAGAGTTAGAGTTGAAATGGAGGGTCACAAGCTGTGCTGGTTTGTTGGACTTTGACGTGGTAGATCTTTGAAAAATAAATGAAGCATCTGTTCCAATTCTTCAACTAACAGACCAAGAAAAGCTACTCTAGAGTCGTGAAGGAACGTGGCCACTTTTCGCAAATTGGGTTAAATCCCAGACCAGAGGGTTAGTGGCAGCGGTGTATGTGAACACTTACTGTTACATGACAAGCGTTAGAGCATGTGGGTACATGATTCGGTCTACCTTCCATGAGTTGCTCAGCCGAGAAAGGGGGTACTGAGCACCTGCTTCTTCTCTAAGTCCTCCTCGGAGATGACCGCTTAGAGAACCAGCATTTTATCAGATTAGGCTGTGAGCAGAAGGAACATTTAAATTCAGTCTCATCAAGTAAAGTTTTATTCTTATAGGAGAAACAAGGAGTTGTGGAGGACAGAAGAATGGTGGCTTGGAATGAATTACTCTGTCCCTTTGTTCTTATGGACAATTAAGTGACACATCATCCCTTTTGGGTTTTTAAGAAATGACCCTTAGACCTATTAGAGATGGGTCACTTTGAAGTTTGGTAAAGTATTGTTTCTGTTGCAAATCGCACACTTTCCTGAACTCAGCTCTCTTAATTGTCCCCACCCCTCCTGTTCACGTCAGCCATGGCCTTCTTTGCTGTGAAACCCCAAAAGGATCTCAGAATTCTTATGCAGGTACCCCAAGCAGCCAATACCAGCTGATCAGCATTTTCACCTGTGGTGGAAGGTATGTGCCCCTGCTGGCACAGCACGAACACTCGAGGTACTGAGTTAGAGGATTCGGTACCAGAATAACTCTAATGACTGCATGATTCTGACATGGCCTCTGTTTCATTGCCGATGTAATGGAGGCAATAATTACTTTATGATAACTTTTTCTAAGTTATAGGATGGCTGTAAGGATAAATGATATTGTATTGGTAAATATCTTGGAGAAGATAAAAACCAACAGAATACCTACACCAGTGTAACTTATCGTAATTATCTACGTGTAAATAGGTCCCTACTAATATCCAAAGGCAAACTTTTTTTCCCAGTTTTTCTCCTTTTGCCTCTAAAGCCTCTTTTCCTTCCCCTATCAAATGCCGATGGTATTGGCTTACTATCTGGCAGACACTACATATGTGATGTGTAATATATAATATGTAATTGTTACATATATTGTCTCATTTAACCTGTTCACCATCCTAAGAAAGCCTGTTTTACAGACATGAAAACTTAAATCTGGAATAGTTAAGTAATTTTCCCAACACCAAAACTTGAAAAAGGTAGAACTGAAATTGAATCAGATAACTAACTCTTAATCACATAATTAATGTAAAAAACAGGCAGTGGTTCCAATAGGTTTAGTGAGAAGAAAAAGAAAATGGAAGAATGAGAAAAGAAAACTTTAGGAGCAGAGTTGCAATATAAAATACGGAATGCCTCGTTAAATTTGAATTTCAATCAAAAATAAATAATATTTTAGGACAAATATGTGCCAGATGGGAAGATTTGTTACATGTATATATTGTGAAACACTTGAAGGAGTAAGATTAGTTAACACCTCCTTTATTTCACATAGTTACCATTTTGTTGTTGTTAAGGTAAGAATCTTAAAGCTCCGCGCTGACGGCACCTTTCAGCATCTGTTACATTTTTGTTAGCTGTAGGCACCATGTTGTACGTGAGATCCCTGGAGCTTACTTATCTTACACCTGAACGTTCACACCCTTTCACCAGCATCTCCCCATGCCCCCCACCCCAGAATCCCTGACAACCCCCATTCTCCTCTTTCTATGGGTTGGTTTGCTGTTTTGGCTTATCCGTGTTAACTGAGATCGTACAGTATTGGTCTTTCACTGTCTGATTTATTATCTCCAGCATAATGCCCTCAAGGCCCATCTGTATTGTTGCAAATGGCAGAATTTCCTTCTTTTTTGTAGCTGAATAATATTCTGTGTGCGCCACATTTTCATCATGCATTCGTCCATCGGGAAACTCTTGGTTGTTTCCATGTCTTGGCTACTGTAGATAATGCAGCAGTAAGCAGGCTGTGAAGATATTTCCCTGAGATACTCTAGTGATTTCATCGCATTCACATATGTATATATACCCGAAAGCGGGGTTGCTGGATCGCGTGATAGTAGTATTTTTTTTGTCTTTTTTTTTTTTGTCTTTTTGTTGTTGTTGTTGTTGTTGTTGCTATTTCTTTGGGCCGCTCCTGCAGCATATGGAGGTTCCCAGGCTAGGGGTTGAATCAGAGCTGTAGCCACCGGCCTACGCCAGAGCCACAGCAACGCGGGATCCGAGCCGTGTCTGCAACCTACACCACAGCTCACGGCAACGCCGGATGGTTAACCCACTGAGCAAGGGCAGGGACCGAACCCGCAACCTCAAGGTTCCTAGTCGGATTCGTTAACCACTGCGCCACGACGGGAACTCCGGTAGTAGTATTTTTAATCTCTTGAGGAACCTCCATACTGTTTTCTACAGTGGCTGCACTAACTTACATTTGCATCAAGGTTCCCTTTTCTCCACATCCTCACCAGCATGTGTGTTCTCCCTTGTCTTTTGGAGAGAAGCCATTCTAACCGAGGCGAGGTTGCGGTTTTGCTCTTCATTCCCTGATGATCAGTGATGTTGAGCCCCTTTTTGTGTACTCATTGGCCCTGTGGAAATCTTTAGACAAATATCTATCCAAGACCCCTGTCTGCTTTTTAAGCAGGTTGTTTGTTTTTGTTACTGAGTTATTGAGTTGTGTGAGTTCCTTATATGTATATTACATATTAATTCTTTATAGGTTGATTTTTTCCCCTTACTGTGCAGAAGGTTTTAGTTTGGTATCATCCTAATTGTTGATTTTTGCTTGTGTTACTTATACTTTTAGCATCTTGTACAAAAAAAATCATTGCCCAGACGAATGTTAAGGAGCTTTCTCCCTGTGTTTTCTCCTATAGGCTTTATGGTTGTGGGTCTTACGTTTAAGTCCTCAATCCATTTTGAGATAATTTTTTGTCAGTTGTATAAGGGCTCCAATCCCCAGCACAATTTATTGTAGAAACTATTCTTTCCCCATTGAGTACTCCTGACTCCTTTGTCAAATATTAGTTGACCCTACATACTTGGGTTCATTCCTGGGCTCTTGACTCTGTTCTGTTTCTCCATGTGTCTGCTTTTATACCACTGATACACAGTTTTGATTACTATAGCTTTATAATATAGTTTGAAATCACAAAGTGTGATGCCTCCAACTTGGTTCTTTCTCATATTTTTTTGGCTGCCTAGGATCTTTTTTAGTTCCATATTAATTTTAGGACTTTTAAAAATATTTCTGTGTAAAATAATATTGTAATTTTGACAGGGGTTGCACTGAATCCATAGATGGCTTTGCGTAGTATGATCATTTTAATAGTATAAATTCTTCTGATTCATGAACAGTGGGTATCTTTCCATTTATTCATGTCTTCCCAACTTCTTTCCTCAATTTCTTGTATTTTTTTTTTTGGTATATTTATCTTTCATTTCCTTGGTTAAATTTATTCCTAAAATTTCTCCTCTTTTTAATGCTATCATGAGTCTCTCTCTCTCTCTCTTTTTTTTTTTTTTTTTTTGCTAATGTTGGAACGTTTTTAAAGAGAATAAAGAAAGAAACTTTTACAGGGTAAAATTATACATAAAGGGCATTTTCTGGAACACATTAGTGTGGGCAAAACACTTAATCATGGAGTTCCTATAGTGGCTCGGTGGTTAATGAACGCAACCAGTATCCATGAGGATGTGGGTTTGATCTCTGGCCTCTACTCAGCGGGTTAAGGATCCAGCGTTGCCATGAGCTGTGGCGTAGGTCACCGATGTGGCTCGGATCCTGCATTGCTGTGGCTGTGGCATAGGCTGGCAGCTACACCTCAGATTCGACCCCTAGCCTGGGAATCTTCCTATGCTGCAGGTATGGCCCTAAAAAGACAAAAGACAAAAAAAAAATTCTTAATCATGTCTAATGCATACTGCTTGATTTTTATTGGGTGTACCTCCAGCTTTGTTCTTTTTCCTCAAGACTGCTTTGGTAATTCTGGAACTTTTGTGATTCCATGTAGATTTTAAAATTTGTTTGTTCTAGTTCTATGAAATTCCTTGAATATTTAAAAAGCACCTATCTCTGATTCAGCTCATCAGTGGCTTGGCTCCTCATGGAATCTGTAAATAAGTCTCAGGGCTGTCAAAAAAATTGAAGATATATAACATAAGTAAAGTACTTAGAATTTTTTGAAAAGGGAAAATTATTATAGGATTAGTAGTAGTAGTAGAAATCAGAAACTTTATTCACAAGAGGCATGCTTCTTATTTTAGGCAATGACATGAGAGAATATTTTTATGTAATTTTTCTGTTACTGTTCAATAAATGAGGGAAGGTTGCTCTGTGTTCCTTCTAGTGCCTAAGGAATGATCTGAGAGTAAATGTGATTTTGAAAGATACATTCTCTCACTTTTGATAAAATCATTATCACACATATAAATGGAACCTAGAGATTTCAGTACATTATACTTTATAATTGGTAGATTTGTTAAACTTCTCATGAACTAGTATATAATCTTCTTCAAAGTATCCCAAGAGTTCACTTGGACACTGCAGTTTATTCATTTATTTTCTTTTATCCGTACTGTCTGCCAATTTTAGGTGCTGAGATAATAACTGGATCTCAGTTTACATTTATTTGCTCCCATTAGAGCAATAATCTCTGCTGGGCTTTTAAAATTCCATAAACAATAGATTTTCTCATCTTGTTCCATTTTCATTTTCTCTTCCTAAATGACATGGATACTAAAAGTAGTACTGTGCTGTTTCTGTAGACTATCTAACCACTCAGACAAAAAGAGGGAACAGCAACACCAGTATTTTTCTCTTAAGTTTCATAAATTGCCCCTTTGTTTCTCTCATATGTCTGTAGACTGCAGACACTGTGTGTTTCTCTCTATCACCTTCCTATGGCATGATGAAACTGCAAGAGCCCCTTCTAAAAGGCTCTCATTTATGGACGATCCACAAATGTGATCAATCAAGTCATTCCAATGGAGCAATAACCAGTGTGACCTCAACAGACTTTGGCTTTTGGAGCCAGATCGCGTTAGTGACAGCCATAACCCTGGCGGGTCGGCAGCATCCTTCGCTGCGCACTCTGCCATCTGCCACTGTGGAAACTTCATCATTAAAGGCAGAGTTGTTGCTGGACACGTTTGCAAATGGTTTTGAGAGCATTATTATTGCACAGAATGTTACCATCTGTAAGTAGGCAAGTCTGGATTACAATGTATTTCTACCTAACTTTTTTTCTCCACGTATATCTTAATAGAAAATGTGCATGCGTACATCTCAAAATGGGGAATAGTTCTTTTTGTGCTATAGAATTACAGCCTTGCAAAAGACCTCCGGAGCTTAATTTCCTACTTTTAAATACATCTGCTATTAAATCATCACAGATCAAAGAATACTATTTAATTTTGTAGTTGGTTGTATCGCCTTATTCACAAAAATATTTTTAATTGTTTGATTGTTTGCTTGTACTCACATTATTATATTACATTACCATATTATTACAAATATTCACATTAACATATATATATACAGATATATATATATATATATATATATATATACACACCTTTAGAAAAATATTTCAATTCTATCTTTGGCATAGTACTACCTGCCTTCCTACAACTACCATGGAATAATTATAAAGGTTATAAAAACAATATAATGAAAACCGTAAACCAGAATTTCCAGTTCATAAGCCAAGCACTATTTTACGTGGATGATATGTACGAGAAATACGTGTATGTTTATAATATTTATATATATTCATATTCTTCGTCTTACTGCAGACAATTACAGCTGTAATTGTAGCTATGTATGTATAAGATATTATATTACTATGTTATTAACGTTGTTAATATTGCTGTCGAGCAACAAAATAATCAAGGTACAGAAAGGTTAACTGATGCTCAGCATCAGACAGGTTTTCCGTGGAGATCAGGTGTTCTGAACTCAGCCAGTCTAGGTCCAGACTCTTATTCGTTGATATGAGAACGCGGATCTTTAGAGGTTAATGGATGATCTCTATGAAGGAAGCATGTTCCAAGGACACAAAAGGACATGACATTACAGAGTCAGTGCTAGTGTTCAAAAATGCAGCCTAATGGAGTTCCCATCGTGGCGCAGTGGTTAACGAATCCGACTAGGAACCATGAGGTTGCGGGTTCGGTCCCTGCCCTTGCTCAGTGGGTTCACGATCCGGCGTTGCCGTGAGCTGTGGTGTAGGTTGCAGACGCGGCTCGGATCCCTCGTTGCTGTGGCTCTAGCGTAGGCTGGCGGCTGCAGCTCCGATTAGACCCCTAGCCTGGGAACCTCCATGTGCCGCAGGAGCGGCCCAAGAAATAGCAAAAAAGACAAAAAAAAAAATGCAGCCTAAATACACTTACTTTTCTCTGCTGAGTTGTTGTTGTTGTTGGTTTTGGTTTTGGTTTTGGTTTTGTCTTTTGTCTTTTTAGGGCCACACCCACGGCATATGGAGGTTCCCAGGCTAGGGGTCGAATTGGAGCTGCAGCTGCCGGCCTACGCCAGAGCCACAGCAACTCGGGATCCGAGCTGCGTCTGCAACACACATCACAGCTCACGGCAACGCCAGCTCCTTAACCCACAGAGGGAGGCCAGGGATCGAACCCACAACCTCATGGTTCCTGGTTGGATCGGTTTCCGGTTTCCACTGTGCCGAGACGGGAACTCCTCTGCTGAGTTTTAAAGACAGAAAGAAAATGTCAAATATGTACAGAATTCTAAGTCACTGTTTGCGTAAGGTTATGGCCCAGGACACCAGCTTTGGAGAAAGGGGTAGAGAGTCTTCTACTCCACAATAAATTCCCGAGATGCTGTCTGGCCATCTACTCTACCCAATCAGCTGTTGCATCCACCTCACCTCCCACAGAGCAACCTGAACAGAAAGCAAAGAGGCTGACCTGGCCTGCATGGAGGCCAAGGGGTGTTAAATCAGGTGTGCAGGCCAAGGTCCTATCCTGAAGGCACAGTCAGCCTTCTCATTTGAAAACACGGCCCCATGATCGTCTCATCGTCTGACACATCACGTGACCCGATCTCTTCTGTGGGAGGCGCCAGTAAAGGAGCGTGGAGAGAGGGCAGAAGCTGGGACCATTGTCTCCTCACATCGGGGTAACGGGATACCATGAGCAACATTCTTCCGTTCCCACCTCAGACTCTCTTTGATGCTAACAAAGCCTCTTAGCAAATTTCATATTTGGAGACATCCTATGGTAAGGTTAGGCTATGGTAAAATTATATGAAAGATGGTAGAATGTGGTCAACTCCAGCTTCTCTGTGTCGTTGAAGCCTTCTGTTCATCAGTGCCATGCATGCCAAAATAAAGTATGGCAGGACTTTACCAGTGGGAGAAACAGAGACGGGTAACACTGATACTTCTTTCATTCATCCTACAACGGAACCATGTAGCTTTGCTTAGAAACGTGTGTTCGGAAGTGATGTTAGAACCGTTATGAAGAATTAAAGGTAGGAGACAATGGAGAAGTCACTTTTCCCCCGATTAAAAAAGTTAATCATGGTACTTTGTTCTGTCAATATCTCGTTGCACTCTGTGCCCTAATTTTTTTCTTTATTCTGCTCTGATTGAAAAGGCTGAGGGGGTTCCCGTCGTAGCTCAATGGAAACGAATCTGACTAGTATCCATGAAGACGCAAGTTCAATCCCTGGCCTTGCTCAGTGGGTTAAGGATCTGGCGTTGCTGTGAGCTGTGTTGTAGGTTGCAGTCACGGCTGGGATCCCGCATTGCTGTGGCTCTGGTGTAGCCTGGGGGCTGCAGCCCTGATTCAACCCCTAGCCCAGGAATCCATATGCTGTGGGCGAAGCCCCAAAAAGACAAAAAGAAAAGAAAAGGCTGAAGTCTGGGAGAGCCAAGGCTGTGTAGGGAGGCTCAACCAGCCCATGACAAAATCACTCAGGACAAAGAGGATATGCATTATAGGAAAGACATACCTGCCCTTAGATCCCAAGAAGACAGCTCCTTCTCAAGTGCGGTGTAAGGTAGAAGGAAGTAGCTGGGGCTGTGGCTGAAGAGAAAAATTCACGTAAAATAAATACACATAATTTATAAGGTCATAGGTGGTCTTAAGTTACATATTTTATTTAGATTCATCTGCAAGTGACTAATGTTGACGTTTTAGCTTAGCTGGAGATACCATAGCAGAATATCATAGGCTGGGTGGCTCAAACAACAGATATTTATTTCTCACAGTTCAGGAGGCTGGGAAGTCTGAGGTCAAGATGCTAGCCACTTCAGTTCCTGGTGAGATCCCTCTCCTGGCATGTATGCCCACCTCTTGCTCTGTCCTCACATGGCTGGGAAAGAGAGCTCAGGTTTCTTTTCCTCTTCTTATAAGGACCCTAATCCCATCATGAGGACCCCAGCCTTATGACCTCATCTGAGCCTAATTCCCTCCTAATGGCTTCACCTCCTAATACCGTCATATTGGAGATTAGGGCGTATATGAATGTGGGGGGAAGCAGACCTTCAGTCCACGAGAAGGTTGTTAGAGGGATTAGATATTCTCAGGAGATGGCCCGGGGAGAGGAGGAGGGGGTTGCAGACATTCTGGTTGTCGTGTTTGTCTTTTATACAGTTTGCAGTGAAATCACTTAGCAATCACTTCACTGTAGTACCTCTTTAACTGTGCTGTGAATCATATCAAGGTGCCCAACATTACACTGACACTGAGAATGAAAATGAGGAACTACGGCACCTCTGACTTAGGCTTCTCCAAATTCAGTTGATGGAGTTCCCGTCGTGGCAGCGCAGTGGTTAACGAATCCGACTAGGAACCATGAGGTTGCAGGTTCGATCCCTGGCCTCGCTCAGTGGGTTAAGGATCCAGCGTTGCCGTGAGCTCTGGTGTAGGTGGCAGACGCGGCTCGGATCCCGCCTTGCTGTGGCTCTGGCCTGGGCCGGCGGCTACAGCTCTGATTAAACCTCTAGCCTGGGAACCTCCATATGCCGTAGGAAGCGGCCCTAGAAAAGGCAAAAACACAAAAAATAAATAAATAAATAAATTGAGAATATTTTGCATATGTCGCAAGGAATAAGAAAGCTTTATATAGGTTGGTAAGGAATGACTAGATACCTCAAGTGAAAAAAATCAAGATGCAGTTTTTAATAGTAAGCTACCTTGTGTGTAATGGCATAATGAAAAAAAAATAGTTCTATTGTTGCAAAAAGAAATTTTGGAAGTATAAATCAATGTTATAAATTGTTGGGTTTTTTTTAAATAAAAAATGTAAATGGTTTCTTAAAATGGGAAGATATAAGATAAAGAGAGTAGTTAATTGATAGGACAAAACTTCTCTAAATTGTCTTTATATATAATTTTCATTTTAGGAACATACATGATTTTCATACTGAAAAAATAAAATTACCTTAAAATTAAATACATAGAGAGAGAGAGAGAGCGCTAATTCTAAAAACTCAACAGAACTGAAATGAGTAAACCAACTATATATCACTTTAGTGACATAAACACACAGAGCTCATCTTGAAATTTACTTTTACACTCAGTATTTTACTGTATATCCTTGATGGGATGTATTCTTAAGAAGAATTGAGCTGTAAAAAATTGAACTTCAGGAGTTTCCCCTGTGGCACCACGGGATCGAAGCGTCTCTGCAGCGCTGGGATGAAGGTTTGATCCCTGGCTGAGCTAAGGATCCTGCATTGCTGCAGCTGCAGCATAGGTTGCAACTGCAGCTCGAATCTGATCCCTGGACCCGGAATTCAATATTTTGGGCAGCCAAAAAAAAAGAGAGAGAGAGGAAAAAGTCTCATTTTATTCAATAATATAATTGTTAGAACTATTATTGATATAATTAATATTAAATTATGTGTTTTATCTGTGAGTATGGACTTCTGCAGGTAAATTTTTTTTTAAATGGAGTAGTAGTACTATTTTCTTTCATTCTTTCTTTTTAATGAAACTAGGTAGTTTGGCATAAAGATTTAGATTTAGTTTTAACGTGGAACCATGGAGAGTTCTACCAGAGCAGACGCTTTGGCCCCTGACTGCTTGCTCGAGAGAACCCCTGCTGCTGCGGCCACCTGCCTCACCTCCACATGCTGCCTGGCTGTCTCGGGACCCCCCGGGTGAGGGCGTGGTGTCCAGCATGGCGTCTAGCAGGACAGCAGCTCCACTGCGTGACCAAACCCAAAGATGCTCTCGCCCTCTCCTTACCTGTGCACTCAGATGATGCCTGGCCTGGTAGAGGGTGGGGGCTGGTGTCCTGAGTGGCTTTCTAGGAAGGTCCAGGCAACACACATGGAAGGGCAGGGCCACGAACAGCTCTTGGGCCAAACTTCGACCAGTGACCCAGGAGGGAGTCTGAAAACGCGCTCCTCTTAACAGCCTTCCCTGCCAGGGACGGGTCTGAGGCTCAGTCGTTTCTGAAAGCCTCATTGGAAGGTCTCCTGCATAACTGCACTACTTCCTCTGGCTCGGTTCCCTTTCACTCTCGCTCACCCTGCCCTGGGTTTGCAGTTCCAATAAAGCCTTAGCAAGCTATCTACCGCAGGATTTGTTTTATAGATCGTTAGGGCTAAGAAAGCAACTATGATAAAGTGCTTAGGAAAAAAATGGTTTTAGAATAAGAGGAAATAATATATATAAATTATATATGTTCCCAAGGTGAATCTTTGAGCATGTGGAGCTTGCTAAAATACTTTCCTCTCACAAAAAGGGATGATGATTCTTTTAATGCTTCACAAATTCGCATCATCCTTGCGCAGGGGTCATGCTCATCTTCTCGGTATCATTCTAATTTTAGTATACGTGCTGCCGAAGTGGACACACAAAATGTTATCTTAAAATTCGGATAACAGCGGTTCTGGCAGTTGAGCGTTTAGAGCAGAAGTTTAATGGATCAAGGCCAGGTTCGGTGTTGCAGAGGTAACCGGCCCCGGTGCGAAGGGTGTGCTGTGAGCAGGCGGCCGGGCAGACGAGGTTTGAGAGATCTGGATTCAGGTAGCGGCAGAAAGAAGGGATGTGATGATCGGAATTTGAGAGGTGTTAGTTAACAGGATTGACAGGCTGGGAGGAGGGGAGGGAGGGGAGGGCGGGGAAGCGGAAAGGTCAAGGGGTCAAACTGCGATCCCAGTCCCGTAGCTGAGACGGAGGCGTCCCCAGCCTCTCAGTGAGATGCAGGCTAGACGGTGCGGGGGTGCGGGAGGTTGAGCCGTGACTGAGGGATGAAGAAGAGCTTTCCAAAAGCGGTGCATTACCTTTTAAAAGCATAACATTTGATATGTAAAAGTCGTAACTTTCTTCCCTCCCGTTCTTATCTCTCCGTATTCTTGAGCAAACCTCTTCCTGACGCCCAGTGAACTGTCTCAAGGATCTAGTAAGTCAGTCGTATAAACACGTTACTTTTTTTATACCATTTTTCCTCTGTGAGATAATCCCTCCCTCACACCTCTGCTTTGCACTGTGGCACAGCAGGTGAAGGATCCAGCATTGCTGCTGCTGTGGTGTAGGTTGCAGCTGTGGCTCGGATTCAGCGTCGGGCCTGGGAACTTCCGTATGCCATGGGCGCGGCCAAAAAGCTGTGTTAAGTCACCGACTCCAGTGCGGTGTGCTCCATCTCCCAGGGAAGGTCAGCTACTTCCTTTTCAATGTCTCCATAAAACTTACGTCAAACCTTGGTTTTGGCCCTCATAACATCAAGTTATTTTTTTCATTTTTAAAAGTTTTATTGATGTACGGTTGATTTACAGTGTTGTGGTAATTTCTCCTGAACAGCAGAGTGATTCAGTTATACGTGTGCACACATCCATTCTTTTTCAGATTCTTTTCCCACGTAGACTTTCACAGGATATTGGGTAGAGTTCCCTGTGCTACACAGCAGGTCCCCTTTGACCCGTTGCAAGTTAGGTTCAATTGCATGTTTCGGTCAATCCCACGACAATATTTAAAGGCTCAACTTGCTTTGCTGCATGACTGCAAGCCTCTTTATGTACATTGTTACATGTTGTTTAACATTAAATGATTGGGGCATATTTACCTACTCCTGTCACTCATGGTGCTAAGCAGCTGCCGATGCAACGTCAGGCTAGTATGGTCCCTGCCCTATAAAAGCTAACAGTAAATGATGTGGGGATCAAAAGGCTAATAGAAAACAGGGTGTCACGGAGTTCCCGTTATGGCTCAGCAGGTTAAGAACACAGTGTCCGTGAGGACGCAGGTTCAATCCCCGGCCCCGCTCAGTAGGTTAAAGATCTGGCATTGCCTCAAGCTGCAGTGTAGGTCGCAGACGTGGCTTGGATCCATTGCTGCGGTGGCTGTGGTGTAGGCCAGCAGCTGCTGCTCCCATTTGACCCCTCGTCTGGGAGCTTCCATAGCTGCAGGTGCAGCTGAAGAAAGAAAAAAAGCAAAACAGGATGTCATAAGCTCAGTAATCGTCGCCACGGTGGTGATGTTGGCCATGGGCGCTTTTACGTGCCGAGCATGGTTCAAGCACCAGGCACATTATATCCCTGCCCTCACAAGTCCTCGGTGACCGGAAGCGCGGGCTGCGTGTACAGATGCTGGTTGAAGGATGCAGAACCAAGACTTTGGGAGACAGCGAAAGCTTCCAAACACAGTGCTTCCCAAATTAACACCTGACGAAATGACTAGGGATCAGGTAGACAGGAGGAAGCCAGAGAAGGAGGAGAGGCGATAAAGGGAGGAAGAGGAAGAAGATGAGGAGGGGAGGGGTGTGTGTGTCAGGGGAGCTTTAGAGAAGGGAACAGTGTTTCTAGCAGGAAACAAAGGCCGACAGTGTGCGTACTGAGTGGATGTGGGCTTTTCTGCTTCTGAAGTTAGACGGTCAATATCATGCAGCTCAGTTCCTTTGGGAACTCGCGCAAAAGCGAACAACTGAACCAGATCCACTGCCCACGTGTTACAGACAGGAGCGCTGCCTCCCAGTTGAAGGAAGTGGGCTCCCAGTGCCGCACAGAGTCATTGGCAAGAGTCCGGTTCCCGGGCCCGACTCTTTCCAGGACACCGTGCTGCTGCCTCTGTGGATTGTCACATGGTTTTGGCCAGCCAGCAGTAAGTGTATGCGGACAAATATGTGTTAGGATTCCCAGCCACCGCATTCCAGCTCACATTCTTCTCTTGATTATGATTTGATAAGGAAAATATAAATTGTGAAGTAGAATAGCACATATCTGTACTTAATCTCTAAACAGGTGTGATCGAGAAGTGGCTCTGCTCCCTCTTCCTCTCAACATCTCAGTCCACCCTGTGTCTTTCAGGCTGTAATTCCACCTTAATCACACCCCTGGGGGACAGTCTTAGTTTGTTCTTATTTTGAGGTGGTTTTTATATCAGGTGTAAAGGTGTGGCCTTTGGAAACGGACTGGAGTTCCAGTTATGGGTCTGCCAGTTCTGCAACCAATCTGTCTACGACAGCAGTGGCTCGCTGGCCCCGTTGTCTTCCTGTGGGAGTTAAGGGACCGCGTGCACGCAAAGCACAAAGCACAGTGCTTGGTTCCTAGTACGGTTTGAAGATATTTGACTTGTGGGATAAATTTTTAACACCAAATCATAAAATCCCAGTTGAAAAAATCAGCTACCTTAACCTTTCCACTTTCCTGATAGCATCTGTAGACTGGTGACGTCCTTACTTGCCAAAACGGAGCATCTGCCTCGTTCCTACCACGAGGCTGTGGCCTGTGTAAGAGCAAAGACTGTCAGTTTCCTCGGTGTCCCAGCCGTTACCACTGTGACACGCATGTAAGGGAGCACTCATAAATACACATAAGTGTAAAACTCAGTTGGATTATCTAATTACTTGTTGTCTGAGCCAAGGGTAAAACTCAAGCTTTCTGATCTCTAAATCTGTTTTTCATTGTTTTTACTTTTACTGTACCAAAAAAATTAAGATACAATCAAAATCAGGGATTCTTCACTTTGTAAAGCACATTCCGGAGGAAGTTGGGGCTCAGGGGTTTCAAGTTATTCTATGATGTTCCAATGTGTTGCTTTTCACTCTGCTCGAACCCTTTGATACAAATTCACATGAATATTAATAGTTGGGTTTTAAGTTGGGAAGGGACTGAGGCCTTCAGCTGAGCCTTTAGGAAGAGAGGTGCGGCTCAGGGTGCATGCCCTCCTGCTGGTAGATATAGGGCATGGCTCAGGCGCTGTGTTTAAAAGCCAGTTGCTTTCTTTGTAACCCCAGTCCAGAGGAAATAGCATCTCTGAGCCAAACTGGAGCAGGGCATTCCAATGCAGTGAAGTAGAAGTGAAAAATCTCAAACAGGCATCGTACCCCTTGAACTTGGCTACTGCTAACTATGTAGAAATCAGTCCCCCAGTGAGCTCCTCGAACACCCTATACTTACCAAAACCACAGAGTTATAAAGAGAGCACGAACAAATGTTACTTCCAAACCCACTTAGGTTGCTTCAACTGCGGAGTTCTAATTTTAGTAGCAGAATTCACAGCCGGTGGAAATTCTGGATGCCTTGTAGACGTGAAATAACACAGAAACCTGACCAGTGTCTCTTAGGATGACATCAAAGTCTCCAAGTAATGGAGTGCGAGCTTTTTTTGGATTCATTTACTTAAAAAACAAACAAACAACCCCCCCCCCCAAAACAGCCACTCTTATATGCCCCCAAGAAATGAGCAGTGGTTTCCGCTCCTCCCTCTTGGGCCAGTGATAAAATACACATGGAACACATGATTCCTGTCTGCCAAACATGATTGGAAGTATAACATTGTCCTTTAACTTAACATCTATGAAGCAATTTGCTTTAAGAGGGGGGGTGCTGTGATGGTTTTCAGACAGTAAACTGTGCTAACTGCTTGAAAATGCATACAACTTAGGAGCTGACAGGTTCAGTTCTCAAGTAGAGGAGGTGCGATGCGATGTTTTGGCACTGGTTAGATATTCAGTCATTCCACCCCCCTGCCTGTGGGAAATGTGCTCATAGCTTCTTGCTGTAGCCTTTGATCTCCCAAGCGAATCCCAGGATTCCAGAGCCTTGATGCCAGTGGGTCTCATCGAATTCGATGGATGCCAGTAACCTTGGTTTTAGTGTTCCCGTTGATTCGGAAGGGCCTAACAAAGGGGTTTTTAAAATCACAGAATCCTACAGAATCAATCTTACTCCAAGATTCCATTCAGTTGACTCTTACTAAGGCCTAGTTTTGTTGATACAGAAATGTCTCCTGACTTTTCCATATTAAAAGCACATATTTTAGCTCCATCATCATCCAGCAAATTAAAGTGAGGCTTTAAAAAATTGTATTTCATTTTTCAGCCAACAAAACAAAAGCTAAGAAAAAATAACAACCCTCTGCTTATAGAAAATTTTTTCAAGTCTGTAATACTAGGAAAGTTTATATTTTTAAGGAAAGGACAGCCAAAGGTCTGGTTTGGCAGAGGGAATAAAATTACAAGTTAAGCGATGGAGACAAACTATTTTTTTCCTAGCTACGAAAGAAAGAAGAAATCTGTGGTGTGTGGTGAAGTGTCTCTCTTATGAGGTTCATGACTCAGACTGGAAAGCTCACTGGGGGATAAGAAATTGTTTTTTCACTGGATGGGTTTCCTGGATATGTTTGAATGTATACCCGGAGCAAATATTTTTGATTAGAGTCAGCTTGGAATGTTTGAAACAATTGAGATTTGAACTTGACTTGGGGGATCCCACAACAAGGAGGGTTTTTCTCTTCTTGTTTGTGTCCATTGTTGCACTTTTATTTTCCTTTCTTGATGGATGGGCTCCCAGCGGAAGGCAGGGAGATTGAAATAATGCACAAAATTTCCCTAAACACAAAGTATGGACTCTGTTGTTGTTTCTGTCTGATGAGGAAACTCTCGGCCCCATAAGAATCATGTTCAGGTTCTTATGGTACCATACCAGGTTCCTCTATGGTACCGTTGAGTGCAGGGCTTTGCCGTTTTTTTGGATATAGATACTCCTGCTCGATCAGACAACTGAGGCGAGGAAATATGTCCAAGCTGCATTAATGCTGGAAATCCACTCGGGCAGCCCGTCTTGTGTTGGGACTTCTAGTTGGTCTTCATTTGGGGATAATGCACGGAGCCAGGACTCGGGCATAAACATGAACCCTGGCACTGCAACCTTGTTAGCTTGTACTGTGCTACAATTTACGAGGTCTCTTCCTAGAATTAAGACTCCAGGAGTGATTTAAACCGAATTAACTACACTAGCCATATTGGTTCAGTTCAACTCCAGGATATCTTAATTTGGTCAGAGCTTCATTGACCAGCAATTAAAGTAAATTGAAGAAAATTTATTATTCTCTCACTGACAGGCAGAACTAGTAAATATAGCATAATTTAATTATTGAATTACTTAGAGTTTTCATCAATTCTTCAATATTTAAGGTATGTCTTGTAGTAAGGATGCTAGAGCCTATTAAAATATATAATATATTTTTATGTATAAAGTTTTTGATATTTAAACTTATTAACCATACTTTCATTAAATATACCATTTTAAATTACTTCATCTGAAATAGTGTTTACTCACAGGTACCAGTAATTCTGTAAGCTAATTAATTCTTTTTTGTAATCTTCATAGCATCCACAATAGGAGTCGGACAGTACTTATATGAGGAAGGAAGATCATAGGGATCTTGGATAAAACTAATGTAAATTTCAGCTCCTGTATCTGTCAGCGACTGCCACAGGAAGACTGTGTAACAAAGCACCCCAAATCTCAATGGCTTAAGTAACTATCTTTTATTCCTGCTCATCAGTGAGTTCATTTCTAAGTTCATTTTCTGGCTTGGAATCTTCTCCAATGCTGGGAGTTCAATAGATAACTCTCTTCTTTCTTTGTTGTTCTCACAGGTGATCGTTTTACCAAATAACATTCCTCCAGACTCCTGTCAAAGTTTCTTTGCTCTCTGCCACTTTGTCCCAAAGCCGATGCCGCACACTTCAAGTATTTGCTATGGCAGCATCCTACTTCAAGGCACAGATTCTCCTTTAGTCAGTATTGCCACAATAATATCACCTAGCAAATGACTCCATAAAATTCAGTGGCTTAACATATCATTTATTCTCTGCTGTGTGTTTGTAGGTCAGCTCAGGTTTGGCTGACTAGGCTGGGCTTAACTGGTCTTGACTCTAAGCTGAGGGTTAGATCTGAGTCTTCTCTTGTCTATTGTGGGTTAGACTCAGGTCCACTCCGTGTGTGATGATTCTGGGGTCCAAGCTGCTACTGCCTTAGCTATCCAGGGGCTGGTCCCCTCGTGGTACCTGCAGAGGCGCACAGGGCATGGCCGGGCACAAGCACATCTCAGTCTTTGCTCTTGTTACATCCGCTCACATCTTCATGACCAAAGCAAGCCACATGGTTGAGGGCTAGGAAGTACACCGCGTCGACCCCAAAGCCAAGGCGAAGTCTAGATATGTGTTATTGCTAGAGGGAACTAAACAACGCTGATCAATAATTTAATTTACATAGGCCCCTCAGTAGAAATTTCACCGAAATAATCCAAGTTACCATTATTCTACCGAAGATAATGGATAGGTGATAACCTATTTTTTGAGTTCACATTTGGTGTCTTATTATATTTTCTAAAATAATCATGCCAGTAGTAGGTAGTACTAAGCCAGTTTAGTAATCAGCTTGATCATATAGTTGAAAAGATTACTTAAACAAATGGAGCAATTATTTGTGCATTTTATAAAGCTTAACATTTTTCTTAGAAATTAATGAAGTAAGGAGTTCCTGTCATGGCTCAGTGGTTAACGAATGTGACTAGGAACCATGAGGTTGTGGGGTTCGATCCCTGGCCTCGCTCAGTGGGTTAAGGATCCGGTGTTGCCGTGATGGCGTGGCTGTGGCTGTGGTGTAGGCCAGTGGCTACAGCTCCGATTAGACCTCTAGTCTGGGAACCTCCATATACCGTGGGTGCGGCCCTAGAAAAGACAGAAAGACAAAAAAAAAAAAAAAAAGAAAGAAACAAGAAATTAATGAAGTAACAGCCAAAGAAAATCATCAGATATGACTCTTATTGTGAAAGATTATTTTCAATACAATATCATTAGGGAATAATTTTTGTAAATTCTTTCTCTCAGAAACACCTGGCAAATTTATTTTCATGATAAGCTTCTCATCAGAAATCTAATTCTTTATTCTCTCACAACCTGCATACATTCTGTTGGGTCCATGATGGTGAACTGGCAGTGAGAGCAGAAAGTAACCGCAGCCCAAAGTCAGGTTGCTCAGAGAGATTTAAGATCCTCAGTCTAAAGTCATGCCGCATCCATCATCCCAGCGGTCTCACTGAATGGGCAAAGGCAAGACAACGGGAAGCTTTGGGCAAAGTTATTCATTAGCAGGGTTAAGGGCAGTTTTGTTCCCGGGTGCAGGTGGAAGACGTCCACGTTGAAACTGCCAGTTACAGAGGTGCAGAGGCTTTTCCCAATAACCCTGACTCTGTGGTAGGAATACTTCAGATCTCATTTACTGAGACGAAGGAGAGGCTAAGAGTCTACCATTTGGTTACGGATTGGCCTAAAAGCTAGTCCTATATAGTAAACAATTGGCTGGCCTTTCTCCCTGGTTCCTGGGAGGTATCCTATAAATTTCTGGAATTTCTAGAGTCATAAGAGTGTCTCTGCTATTCATGGTGGGCCCCTAAGTGGTTTATTGCCATGTGGGCGACCACACCAGAAACACCATCCTGTGACTGGAGAGTTGGACTTCGCCTCATCTGATAACAACTGGACCTCCAGGGAGGGAAGAGAGGCTGGAGTTCAGTCACACAGGCACTGATTCAATCACTCCTACCCACTTAATGAACTCCCAGTAGAACCCCGGACGTCAAAGCTGTAGGAACCGTCCTGCTGGCAGCATCCTGTGCATGTTGTCTACACTGATGTGCTGGCCGAGCGGTGCATTCGGACTCCCATGGAAACGACACTGGAAGCTTCATGTGTGGACACGTCTCATACCTCACCCCATGAACCTCCTTTGTCGGTTCTGGCTTACCTTTCTTTTTGCTCTAATAAAACTGTGCTCATAGGTATACTGCTTTCCTGAGTCCTGTGGGTTGTTCTGGGCAGTTTTCAAAACCGAGGGATGTTGAGAACCCCAGATGTATGTAGTCCGTTGGTTAGAAGGAAGGCTAGCTTTGGAAACCCCGGATTGGTGGTCTCACTCGATACCTTAAGAGCTGAGTAGGGCTTAAAATAGGGGAAAAAATTAATTTTTCTAAACAATGATATAGTGATGGAAAAAATGATACGCGAATTTAATTGTACAGGTCATTATTTACCTTCTATGATTTCAATTAACAGTGGCCTTTACAGGAGGACTTCTTTTTGCGGAGGAGTCCAAAATGGTGCCAGATTAAATCTGAAGGTTTCCATGGATTTTTATACTGGAAATCTCCAAGAATATATTTCAAACAAGGAACAGAAAGCTCCAAGCACATACAAGTAACCGACAGGTATTTTAAGCAAATAATGCATATTCCAGGTGATTATTATAAGACTAATTAGCTGTCCTGTATGTCTGCAGCTAGACCAAAGGAAAAGCTAGAAAGGCGTTTGATAGTTGGCTCAGGCTGCTGTAACAAAACACCACCGACTAGGGGGCTTGGCCAGCTCTTGGTGACAGCCTTCTTCCTGGCTTGTAGACAACCGCCTTCTTGCTGTATCTGTACATGGTGGAGAGAGAGCTCTGGTCTCTTTCTTTTCTTATAAAGACACAGATCCCATCGTGGAGGCTCCTTTCTTTCAGTTTCATCTAAATCTAATTACCTCCCAAAGACTCTGCCTCCTAATTCCATCACATTGGGGGCTAGGACTTCAAGTATGAATTTTGGAGGGATGTATACATTCAATCCATAAAAACAGTTAAGCTCAATTTGTAGATTTTATACAAGAGAATCATGGCTTAGAAAAATGCAATAGGAATTCTCCTTGTGGCTTAGCAGTAATGAACCCGACTAGTTTCCGTGAGAAGGCCAGTTAGATCCCTGGCCTCACTCAGTGGGTTAAGGATCCTTCGTGACCATGAGTTGTGGTGTAGGTCAAAGATGCAGCTTGGATCCCGCCTTGCTGTGGCCGTGGTGCAGGCCGGGAGCTATAGCTCTGATTCGACCCCCAGCCCGGGATCTTCCATGTGCTGTGGATGTGACCCTAAAAAGCCAAAAAAAAAAACAAAGGAGTACATAAGGGAACTGGAGTTTGGCCCTTGCCATCAGCCTCCACGTGGAGTAAAACACGAGCCACTGCAGCTGCTGACCTGCAGCAGCCCCTGGGAGGGGCTCGGGGGGCACCGGGAGTGAGGCCCTCTGTGCTCTGGGAAACTGGAAAAGCGGGTCTTCGACAGGTAGACATTCTTAGGCGAGGGTGTTTATGAGCCCAATTCTTGCGTCCCTCGTCTCTAGAAAAACGCCAGAATCCACCCATGATGTCTGATGTCTGTGACTCGAGCCGCCTTCACGAGACCAGCAGCAAACCTGTGAACCGTGTGCCCCGCTGCAGGCACCGCCCTCAGCTGTGTGGCTCATGTCTTGATATTCCTCCTTTCCTCTTTGGGTCATCGTTAGTGGGCAGAACAAAAGATGTCCCGGTTGTCTGTGAGAACAGCCACTCCCGAGGGCGGGCCCGTGAGCCCTGGGGCAACGCCGGGCAGAAACAGAGAGAGTGCCCACGTCAGGTGCACGTCAAGGCAGTGATTCCGGGAAGCCCAGACCTCCGCCTCTTCCCACAGGAGCTGGTTTCTGTCCGTCTTCTGTCAGTCCAGTTTTCTGCACATCGTGTGTCCCGACTGCCTTCCCTTTGCTGGGAACCCCTCTTATATCCTAGGTCCCCCTTGCACCCTCAGAGTGGTTTCTCAGAGCTACCGGAGATGCTCTTTCCTGGGCTTCAGTCCTAATTTCACCCCAAATAAAGCTTAACCTCTCAACTCTCCATAGCAGTTCTATAGTTTAGGGAGTGGAAAACAGGGCCCCAGATAAGGATCAGGGGCGGGGCAAGCTTGCATTGCCTTTCAGAGCTGGTGTTTAGTGGCCCCAGGACTGGTTCTGTGGTCCTCCTTCCTTCTGGAATGAAGAATGGTTCCTCAAGTCGTTCTTCCCTCTGCTGGGGGTTTCAGTTCTGCAGAAGGGCTCAAAGCTATTGGTATGTATATTCCTTGAGGAGGAACCGGGATCTGCCCCAAGGCTGCGCCCTCGCCCCTGACCCCCTGACGGCTCCTCCCTGGTCTCTGCACCCCCTCCTTTCCCTGAGGACCAGCTGCCCTTGGAGCTCAGGGAAGGTCATGGAGGCTGAAGTTTATTCCCTAAAAACAAGAAATGGAAGCCACAGAAAGGCTTGTGTGCCCAGAAGCCTCACAGGGCCCTGCTTGGTTGCACTATTTTCAGTGAAAGAAAAATAGCTTTAACATATTCGGCTTGGTACAGGGGTGGGATTAGAATGAGGTAAGGCATTTGCCTTTGCAGCTAAATTTAAAGGGGCTGCCCCCAAAACTCAACTACTCATCACCCTAAGTAATATTCCTATGCAATATTTTTAAAAATCACAATTGGTACCCAAAAAATCCATGATGAATAAAATATCAAAATGTTAAGTAAAGACAGTAGCAGTATTTTACTGCTTTTTCCTTTTGCCTCAGGCTTCAATATGGCTTTGGCATGTCACTGATTTGTTGACTAAAATTAATATAGTTTAAAAGAGTATTTTTTCAGCTCTGTTTTAAGTAAGGAATTGAAATTCTAGAGCTAAGATCTGAGAAGTCAAAAAAAAAAAGTGTTTTTAAAAACTCTCAAGGTCCAAGATTGCTTACCAAAAAAAAAATCTTCTTGGTTAGTCATTTTCTTTAGCAACAGTTGAAAGCCAAAAGCAATATTCTTACAAATCGAATGCAAAGAAATATTTTAGACTCAGAAATTTAGAGCAAAGCCAGTAGACTCTTCAAAGTCCTATAGAACATTCTTATTTTTCAGCAAAAATATATCGAGTACCAAGGGCTGCTAGGTGCTAAGGACACGTGGTGCCTGCAGAGCACCTTTTCTTAGTATTCAAGAATGCGCTTTGAGTCCGGTGATGTTACTTCACAAACAGAACCCTGGAGGATAAAATGTGAAAGCAGTTTTCTTTTCTTATCAGCATCTGTAACAACAAAGTTAGCAAACGGGACCACCTAACAGCCTCTTTCGCACTTTTTAAGAAGGGGACAACTTACCATCTCTCTTTTATGTGACAAAGAAACTCTTGGGCTTTGAGCTCTATTGCCCGTGAGCTCCTTAGAGATAGGAAATAAGCCCAGTTTTCCCTCTGCTGTAACCCAGAACCAGGTTTAGCACGGTGTGTGCTACTGAATAAACAAAGACCCTGGCTGCCACCCGTGGTCAGAAGACCAGCATTTAGTACCAGCTCCATCTCTTGGTGACTGTGCAATTTTTGGTGGGATGCTTAACCTCTCTGGGCCTGTTTCCTTACTGGTGTACATGGTAACGTGTAGGAATTAAACCCAGCTTTAAACAGATAAAGGTGCTATCTGAAAGTTGTCCTTTCACCTAGTACAGGGGTCAGCAAGGTGTTTTGTTTTTTTTTTTTTTTTCTGTAAAGGACCAGATAGTAAATATTTTAGGTTTTGCAAGCCATATGGCCTCCATCACAACCACTCAGTTCTGCTGCTACAGTGAAAAAGCTGCCACAGACAATATGTAAAGGAATGGGCATGGCGCTGTTCCAGTGAAATTTTACAAAAGCAGATGGTGGGCCAGATTTGGCCCTTAAGGCCATAATTATGCCAGTTCCCGACCTAGTGCAACACAGTATGGATTCACGCACTTAAAATATCTTTTCATGCTAAAGATCACTAGACTCTAAACTCCATGAGAACAGGAGCTTCTTCTGTTTGTGTTCATCACTGGCTCTCCAAGAGCTCCATCAAAGTCGTCGTCTTTTTCAGGACGTATTAGCTTCTAAACTCAGAGGGCAGTGCCTGGAACTTAATAACCGAATGAAAAACGAGATAGGTATCTTTTCATTTGAAAACCTCTCTAAGGCACGAGGCTATGATAAGACTTCATACCCGTCTCTCCACCCTTGTCTTTACTTGTCACACAACGGACAACTGTCTTGGAGTCTTGCCCTTTTTCCTCAGCATGAGATCAGTGACAGTGATGAGAAAGGAAGTGCATGTAATCTGGATATTATGTTATTTATATCCCAGCTCATAAAACAATGCTGAGGCTCCGAGGAGTAGAAATCATATATCACTGTGGTGCATTCGAAACAAAGGGCTTATGAACCAGGTCTGTGGTAGCATCCCAACAACGCAGTGCTGCAGGCATGGTACCGTTTGAACCTTGTGGAACCAGCGCATGAGCACGGTGCTTAATATAGAATTTTCATGGAAACATGGACTAAATTGTTAAGAATTTCTTCTTTTCTTGGAGAGCCTCTGCCTTTTCACTCTTTGCACTCTTTCTTCCAGGTGTGGTGTTTCTCAGGTCAGTAAACGTATCCAGGAGAGACTATAGCTGAAAACTAGACTGATTCCAAAGGCTAATGCTGTCACAGAATAGAGAGCTCTTTCAGCGACAGTTCTGCCTCCAGTCTGCTGATCTGTAGGGAAGTACATGAGACTTCTACACCATTATCTATGAAAAGCTTTTTTTTTTCTTTTACAAGAATGAGACCATGTAGAAAACAATGGAAAAGCAGTTTAATATAGACTTTTTTACTTTTCAAAGAATTTTTTTAATTACATATAATCCTACTCAAATATATTTAATTTCAAAATTTCCAAAGATAGGAAATACGTACTTAGAAGTTTGTGGTCTGAAGAAAATGATAAAATGTTAAGGTGAAAATTAAGGTAGCTATTAAGCAAGCAAAATTTGATACAGGTCCTACATTAGCCTCATCCAAGAACAGTATGACAGAGATGATTGTTCGGTTCTGCTTTTTGCCATATCAAAAAGTTAGTACCTGCTTTATTATATCAGAGTTCTGTGTTTGGACTTGGGAAGGCCACACAGAGGGGTCTGAAGGTACCCTAACACTGAAAGAACTTGCCAAGTGGTCCCATGTAGGCCAGGAAATAGATGGCGTATCAATGACCCAGGGGAGAATGTGAGCTCGAGTGGGTGGATAAAAAGAAGTAGCTATGCTGCAAGTGTTTGCTCATGGGTCAAGGGTAAGGCGGCCCAGCCTCAAGTTTCAGCGGGGACGTTGCTGTTATAGAGACGAGCACATTCTCATTCTCATTTCACATTCCATTCAAACACACGGTCATTGGCAAGGAGCCCCAGTGGGGCGCTGGCCGGAAGAGCAGGGTGACGAGAACACCCACTGTCAGGTGTTAACTGTCGAAGAGGAATGGCAACAAAAATACTAACACCCAGGTTGGAAAGAGTATTCAAGAGGGAGCACCGCCTTTTCTTTTCCTGGAGTTTTTTAAATCTGCATTCAGCTAAAATCGAATGCCAAATGTTATTGTGTACATGTGGCACCATTTAAATGTTGATTTTCTGGTGCACATCTGGATTATAACAAATCCACCACCGTCCTGTTGGTGACTGTAGACGCTGCAAATCAAAGAAAAGGCAGAAGCTGGCTTTCTGGCTAAGGTTATCTAACAAAATGTGAACAAAGATAGTAAATACTAGGGAGGCTAACTCTAGAGTAGAGGTTAATCTATCTGAAGAGTGCCCTAGCATTTAGTGACCAGAGATAGAAAGTTTTATTTTGAACTTGGCGAGGCGGCTCCGGCGGCTCCCGAGCTGCTAGTTCAAAGTCCAGCAGCCTTTGCCATTCCCACTCTTAAGGATGCTATGGGAAACTGTTCAAGGTTCTAATATTTACCATCCAGAAAAAAAGGGACAAAATTTGTCCTTTTTGCTGTTTTCAAAGTTTATGTAATTAAAATACTCAAACACTGCTGGCATCATATTCCATTTGCCCCTTCAGTTCAAGGGCATTACAAAAGCATATCCTGTGTGCATCAGCGACCAAGTAGATGCCAAGGAAGGAGGTGGTTACAAGGGACTGGAAAATGGTTCTGTTCACCTGAGACCAGAAAGAGGATCTTATTAGCACAGTGAAAGGAAAGCCAGATGTGCACAGGAGCTGCACATTGGAAGAATTTAGGACAAGTTATATGCTGCTTTGCAGTACCCTGAATGATAAGTGTGCATTTCTACATGGTTTTTGGCAATAATGTGGTTTGATACTGATTGCAGGATCACATTGAAGACAGGTTTTTTTTTTTCTTTTGGCTATAGTTAATTTACCTATCCTTTCCCTGAAATGCCAATTTGGGGCATTTTATGCAAGCACAAGCTAGAAAGATAATAAAAGCCAAATGAGGGCTTGGCATATTTCTCAGACTGTAATGAAACCGGAGTAATTGAGAGAGTCAGCAAATCACAGTTATCAATCAAATACTGAAGGTGGTGGGTACAGATGCCAGATCTGATTTGTTCTTCTGGTCGGGAGAACCTGTTTTGTTTTTGTTATTGATTATTTCCATTTGGTCTTCACATTATTCTTGAAAACAGGACAGCATACATTGTATGCACTAGGCCATACCCGTATTTCAACTTGAAAGTGTGGGTCAGAGGTCACATGGCAGGTTCAGTTTTTTAAAGGAATCCGCCGAACAAGTATCTGGTCCTAAAAATGTAAGGGGAACAATGATCTAATTGCAAATAAATAAAAAGAAAACAGACACCCCAGTTAGCGCATCAGTTAGTCTGGTTAGATTGAAAACCCACTTCCCACTCAACTCTGAAATTAACCCTCTTTGGGAAGGGAAGGGATGTGTCATTGCAGTGATTTCAGAAATAACGGACTGACCAAGAAACCTGAGAAAAGGAGAAACCCCGGAACTTTGGGTTTCAAGAAAGTACTGTTCCCCTTGAATTTTCATTCCCTCCTTTTTCCCTGCATTTCGTCTTGCTCTGGGCTAGAAACACAAATAAATTCTTTTTTCCCTTCCTCTTTTCTAAATAAAGACTGTTTCTTCTATTCAGACTGAATTCAGAACAAAGGTAATTTTCACCCTAGTTCCGAATTTTTAAATGCGAAGTCGAAGTTTTGAGATTTTGTGGCTCCGCTCACTTTAAACATAAACGTTGACGAAGATGTCTTCCAAGTCTCAGTTTTCATCATCTAGTTTCGGATGAAAGAAAAAGGCACTGGCTTTAACCACAATTTAAGGCGAAGAACAGTTGCTCCTCTCCTACTGATAAAAATTTCAGCACGATAGGCAAACTCCCTTGCTGCTGATATAGACATGGCGGGCCCAACAGACAGGTGGAGTTGGCAAATAAATGTTCATTTCTCTCTTTTATGACTCAATGTTATCACGAGGGAAGAGGAGAACATTTCCACAACACAGCTGTGTAGGATTCTCCAACTCGTCTATCAAGATAACGCGGAGTCTCTTACTCCCCGGCAGTTTGGCAACCAGTGCAGATCCGAGGAGGAGATAGAAGATGACTCTCAAGTTCTTGGCTCCACCAGACAGGCACGTTGTGGTTCAGAGTTGTGACTGCCATCCGTCAGTTTAAGAGTCTCTCGAGTGGCTCGTGGGATGCTCTGGTTTATGGAATCTGGTAGCACTAAGATTTTAGAGGCCATTTAGTCGTGCTTGCAGCCCCTCCCAGCTCCCTGACAAGTCATTTTCCTGCAAGTGTCTTGTGGCTGTTTCACCAGTGTCTCCTCTGCTAAAGGAAGCAAACTTGCCCGGAGAAAGACTTTTCTGTTTTCGACCACTTCTACTTTTCAGATGACTCTTTGTTGTAGGTATTCTCAAACCTGCCAAAATGCATTTCTACTTATCATTCCTAATGTCATACTTCAAGAATATCCATAGGAGATGATTTTTTAATACAAATACACCCTTAAATTCTTTTTTTTTTTCTTTTTTAATTTTATTTTTAGGGCCGCACGCACTGCACATGGAAGTTCCTGGGCTAGGCATCAGTCGGAGCCGTAGCTGCCGGCCTACACCACAGCCACAGCAACACGGGATCGGAGCTGCGTCTCAACCTACACCACAGCTCCCGGGCAGCACTGGCTCCTTAGCCCCCTGAGCGAGGCCAAGGACTGGACCCGCATCCCCACAGACACCAGTCAGGTCCACCACTGCTGAGCCACGACGGGAACTCCAGATACTCCCTCGGATTCTTGACAGCAGTCATCGCGTTGAACATGCTCGTGTTCTAACTATTCTGATAATCCCTCCTGCGATGCAGTCTTGAGTCTCTTCTCCTTCAGACAGAATAACTTGGCTCAGTATCCAAAACGTGATCAGGCCGTGAGGAGTAACGTGGGCCGTTTCCCCTTGACCGGTCAGCTCGGTCAACAGCGGCTCGACGTGGTCAGCTGTAGTTTGGTCCTTCCTCTGCTCTCAGCTCAGCACCAGAAAGAGAAATCAGAGATGCTGCTGGCCATTCTCAGGAGTCATTTTTGCCTCAGGAAGCAACATAGTTCATGAAAACAAATAGTTATAATTTAAACATTTAGATTCCTCCGGGGAAGAAAGGGGGGGGGTGGATTTCAGGGAAGAAAAATCTGTAGATAAAAAGCCAAACTTGTCACCTTCCCCCACCAACCTCTTTAACCAGACTCAGATGTTTTGTCTTTTAATCTCCTTCACCTTACCATGCCCAGTGAGTTGTCCGGTTTCACTTCCACCACCATTCCAGTACCTGCGTATCGTGGCTGTATCACTGCCTTAGATCCTTAGTCTGCTGTGGCCTGAGTGGCATCTAGCTCAAGCATATGCACCCGCTTGAGTCCTCTCTCTGTGTCTTCTTAGTCTCCAGTGCAGTTAAGCGAATGGCAGCCACAGGGATTGGGAGATTGCAGAGCTAGACAGTCTGAAAAGCTCATTCCAAGCAGAAAGGGGAACCTACTCTATTTCCAAAGATTTTTACACAGGAAAGAAAATCAGATGCAATATTGCCAGGTCCAAGTTTTTGAGAAAAGAAGAAATCCCTAATTTTAAATAAACTTCTTTGACTTTTAAAAGGTTGGTTTGTGGAGTTCCCGTCGTGGCGCAGTGGTTAACGAATCCGACTAGGAATCATGAGGTTGCGGGTTCGGTCCCTGCCCTTGCTCAGTGGGTTAACGATCCGGCGTTGCCGTGAGCTGTGGTGTAGGTTGCAGGCGTGGCTCGGATCCCTCCTTGCTGTGGCTCTGGCGTAGGCCGGTGGCTACAGCTCCGATTCGACCCCTGGCCTGGGAACCTCCATATGCCGCGGGAGCGGCCCAAAGAAATAGCAAAAAGACAAAAAAAAAAAAAAAAGGTTGGTTTGTGTTTTTAAAGTTGGCCCTCCCTCCCAGTGTGTCCCCAGGGTGCTCTAGTCCATGACCGTGAGTTTGAGACTTTTGTTCTACAGTCATATTTTCTCAGTTGTCTCGATAATTGTTAGCATAACCTGAAAAGTGTTTAAGGAAAAATCACTTCAATACTAAAAGCGATACACTGCAATAGCTACAGTACAGTGTCAAGTAAAAAGATGAGGATTATCTGTATCATGTGAGCAACCATCACATTTTTAAAATACGGATGTAGAAAAAAATACAGTGGGAAAATATGAAAACAGAACCAAATACTATGGGTAATTTATTTTTTTTCTTTCTCCTAAAGAACATTTTAAAAATTCTCTCCTATGACCCCACTCAGCTTCAAAAAAGAAAAGGTTATAAATATGTCTCAACTATTATATGTAAGTAAAAGAAAAATTCGGACCCCAAGGTGTCACTAAGACGAGACCAGCTTCTTGCAGCGTTAACTTTCCCTGGTAGCAGGTCTCTGCTTTTCAGTCTCCTTGTGCCCTTCCTGTAATGCTCTGCATGCTCAGACTACCCTTGCTTCAGAAACAGTTTTGGTGGAAAAACCAGAAATGGCGTAGCATCAACATGACAGGAATGGAATGAAAACGAAATCACGCTATTCGTTAATAAGGGTGTGAAATAGGAGGGAGACCCGTAGGCGGCTACAACGTTGAGCAGATCTTACTCTGGCTCGGCCGAGCGGGATTTGGCTTTCTCAAAGGTGACAGTTTTTTGAGCTCTGACTCAAGGTACTATTATCCTTTCCAGGAAGCATTAGTGATAAGGAAACCGACCCAGCGAAGCCAAGCCAGGGCCGCAGGGATCTGAAGTGCCCCACCCAGGTCATTATCCCTCCAAAGCTGTCACCGCGGCCTGTTGCTTACCCGTCCAAGGATCTCAGTCCACTTCAAGCTCCCTGCTCCCTGCCACACAGCACAGCAAAACAGAGCAAAATGAGAATGTGCTGCGTTTCTAATAGTTTCTAGTAGGTCTCTTCCCTCATCAGCTGGGGGGTTACTCAGCGGACCAGCCGCCACGATCCGCAGCGTTTCCACCGAGCGAGGCAATGTTTCTGACGAGGTTTCCTTTCTTTTCTTCTCTTGGTTTTTTCCTCTGTCTGCACGCACCTGCATCGTAATTGTAGCTGGCAGATTTGAGTGTCCCAGGTCCCTGGGCCCTTCCTCGTTGTACCGCAAGCAGTTAGAAAATCTGAAAGCCTATTTGATTTGACATTTCTTCAGTAAAGACAGTATAAAGAACAACTAACCTACAACTCTGCTGCAGTAAACTCACTGCAGCACAATATTGTGCATGCTGGGAACTCTGTGTCAGGCTGTCTTTCTATTCTTAATTCTTTTTGTTTGTTTGTTTGTTTTTAATGGCTGCACCTGTGGCATATGGACGTTCCCAGGCTAGGGGTAGATTTGGAGCTGTAACTGCTGGCCTACACCACAGCCACAGCAACGCTGGATCCTTAACCCACTGAGGGTCAGGGATCAAACCTGAATCTTCATGGATATTAGTCAGGTTCATGCCCACTGAGCCACAATGGGAACTCCTATTGTGTATTCTCAATGCTTTCACATCTGGGGCCTTGCTGCCCTGCCCAGGGACAGCTGCTTCCTAGAGATAGCAAGCAACATGCTTGGGAGCATGTTTTTCATGTCACACCATCCTATCCTCAGCCCATCAACCCAACCACTTCCTCATTGGGCTCAGGCCACTGTGCCTCTGCCCTAATCACCCCTAGTTCCACACCCCTAGTTCCACACAACTAGGGACAGCTCCTATGTCCCAGAGCCTGCTGACTTTCAACTCGCAAATCCTAAGCCCACTCCCCCTGCCTCGCCTGTTCCTTCCTATGAAAACCAGAGTCAAGGCTTTTGCCCTCACTCTCCTCCTCTCCCCCTGCTTCCTGATGGACCCTGGTGCTTCCCTGCGTGGCCCCACAGCAAGGCACACCCCCTCCTCCTGGGATCTATGAATACAGCAGGGTATCTTTTCAAAGGCACGTGTCTCCTCAACTGTTAACCTCACCATATCGGAATACGAATAAAAATCTACATTTTAAACCTCCCCAGAAAACCTCGGTCTCACAGCACGATCAGATCACACTCCTGGAATACTCAGTTTGTGATTATGAGTCTGTTTGTACTGGCATTAGCAGTGCAGAGTCAGCTATGACTCCAACTGGGCCTTTTGCAGCCTGATTTGGACAATAGCTCATAAATGACTCCACCCATATTCGAGGGGGTTGCTCAGTATATTGACAATGCACGCCAAACCTTTTGCTTATCATGCAGATGATTAAATTCATAAACAACTCATCAGTATTTAAAGCACTAGACAAGCGAAGCACCCTGATGTTTCATTATGACTCTGCCACCAGAAACCATTGTGACCTCAGAGAGGCTTTGACCCCTCCTGTGCTAAATGGGAACTTCTCAGTTCTAGGCAAGAACTTTAAAAGTAAAACCAATGGAATGAAGAGTCGCAAGATGAAAATATAAATGTTTAAATGCAACTGCAAGAAAAGTTTTGAATGCCTAAAATGAATTCAGGCTGGATAGAAAATGCCCACATCCACCTCGTAAAGCACTGTTTATTTTCTCTGATGAAGGCTTGCTCCCTCGGTAGCCTTCCCTTGCCAGGATGTGACGTTCTCAGGGGCAGTTTCCAATGACCGCTGCTGCTAGCCAGCTGGTCACCATAGCAGTCAACACACTGACCCTGGAGAGCACCAAGAGGCCCCACTGTCAGCCAGTTTGCATGATGCAGCCTCAGCAATGGGAAACCAAGCTCCAGACATCCCTGCGCTCCCTGGCTCCAAGTTGGCAGTTTGGGGAGGCTGCCAGGACAGCACCAGGAGGGGAGCCAGGGGAATGGTGTGCCAAAGCCAGCAGGTGGCAACGGCCAACAGCAGCTCGGAAGGCAGACTCATCTTTCCAGCAGTTAAGACAGCCAACAGAGGTGGGAGCCAACGCTGGCCTTGTTATCCAATGTATAGGCATTGTTATAAATGACATCAGAGCCCCCCCGTACATTTCTCATCGGGCTTGTTAGCCAGGTGGCGATTTTACCAGAGTCATCAATGCTCCAAGCAAAGCGTATGCTGTAGCCTTTAACTTACATTTGGGCCAGGGAATTACATTTCTTGGAAGAGTGTCTTGGAGACACAATAACAACGACCTCTGGTATTTATATAGTACACTTCTCCAAGGCAGTAAATGCACCTGACAGCCGGCCTCTAAATCAGACAAGTCGATGAGGAAGTGCCATCCAACCACTTGACAAATTAGGAACGGTAAAGGGTAGATGCAGTGTTTTGGAATTAGAGTCATGCAAAATTGGAAGCAGAGTCGAGATGGGAATCTAGGGAGTCTGAATGGCATTTTCACCCTCAAGTCCACACATCCGTTGACGGAGTAGGTAAGACTCTGATGCCGGGGTGTTTGTGTCCATATTCTGTTCACTTCCGGTGACAAAACTGAAAAACAGCAAAATCCAGACCTCTTTTCCTTTTGATCTAGAATAGCATTACATATGTACTAGAGAAGTGAAAAAAGTTTATTCTAAAGTTTGCCCTAAATCCTTTCGAGAGCAATGACGCCATAGAGAGCAGACGTTACAAGGGATGTTTTCCGAGTTGGAATGATTTTCTCTAAGTTGAAATGTTTCTGAAACGAGGAAGGCCTGGCAATCCACAGATCTTTCTGGCTTGCCTGTGGTGAGCTCAGCGCTGTGCTAGTACTTCCATGTTCAATAAATACATCTTGAAAAATCCAAGACTAAGTCTGTGCTTTCAAGGGCATTGCAGTGTTGTCGCCAGAGCAAGACTAATGAAAGAATTAGCAGCCAGATTAGTGGGTGTCTGGACGCCTCCTAGGCCAGGAGGCCACATGGAGAAGGGTACACTTGGCTCAACCTCAGCATGGGTGAGGCTGGGCACCAAAGGTTTCGTCCTGCGAGCCTCAGGATTTCGTCTGCCACAGAGTGATGATGACAATACCAGCCCAACCCCTGAGATGCCGTCATATGCCAGGAACTCTGTCGGGTATCGGTGAACATGACAGGCTGTGACAGGCTTTAAAAGTAGACAAGAGAGTCTTGTAAAGAGCCTACAAACGCTGCTCAGTCCACTCAGATTCCATTTAAATTTCTGTCCGTGCTGTGGAACCATCATGAAAATGCAACAAGTCAAATTCATCCCAAAGAAGAAACAGATCACACTGCCGTGGTTAAAACGTCCTTCCCTCCTTCTGTCTTTACAAAGCCAATGCTTACTTTTACGGCTCCTTGAAAAGCAGGACCAATAGAAGTGGGGTGGGGGGCAGACAGCTTTTTGTCACCCTCGTACCCCCCCACTCTGACTCTCAGGAGGTAAACACTTGATGTACTCTCACTGAAGCCCTAGGACTCAGGAAAAGGCAATTTGAAAATCACAGGATGGGCTGATTCATCAAGAACTTTTTGATTCTGCAGTTCCGAAAGTAAAGCCACAAATAGCAGGCGGCGTTTTCAGTTCAAGCGTAGGTTTAAGATGCATTGTCTCTAAAACACTGCACTAAGCAAGTGATGTGCAAGGGTGGGGCCCTGGCTCTGGGCCCACTGCCCTTCCCACCGCCTTCCCCAGGGCCCCTCCCTCACCGCACCTCGGCTGCTCTTCCGGGTCCGTGTGGGATTTTATAATTTGGCTAACACGTTACCCCTTTCTTTCCTTCGCTGTGAATCCGAGTCACCTTGCTGATGCAGGGCTTCCTCATGCTTTTATTCCAGACTTGCAAGAAAGGTAGGCTTCAGTCATTCCTCCCTCTCAAGAGCAGTGAACATTTCAACATGACAGAGTCATTTCACACATCTCTGTGTCTGCTGGCTGTTTCCAAGCAGCATCTAGCACAGCTTGTTTAGAACTGTGGCTTCCTGGCTTTGGATTTGTTTCATGTTAACGTTTAAAAAAAATAGAGAACATTTTGAGCCGACTTTCTCTTTGGTGCCATTCTCAGCTCATCTCGTGCCACTCAGTTCTGAGGCATCTGGGCAAACTCAAAGGCATTACTCAGCTCTCTCCTGCCCTTTGCTGGACTCAGGGTAAAGTCCCACATCATCCTTCATATTTGAAAATACGGACTCTGGTGCCAGGAGGGCAGAAAGCAGACTGTGGCGGAGCGGAGATAGGCGTATCTAGCGGCCTCGTTCCTTTCTGGGTGTCATGTCCTTGAGCGAGCGGCCTGGGGTCTGGAGGGTCATCGTGACTGCACCACAGAGCCAGGTGGCCTCCTGCTGTTCAGGGATCCTCAGGCGACTCACTGGCTGCTAGGGTCAAAGTTACAGGCTAAGTTCCTTCTGTGTCCCTTCTTCCCTCAAGTCCCACCTTGACACGATTCAAAAAGGTGCATTTCCATTGTGATGCAGAGGCTTCAAGCACAGGCAGCTGAAAGGCCTTCTCCCCGTTCCTAGAACAGACCAAGGGGTTTCTGCCACGAGACCCTTGCCCCCACTGTGCCCCCTCAGCTCTCAGATAGCTCCTCCTCAGACCAGTCTTCCCCGAGCTCTCCGTCCATGGTGACGTGCTGTCCCCTGGAACTCTCTTAATTC
Organism: Phacochoerus africanus; assembly: GCF_016906955.1. NCBI lineage: Eukaryota > Metazoa > Chordata > Mammalia > Artiodactyla > Suidae > Phacochoerus > Phacochoerus africanus. The sequence continues at coordinate 138,116,852 of NC_062553.1, read as the reverse complement.
ATCATCCAGTTTTGTTGTCTTTGTAACACTTATCAAAATCTGAAATGATCTAGGTAATTTATTGGTTTGATGTATTGTTTTCTTGCTTCTTTCATTAGTGGCTCTGTATTTAAAAATAAGCTTGATGGGATCACTGTCCTAGTCAATATAGCCCGAACTGTATCCTTGCAGTAGAGCCCGGCCCACAGTATGCCCGCCTCACTCAGCGTCCTCCCACAAAAGGAGAATGAGTAGATGAAAGGCTTCTTGTTTTCCCATGTCATTTTCCAGTTATGGCCCCACACCCTCTCTCAGTCACCCCCTCCTTCCCCTCCTTCCTCCTGACCTTGGCGTAGAGAACTTGGAAGGTGTGACGTGCGAAAGCACAGGAAGTCTAGGGAACGCTGCTGTCTGGGAGTCCCTAAACAGATGATCCCAAACTGCACCTCTCCCACGTCCACTCCGCCTGAAGGAATTACCCACTTGCTGGAGATCGGTGCGTCGGCTCGTTAAGGACTGATTGCCCAAGGGGCCAGAGTCTGCGTGGAGAAGGGGAGGCGGCAGAGTACAAATCAGCGTCAGAGAGAACAGGCGAGCGTTAGGCGCCTGCTCTTTTTCTCTTTAAATTTGCAATACTACCACGTAGTTTCTGCATTGCCTGTGAGCAGGAGACTTGATTTTTTTCATGAACAAATTGTAGTTATGACCCATAGGCTTGGGCATCTTTGCTCGGTAGCCCTAAGTTTCGATTCGTTCCAGTGAATAGAGGGAAAACTTGGAAGCCATACAGGTTTCCAACGGGCAGCGGTAGACTTAGGAGCACCTGCCTGCACCCACTGAATCGGGCGTGCAAGTTTGAAGCACAAGATCTTGACCTACCCTGTGCACAGAAGCATCATGGATGAACACCCACCGTCACAAGGTGGGAAAAGATGAAGAAGGAGCATTGTAGTGTTGACACACTGTCCAAACCAAGTAGGTGGAGTAAAACGGAATGAACCCATACCGAAGCGCACCTCTGCGAAAGAGCTTGGCAGAGTGTGAACCGACCTCAGACACATCCTTTCTATGGGTAGTGACTCTGTAGGAGGGTCTTTCCATGAGACGGAGGGATGGCTTCAACGGGGCAGCGCTTCTCCGAGGAGCCGTCACTTGGCCCACATCTGCTAAAGAACCGTGGGGAATGACGGCTGCCCTCTTGGCCTCAGCCATCCACTGCATTAATAGAACATAAGTGCTTATGCAATGGCACTGGATCTGTGGCAGCTGTTTGTTCAATGTTTCATGCTTTTAGCCACATCTGCTCTAAACGAGCGTTAATATTGCAGTGGCATCCACCAAGGACGGGCTCTGTCAGCTCTGCTGAGGATCAGCCCAACCCCAGCAACAATGGAGAAGCACGTTGTTCCAAGTACCATCTTTTAAGATATCCTTCCCCGCTTAAGCTGCAGGCACATCATCGCACTCTCTCCACCTTCAGCTTTCTCCTTGGCATGCCCCTCCCCAAATAAAAACCCAAGTCAGTGAATCTCAAGGAGAAAACCTGCATTTATTTCTAGCACCCTGTCCAGCAATGTCAGATAACAGTTTATTCATCCCCCGGCCCCTGGATGACATTGAAGCATATCAACAGTGACAAAAGTATATTGAATAATTATCTTGAAATTAATACATTATCCCAAACTTAAATAAATGTCATCTGATCAATATATCTTGGGATGGAAAGGGAAGAGAATATGAAGGGCATCGCTTCATTATTCATTAATTTTAGAGTAATGTAGGCAGATGAAATGGTTATTTCAGAGCACTGCTATTATACTCACTGGCATTTTAAATAACTCCCAATATTTAACAGTATATATTCCCTTGTTGAACAGCTTATAGGTGTTAACACTTTAGCTCCCAGATGCTGCTGTTCGGAAAGTCGAGTGGCAGTACTCAGAGGCCATCACTCTTATTTCTCTCTTTAAAAAAGGCTTTTCCATTTTCATTGGTAACTAGTAGCATAGTGGATACTCCCCCTCAGCCCTCATGAACCAGCCTAGTACTGCTGCAATCTTAAGGATTCTAATTGTTCCATTCATCCTATTCCCCGGGACAAAATAAATAACTCAATTATATTTCTGTTCTCAAGTATGCAAATGAGATGCATAGGCTAATACCTCCCAGAACTTACATATACCGCTGTAGAGAATACTTTAAACGAAAGAGCATATACCATGAAGTCAGTAACTAGCTTCATTAAACAAATTATGACCAACGGTATTGATGGATGCACATGTCCATTCTTAAGCATAAATATTCCGTTTTACTTTTTGTTATTCCATTTCTAAGTTAGGAATCAGTAGATTTCTACATAGGTAATCGTCATATATTGTAAAGACAGCATTGTGGTCATATTTGAACAGGTTGATTCCCCCCCCCAAAAAAAAAATCCCTAAAGAAATTTCCAGAAATCTCAGAAATATGACAAATAAAGTGTTTGTTGAAAATTAAAAGATTGAACTCTCAATATTAGTTAACCATAAAATTATTCAATTATAGGTTCTTCATTTGTGATTAATAAGAAAGCCACAAAATCTACTGACATAAAATGATCATCTGGGAAAGTTAATGAAGGCGCTTCTTTCTCCCAAACCAGTGAGTTATTAATAGGTGATAAAATCTGTAGAAAACAAGCAAATAAATCATTCAAGACCATATTTGAGCGAGAGTAGATTAATCACTTCTCCTTATTGGTGCCCCAGCTCCCAAATAAATGTTCAGGTTCAATGGGAAAGGACTGTTAATTGGGCTGCTTTGTGTTTCCTGCCTCCTGATGTCTGTGACTCCGGCCGGTCCCCCGGCAGATGCCGGGAGGTGAGGGGGGTGCTCGCTGTCAGCGATCAGCCCAGATCTGTGACATACCTGCTCGCTCCACGGGCCTGGGCATTGCACGCAGAGAGTGGCCACCTGTGCTGGGACTCAGGGCAGTTTTATGACCTCAATAGAGAGAAAGTAACACAATTTTTTAAACCGTACTTGTTCACTGATCTGACGGAAGTGAATTCAGAGTGCTGGGCTGATACTCTCTTACAAGGGCTAATTACGTGATTGAATACACTCTGGGACGCACATGAACAGTTTACACAATAGGTTGAGGCTACGTGACAGTATGTGAGTGTTCCTGAAACTTTAAAACCTAAATCTGAAAAAATTACTGGAATAACCTTAATAATTGTTCTTATTGATCTAGAAGCCATGCTATTCCTTTTTCTTCACACCCATCTGTACCAATCAAACACCCCGTAAAGTCCAGATTATAACCCTTCTCCACCACGAAGCATGTCCTACGTACCTCCTTCCAGGCGGTCTTCTTCCTTTGACCTCCTAAAGGGATGTTACTCCAGAGGTTCTCCACAGACGGTCTGCAGCGGAATCACCGATATTAAAATTAAAATTAATTTAAATTAACTAATTAAAACTTTAGAAATCCAGACCACCCTCCACAACTGCTTAATTCAAGTTCAGTAACCATTGCCCGTGTGTGCTATTCGCTCGGCCTATGCTTTGGTTATGTAGTCTCTGGAAGGTTTTCTGACATTGTCGTTATTGCCTGCATTTTTAACATGGAGCTGCTCTATTCCTGGAATTTGTTTTTTGTGTTATTTCTTCTCCTAGGTTACTATTTAACTGTGTTAATTGTGTTATTATTTACCTCCTTATGTAGGCATGTATATTTACATATTATTTGTGTTATTTCTTCTACAAGTAAAGACCTCTCTGAGGTCATGATGGGTCGAGATGCGTTTGCTTAAGCAGCAAAAAGAAGGCCACTAATCCTGGGATGCAGTAAAAAGAGGCCAAATAACCTAGACCTTTTTAAACCCATAAGAAGTGTGAATTTTATTCCTAGCATATGGGAAGCCACTGGCAAAGGAGTGGCATGATTTCATTGATAATTTTAACAGCTCAGTAAACTGCCCTAGACTGTGTAGAGCGGGGACAGTGGTTAGGAGGCTGTCAGACCAGGCCGGGTGGGAGGTAATGGTGGCTTAGACTGAAGAAGTAAGGGCAAGGATGAAATCAGACGGATTCAAAGTGTGCTTTATAGACAGACTGACACATTGACAGCTGCTTTCAACGGAGAGATTGCTTGTGGGCTGAGAAAATGGAAATAATAAAAAGGCGCTAATGTCATCTGGGCCACTAAACGTGAACACGCGAGTTCGGTTCAGTGCCATAACTGCTGCAAGGCTGGCGGGTACGTAGTTTAATGCGCACGTAGGGAAAGATGTGTCTCAGTTTTCCTGAAAGGATCAAAGAATGTTCGAGAAGAGACTTGGCGATGAGCGCGTTTCTGCCTTGGGCAGAGACGAAGACTTCAGTTTGGGGCTTGCTTGTTACCATGGTCGCTAACTGAGCTCCTGCCCTGCTCCCCACTCACAAATGCTCATTTCCTTCTATTTCTGCTAGAAAAGCAAGGCAGGAATTAACCATGATCACCAGTTGCAGTCCATATTCTCCTGAGATTATATTCAATACGATGTCAAAAAATTTAAGATATGAGGAATAGATAGAATGACTTTTATGTTTTATTCTCAGATGATATTATATAGAAAATCCTAAGAATCTAAAAATAAATTTTTCGATAAATTTTTAGAAATAAGAGTTATTACTGTGACTGGCAGATATACCAGCAACAAACAGAAAATGTAATGAGAAAGAAGGCTTTTACAATAGAATAAAATGTTTAAGGTACATGGGGGGGGGGGATCTAATAAAAATGGATGAGATTTGCATGCAGAAAATTATAAAACTTTTGTGGATGACATTAAAAGATAAAATAATAAATGAGGTAATATCCCAAATTCATGTTAGGAAAATTCAAGATCACAGAGATGTCAGTTTTCTGGAAATTAATGTACAAATTCAATGTAATTACCACAATGCTCTCTGAGTTTTGGGGAAATTCGACCAACTTAAAAAAAAAGAGGCCAAGAATTTTCCTGAGAAGGAAAATTACAATGAGAGGTTACCCTCCAAGATGTCAAGGTTTAGAGAAGAGTCTAGAAATTAAAACAGTTTGACTAATGGAAATAAAGAGAAAATAACCAATTAAAATAATTGGAGAGCCTATAAACAAGCTGTAAAAACACAAACCTGTGACTGATGAAGGTTAGAAGAAGCATTGCAGATCAGTGTGCTGGCAAGGAGTATTCAATAAATGGTGCTGGAACAATCAGTAACTCTACGAAAAAAAATCTGGTTGAATCCCTACCTCACACAGTATAATTAGTTGTACATACTCTTGAACAATTAAATGTGAAAAGCAAAAATTTTTAAACTTTAGAAGACAACATAAAAGTATATAAGGAGTTCCTGTTGTGGTGCAGCGGAAATGAATCAGACTACGAAGCATGAGCTTGCGGGTTCGATCCCTGGCCTTGCTCAGTGGGTTAAGGATCTGGCGTTGCTGTGAGCTGTGGTGTAGGGCACAGACACAGCTCCTATTTGACATTGCTGTGGCTCTGGTGTAGGCCAGCAGCTGTGGCTCTGATTAGACCCCCTAGCCTGGGACCCTCCATAATGCCACGGGTGTGGCCCTAAAAAGACAAAAAGACAAAAAAAAAATAAAATAAGGCATATATTTTTGTTTTGGGGTTAGGGAGGAATTTCTAAAATTAAATGTGCTAACCATAATTTAAAAAATGTAGCCAAGTTGATTTATAGGCTTACCTTGGAGATATTGTGGGCTGGGTTCCAGAACACGGCAATAAAGCGAATATTGCAATAAAGCAAGTCACACAGATTATTTTGGTTTCTCAGTGTATATAAATGTAGCATGTTTATACTATAGTCTGTGAAGTGTGCGATATCATTATACTTTTTTAAAAAAACAGCGTTATGAACCATAATTAAAAATCCTTGGCGTTCCCGTCATGGCTCAGTGGTAAAGAATCCGTGAGGACTCAGCTTCCATCCCTGGCCTCACTCAGTGGGTTAAAGATCCAGCGTTGCTGTGAGAGCTGTGATGTAGGTCAGAGAGGTGGCTCGATCCCACGTTGCTGTGGCTGTGGTGTCGGCTGGCAGCCACAGCTCCGATTTGACCCCTAGCCTGGGAATTTCCATAGGCTGCGGGTGCGGCCCTAAAATGACAAAAAAAAAAAAATCTTTCATCACTGAAAAATGTTAACTGTCACCTGAGACTTCAGCGAGTCCTGTTTTTGCTGGTGGAGGGTCTTGACTCCGTGTTGACAGCTGCTGACGGATCAGGATGGTGGTTGATGTGGCCGTGGTCATTTCTTAAAATAGGACAACAGGGAAGTTTCTATTTCAGCTCTTACTCTAAGGAGTTACTCTGACAAGCGATGAGGGCACAAATTTGCTACGACCCAGGGCCTCCCAACCAGGTGCTTACAATCTGATGCCCTTGGGGACAAAGTCTATGGTGCAGATATTTGGGGTAGTGCGGCCCAGTCCTGACATGGACTAGAAAAAGCATTGTTCCAGCCTGTTACAGTTTAAATGTTTACCCTCCCGAGGCTCTGTAAAGAAGGGACCTTGGTAGGCGTTGACTAGCAAAAGCGAAGGTAGAAATAGCACCTGCTGTATAACAATGTAAGGAAGACGCAGGAACCCACACTGCCATTGAGCTTTCCGTGGTGGCATTCGTCAGCGCTCACGTGGTGGCACAGGGGTCCCTTGCAGTTCTCAGAGCTGTGGCACACTCTCATGGTGGGCTGTCAGCCCCTGCTGCGGGCCCTGGAAGGGACCCGTGCAGGGGACACAGCAGGAAGGGGCAGGGACGCTCTGTCAGCTCCTCTAGTCTTTCTGACCGGACCTCAGCAGAGCCTTAGGACCCACACCCAACAGTCCCTCGGTCCCAGGCCCAGAGAGACAGAAGAGACATGACAGTGAGGAACAGAGGCAAAGGGAATTGCTTTCAGGCGGCCTTTCCCAACAATCGGGTGCCCACAGGTGTTGTGTCAGCTTACCGTATTTTCCAGATTCTACCTCAGTGCCGAAACACACCCATAACCATTGTCACGAGTCGCCGAAGAAAAGCTGTGTTGGAGGAGACGCATGTTAACAGTGATGGCTTTTTAAATAAAAATAATGTATTTCCAACTCCAGTATTTGATGGAAGTCCAGCTTTGGAAGGTCAACTCCGAGGAATTTCTCCAGATGGAATCGGAAACGGAATTCCGGGCTGACATTCATCAAGAGCGCCGCTTGTGAACTTCATTCCTTACGTCATTTTTAGAAAACTTGCGGAAAAGAAGTTGAATTGAGAAACAGAAGAGCTGCCAGAGTATTTCATAATACAGTTGTTATTGAAGAGTTAGACATTTAGAATATGATGGAATATATTTTTTTCTCATCTTGTAATAAAATGGAGAGATGATGAGCCTTTTTAGCTCACAGAAATTCACTGATTATCTTGTGGTAAAGTATAAACAGCTCTTGGAATTAAAAGATGAATTACTCATTTTTTAAATGAAAAGTAAAATATTCAGAATTTACCGAGCTTTTTTACGATGACAAGTGGCTGACAGGAGTAGGCTACCAAACAGATAAATGGAGGAAAATATTAATATGCTCCTTTAAGGTAAAGGTAACACTTTAATAATAAGTGAGACAGTAACGGCTATGGAGAGGGCATCTTGAAAACTGTTATTTGGGGATGTTCCCATTATTAAACAATATTTTAGCCCCAAGTTAAAAAAAAAAACTATAAGGATTTTCAAATCCATGCCTGATAAATACTCAAAAAAATAAAATTTCAGTGGATTGAAGCAATTTGCTAAAATTAGTGTAACAACTGCTTATAAGTTTTCAAAGAAACTGATAGACATCAGGGAAGATGGAAATTTATTCATCGAATTTTAAGAAAAACAGTTTTCCTTAATTGGAGGGTTGGGATTTTTTTAATGAGGATGGTGCTTTATTAAGCACAGTCAAAAATGTCCCATTTGGTTCATTATATTTGCACACTGTGGTGGCTATTATAACCGTGTATCCTAATAAGTCGCCCTTAGAACCTGATCCTTAAATTGCCTGATTTGTAAGGCACAGTCACATTAGTTACTGGCTCCTGGTCCTATAGTGTAAAATAAAATTATAATATTAGAGGGCTTCTTAACTAAAAATAAGAAATCAAATTAAAATTATAAGATGATGGAAGACAATGGGCAAGACTCCTGGTTTCCTCAAGAGGTTCCTTGTTTGCTAAAAATGCTTTTTAAATATTTTTCCTACTAATTAGAATATGACTACTAAGATTTATTTCCCATCACAACCAAGACAATTTGCCCGCAGAACAGAGGGAGAACTTGCCATCCAACACGGGCCTCCTCCTTGGAGTTTAGCATATTTCAGATGAAAGCTATTTCAAGACAGAGGTGTATTCACCAACATTTATACTTCCAAACTGACAAGAGCCCCAAATCGTATCCTTCTCTGTCCAGTTCTACCCTCTCTCTTCCTTCCCACCTGCAGGACAGTGTGGGGAAAAGGAAACTGCCTCGCGCAGGTATTTTAAACAGGCCTGTCACCACGGAATGTCAGGGCAATTCCCGGCCACATGTCGGAAGTCCCAAACGCGGGTCTTCATCTTTCCCAACGCTGTTTTTGTTCCCGGGGGAAACGCATTCGCGTCCCAGGAATGTTTGTTTAGCGGAGATGTTCTAGTGCCCTTAGCTGAGAATGAAGGGAACAAAGGGAAGTTCAGTATCGCTGTCCGGTCAGCTGGAACCTTCCAGCATGAACTGTCGGTCAGTGGAAGGGGCTAGAAATTTTTCCTTCTTCAGACCTTCTTATAATCAATTTGGTTATGAATAGTATACCTGCAGACGGAAATCAATAAATCACTGACGACAAAGGCGCTGCTTAAGATGCATGTGGAGCTGAGTTCTCTTTGGCTCAAAACCACGCAAACCTGCACCCTCGCACCGCGTGTGTGCTCGTCCTTCCTGCAGGCCGAGAGGGCTAGTTCGGCGTGTTCCCAGCTCTAGGCAGGAGAGGCGCTTTTTTAAAATGGAAGAAGCCGCCCTCTTAAACCGTGGTTGCCGCCTGCACGGAAGGCTGCTGCAGGGCGTGTAGGAGGCAGTATCTTTACAGAGCCCTGCCCCCCCCCCCCCATGCGCCGGCTCCCCTTCGCCAGTTGCCTGAGTGTGCAACATCTGTGTTTATTTTGCATGACAAAGTTGTTCCTTGGCTTTGCCAAAATGAGCTTGATGTGGGACTCTGCGTCCGTGGATTTTCCGTAGGGTAGCGATAAAGCGCAAGTGGCAGGACATTGCTTTTGTATATAATGCATATTACATGAAGGCATCCATATTTAATGACAAATGTGCTATATTTTTAATCTTTATAGCTTTAATGTGTGTAAGAGGTTTTAATAATTGGTGCTGGGATGATGGTGTCTTCCCAGAAACGCTCAGCGCAACTGCTGTGGTTCTCAGCCCATAGTTCGCCTGGGTTGTAAATTATAAAACTTGATTAGTGATAGACCTGGCAATATCGCTTGTCTTTTGAAGATGCCAATCTGTAGCATCGTGGGTACAAAATATTTCCATTCACACTTTTAATATTCATCTAAATAGCCTACATGAAAGCCCCAGAAGAAAAATGAGCTATTCAGGGAAATGAAATTGTTCTCCTAAAGAATTTCTTAAATTTCTAATCCAACTGGCAGAGCTATTTAGAATTCTATGTATGAAAACTAAGCAGGGTCACTTCAGTGATTATCCATTTAAGATTCTAATAATTCTGCTTATGTCAGCAGAGTTTTAAATATTATAGAGATAAATTCGATAATGTTTCTCTAAAGAGATGACTTGGGGAGGAAATCCTATATTCACAACCACTAAAGGGTTGCAATTAGAAATTTCAGGAATCTGACAACTTTAACTTGTATTTTCAACAATATCAACTTTTTTGCTTGAACTGTTCATGTACTCTTTTGTCTAAATTGTCTGCTTCTCAGTCCAGAAATGAGTCTACTAGTGCTGAAAGACAAAGTCAGTGAACATTTACTGAGTTTTTAACTCAAGACAATGAAGACTGTCACTGGAGACCCCAGACCCTGTCTGTCTACCAACAGCAAAGTAATTATCACCCATTTCCATTCTTACGTTCATCACAATGGAAGACTGGGGATTTTCTCTCTGCTGAACCGAAGGGACCCTGACCATAGTAACACCCAACTCAGCTGAGGGTAGAATAGCTATAGAGAAAAGATAGAGTTTTGTGAAAGTCTATGCGTGAAAAGTGAGAGTCCCCCTACTCCTATAGCCAATGTCTCAAAGAACCCCAAATTATCAAAGCAATCTTGAGAAGGAAAAGCATACCTGAGACCTCACACATCCTGTTTTCAAAACATATTGTGAAGCTATAGTAATTGAAACTATATGGTACTAACATAAAGATTAACAAATCAACCAATGGAAGAGAATAGAGAGCCCTGAAATAAACCCTCATGTATATGGCCAAATGGTCCTTGACAAGGGTGCCAAAGCTACGCAATGCATAAAGGATAGTTTCTTTACTATCCTGTATGGTGCTGGGAAATCAGATACCCACATGCAAAAGAATGAAGTTGGACCTTTACTTCACTTCGTATGCAAAACATTAACTTGAACTGGATTAAATCCTAAACAGTAAGGAATACTAGAAACTAAGAAGTATAGTAGAAGACATAGAGCAAAATCTTCATGACCCTGGGTTTGGCAATGGTTTCTTAAATGTGATACCAAGAGTATAGTCAACAAAAGCAAAAATAGTCACATAGGTCATATTAGACTTTAACACTTAGCAAAGGAAATAATCAACAGACTAAAAGGTGATCTATGGAATGAGAGAAAATATTTTCAGACTATTTGTCTGATAAGAGATTACTATCCAGAATAAGTACAGAATTCCTACAAGCCAACAACAACAACAACAAAAATAACTCAATTTAAAAATGAGCAAAGGACTTGACATTTATTCCAGAAAGCTATGCAGATGAGCAATAAGCATATATAAGATGCTCAACCTGCCTCATCATCAGGGAAATGCAACAGCCGACAGCAGCATTCCCTTCAGGAATGCTGCAGGTTCAGGATCTGGCATTATCACTGCAGGGGCTCAGGTTGCTGCTGTAATGCAGGTTTGCTCCTTGCCCTGGGAACTTCCACATGCTGTAGACGTGGGAATAACAAAAAAGAAAGAAACCTATAAGCTATCACTTCATTTCCATTAGGAGGCTCACTATTGAAAAACGAAACAAAAGTGTAGACAAGGATGCTGGGAAATTGAAACTCTTGCACACTGTTCACAGGAAAAGTGAAAGGGTGCAACTGCCGTGGAAAGCACCATGAAGATTACTCAAAAAACCAAAAGTGGAATTACCATTTGATCTAACAATCACACTTTAGGGGATATACACACAAAAATTGAAAATAAGATTTAGAAGAGATATCTGCATACTCATGTTTGTTGCAGTACTATTAAAAATAACCAAGATGTGAAAGCAGCCCACATGGCCATTGATGGGTAAGTGGAAAAAGAAAATGTGGCGTCTACATACAATGAATAGCCCTAAAAGAGGGACATGCTGTCACATGCAACATCAGGGATAAACCTTGAGGACTTTGGGCTAACTGAAATAAGCCAGTTACAAAGAGACAAATACCTTATGATTGCATTTATATGAAGTTTTTAGAGCAGTAAAACTCTTAGAAATAAAAAGCGTAATGGTGGTTGCCAGGGGCCTGGGGGAGGGAAAAGGGGAATTACTCAGTCGATGTGGCGTGTCAGCACTGAAAGATAAACAGCTTCTAGAGATCCGTCACACAGAAGTGTGTCTGTAGCTAATACCACTGTACTATACAGTTAAAAATGGTTGAGGTGGTCAATTTTATGTTTTACACCATAATAAAAAATTTTCAAGAAAAAAAGAATAGGAAGATAAATTTGAGCAAATTTCCAGAAGTTAAAGGCACCCAGATATAAAATATAGGAAAGTAAAGATGAGAAAAATTAGAAAACCTGGCCAAGCAATCTAATACCTGAATAATAGGTTTTCCAAAAGAAAAAAAAAGAGGTGCTCCCTCTGTGATAAAGGGGTTAAGAATCCTGTGTTTTCTCTGGGGCAGCTGGGGTCACTGCCGAGGCACAGGTGTGATTCCCCTCCTGGCACAGTGGGTTAAGAATATAGCATTGCCACAGCCGAGGTGGAGGTCACAGCTGACGCTCAGATCGGATCCGTGACCAGAAATTTCCATATGCCACGGGTGTGGCCAAAAAAAGAGAGAGAGAGAAAGCAAAACCGGAAAACCAGATAATTAGAGGTGTTCCCGTTGTAGCTCAGCCGAAGTTAATCTGACTAGTGTCCATGAGGATGCGGGTTCAATCCCTGGCTTTGCTCAATGGGTTGAGGATCCAGCGCTGCTGTGAGCTGTGGGGTAGGTCACAGACACGACTCAGATCTGACGTTGCTGTGGCTGTGGTGGAGGCCAGCAGCTGCAGCTCCAACTCGAACTTCCGTATGCCACAGGTGCAGCTCTAAAAAAAAAAGAGAGAGAGAAATAATTATAATTTAAATTTCATAAAGTATCCCCAAACTGAAGAGCATGAATGTTTCATCTGAAAGTGTGCCAAAAATACCTAGTGCCATAGAGGAAAATAGATATGCACTAGGGAATGTTATCATGAAATTTCAGATGAAAGAGAATGAAAAGAATTTAAAAGCATCCAAACAAAACACTCAGACAAAGGATCTAGACTTAAAACCATAACAGACCTCTCAACAGAAACAGCCAAAAAAAAGCAATACCAAAAAGACTTTGAGGGGAAAAAATGAATTCTAACGTACAATGTTACAACCACTCAAAGCGTCGGTAGGGGAAAACAAAGGCATCATTTAAATGCACAAGCCCTCAAGAAAATCGAGCTGCTCTGCACTGCTTCTTACTCAGCCCCGGGAGGATGCTTTGTTCCACACTAAGTAAAAGGAGTACGGGATGCAGGAAATGCAGGGACCTGAAACTCCTAGTAGATCACAGGAGGTAAGTGAAGAGGAGTCCTCGAGTTAGGGAGATAAATTCTGGGGTGAGAACTTGATGTCAGGCTCAGAGAGGCATTATTGCCAGAACAGAATGACGGTGGAGCCCTAACAATATATCGGAACATTTTGGAGAGACCTGAGACCCTGGAGTAGAAGCAGAGAAGAATAGAGATGGCTCTTTCTAAGGTTAAACAAGTGGAAATGTGAGGCAGAGGAGAAACAGAAGTTTACCAGAAACTCTTCTTGACAAGAAAGAGAATGTAACTCAGTTATCACGTGAACTACCCGTAAATAACACTGCTTCCTATGGCAGCTAGACAGTAAAGTGGATACTGCTTTAGCAAAATAATTGGATTGAATCACACTGGAGAAACGAGGATGGCTCTCTTGAGAATTAAGTAGTCAGTACAAAAGGTCTAAAGCCGAAGTAGGAAGAATAGAATGAGAAGCTTGGAACAGCTAAAATAACTTTTTAAAAGATTTTTCAAAAGGCTGGAGAGCCTAACCTACCTAATTTTAAAACATACTATAAAGCTATAATTATGAGAAGGTGCTATAGACATGAAAACTATAAAACTGAATAATGGATCAAAAAAGAGACTCCAGAAAAAGACCTGCACATACACAGTCAATTTCTTTTAAACAAAAGTGCAGAGTTAATTTAATGAAAGGGATAGCTTTTTAAAGAAATGGCCCTAAATCAGTTGACTGTTGTTGAAAAAAATCATCCTTGACGGTATCTCACACTCTACCCAAAAATTAACTTGAAATTAATCACAGTCCTAAAGAAGAAGCCGAAAACCATTAACATTCTAGAAGAAAGCCCGAATCCAGAGAATCTGTGTGACCTTAGGGTAGGTAAAGTTTTCTTAGACAGAAAAGAAAAAGTACTAATAATGTAATTTAAATTTATAAATTGGACTTGATCAAAATTAATAGTATCTGCTCTTCAAAAGACATAAACAGGAGAATGATGAGGCAGACATACTCTGGGAGAAACAATTTGCAGTGAACATATCTGACAACATGTATACACATATACATGGACAAGACTCATAAGTCAAAAATAAGGAAAAAACAATAAAGTATGGGCAAGGGAGTCAACCGATATTTCACAAAAGAAAATATGTGAAAGACCAATAAGCACATAATAGGTGCTCAAAATGATCATTCCTCAGTAAAATGTAAATTAAAATCTACGTATCTGAGAGAATGACTAAAATTAAAAATACTGACAAAAGTTAAGCGTCAGTGGGAATGTGGAGTTACAGCTCTCACACACTGTCCGTGACCGTGTGAGTGGCACAACCTCGGAAAATGTTTTGTCAGTTTCTTATCAGGTTAAACATACACCTATCCCATTCCATGAAAAAGATAAACGAAAAGATATATCCCCACAAAATCTTGGGCGTAAATGTTCACGGTAGATTTAGTCCTAATAGCCAAACACTGGAAATAAGTCAAATATCTCTCGAAGGAAAATGGATTTTAAAACCTGTGGCAGAGGCGTTCCCTCTGTGGCTCAGCGGTGACAAACCCGACTCGTATCCATGAGGATGTAGGTTTGATCTCTGGCCTCACGGCGGTGGGTTAAGGATCCGGCATTGTCATGAGCTGTGGTGTAGGTCGCAGATGCAGTTCTGATCCCAAGTGGCTGTGGCTGTGGCTGTGTTGTAGACTGGCAGCTGCAGCTCCGATTTATTTGATCCTTAGCCTGGGAACTTCCATAGGCCACGGATGTGGCCTGGGGAAAAAAAAAAAAAAAAAAAAAAAGCTGTGGCATAGCTGTATACTGAAATGCTGCTGGTATTGACAAATGCAACTACGTGGGTGAATTTCAAGGTGGTTTTGCTGAGCGAAGGAAGCCAGACGCTAAACCAATGGACTGTGTGTGAAGTTCTAGAGAAGAAAAACTAATTTATGTAAATCTAAGCTGATAAAAATTACATCCCTGTCTTGGGTCAGGGTGGGTGGAACGACTGACTGGAAAAGAGCACAGAGCAACTTTGTGGGGTGATGGCTCTTGATTAGGGTGGTGATTACATGGATGCTCATATTTATGTAAGTTCACTGGACAGCGAATCTCATGATGGGATAAATTAGAGCTCAGTGAATTTGATTCACAAAAGTAATGGCATAACCTTCGCTGTTTAGAAACACTGAAGTAAATGACCACAGTACACAAGTCAGAGAATTGGAAATGCTGCATCTGGTGTGTGGAACTTCAGATTTAGGGTCACTGACTGCTTTTTTAGTTTTGCCATGTTAAACTATATGAATTTATAAATTAGGTATATCATTTTAAGTAAATTATGATTTACTCACTTTAAGTAAATTATTTTAACTAAGTAAAATAAATGTCCTAGTTGCTAAGTCATATAGGTTTGTGTTCTGACTCCATATCTGCTGCTACACTCTTGGATATTGGATGAGATAGGTCATTTCCCCTCTCTAACTAAGTCTCAGTTCTTATTCACATGACTGAGAAGAAAAGCATTAGCTGCTTCACAAGTTTGTTTTGAAGGCTGGAACCCACACTGCATGTGAAGCGCTTAAGTGCAAATAAGCAGTACTTTTCGTTTTGTTTTCTTTCGTTTTGTTTTTTGGGCCGCACCTGCGGCATATGGAGGTTCCCAGGCTAGGGGTCGAATCGGAGCTACAGCCACTGGCCTACACCACAGCCACAGCAACGCTAGATCTGACCCACGTCTGTGATCTACACCACAGCTCACCTCGACACTGGATCCTTAACCCACTGAGGAGGCCAGGGATCCAGCCCGCAACCTCGGGGTTCCTAGTCGGATTCGTTTCCACTGCGCGCCACACGGGAACTCCCAGCCGTACACGTTAGCAATTACTGTCATTAGCTGTCTCTCTGGATCCTTCTCATTTTCATACCGGACACATCCCTTTGCCCATTACAAGAGCCCTCCTGAGTTCTTCCTCCGTCCTCCTCATGTCTCTTATGGAAAATCTCTATTATGGAATATTTTGGCTATTGAGCCAAGTTCAAAAAGTGTAAGATCATCAGTATAAGAAACAGTGTGCCCTAAATGTATTTAACCTCCAAACGTATTTTTTTAATTTGGTCCCATTAAAAACGAGGTGGCTCTATAAAATTATTATTCTATGAAAAGTATTTCCACTGGTGAGGCTTTCCTTGAATAAAACTGAACTGCATATCAAGCAGGTGGAATTCGTTTCCCAAGTGAAACAGTTCTCCTGGGTTTCAACTAGATTTCTGTACAAGGAAGAAAACTAGAAACTGTATCTTTGCAGTGGGGAAAATAGACCTTTTGTTCCATCTGTATTAGATGATATTCACAATCCAAAATTCCCAAAGAATTTTTCCATTGCTTCTAAAATTTAAAAACAGATAACTTTATATGTTAACATGGTTTCGTTGATTTCCTGTTTCTAATAATGTCATGAGATTTCAAACAGCGTTAACTACTAAAGGTGAGCAGGAATCTTTGTTTTCTTTCTGACATTCCTGATATTAAGTTTAGCAAATAGAATATGCCGAAAACATCTTCCACTGCATTTTCTCACCACAGTTTTAAACAGCTCCATCATCAGATCGCATTCTGGGGTTATTGAGATAAGACAACAAATTGGTTTTGTTGATACCTCAGACTCACTGGATGTGTTCAGAAAGCCGAAAACTCGAGAGAATGGAAGTGAATCAAGGGGACAGAACTATTCAGATTAAATCGCTAGTCCTACATAGCCAGTCTGTGTTGCGTGAGACAGTAAAAATGCAGTTCACGGGAAAATTAAAAATATTTAATTTCACAAATAAAGAACTGTGAAAGAAGAAGTAATGAGAGATTATTCTGTATAAAATGGGCAAAGATACAGAATATAATGCTTAACACTGACAAGAGTACAGTGAGATACTTGTGTCACAAGGTACCATGAATGATTATTGGTACATGCTTTTTTGTCGTTTTGTCTTTTCAGGGCCGCACCCACAGCATATGGAGGTTCCCAGGCCAGGGGTCTAATCAGAGCTGTAACTGCTGGCCTACACCACAGCCACAGCAACTCCGGATCCGAGCCATGTCTGCGACCTACACCACAGCTCAGGGCAATGCCAGATCCTTAACCCACTGAGCAAGGCCAGGGATCGAACCCGCAACCTCATGGCTCCTAGTCAGGCTTTTTAGAAAATCGCTTTAGAAATGTGCATTTGGGAGTGATTTTGTGTAGCACGGCAAGAGTAGGTAGTAGGACAAGTTGTCAGGTCAGGAAATTGCATCTTCGTAGCAAGGGTCTCTCGACCGCTCTCTTGAGGAAGTGTCTTCTTTCCAGGGCAGACCAGGAAGTTCGTGTCCCTCGTGATTTAAAGACCTCTGCGTTCCATTCTAGCTCTCAGTTCAAGGAACGCCTTTGGACCTAAGGAATTTTTAAATCAGACATCAGCGTGAACTTACAACCAATCCTATTGTTTAAATGATTTTTCATGTTTTATGCATTAAAATGATATAAAAGGTGTTCATATTTGGGGAGGATTGGGGTTAGATTAATAAACTGGGGACAAAGCCACATATTCATCCTATTGCTTGAGTTGGGCCTAAGTAGAGAGACTTTTCCCAAGAAGCATCCTTTCAACGTGGGCATGAGCGGACGTGTGTGTCCCGTTGGTCAAGAGTCAAGTGTAGAATAAAAGGAATCTCTGTCATCCTCTTTATGTGTATGGTTTAAACTATCGCATCTCAAAACCATAGACTTCGTGAGACACACGTTCCTAAGGCAAAGGGTCTCCAAACGGGGCTTCTCCGGACAGCTGGTATGAAATAATGTGACCTACTGCTACTGAATGTTTCCTGGAGAAAAGAACTGAAATTAAGTTTGGAAAAAGATGAGCTGATTCATAAACAAACAAACATAAAATGAAACATGCTTATTATATTTCATAAGATAATAGACGATTGTAGGCACGGTTACACATTGTGAAGCTTCCAGAGATATAAAAGGAAGTTTCGATGAGTAGAGTTATATTGTGGAATTTTTTTAAAGAAAAGAATATTCTGTTGGAGGCAGCTCAGGCGGCGCTTGGTCCCACATGTCTTTGCAGGTGAGCTTCCCCAGGCCGGGACAGCCTCCTGCGTTTTTAGGACCAGGGTTTAAGGGCAGCTGTTCTCCTTTGCCTCCCTTTATTTCACAAAAGAATAAATGAGTAAAATAATTGCACAGACCACTACTGACAGGCAGAGGACTTCTGATGTAGAAGGAAAGCAAGTTTTCTCACTTTGTAGGATTTCCTCCCTCCGACAGTTTAGATGCTCTGTTTCTGTTTCTGTTTCCTTTGAATCTGTGTCTCAGGGGCTCCCTTCTCGCCAGAAACTTGCTAAGGCCGTGGTAATGCTTTGCGAATGGAAGAAGATTTGTAAGGAAGTGAGTTGAGACGAGGCTTTAAAAATTCACCCCCAGGATACTTTTCAAGACACAGGGACTTCCTGATAACCGTCTGAGACCCAACCCAGCGGCTCCCGACAAGTGACAGAACATTAGAAACATAATTAAGCTTTTAAACTCTGAGTAGGTTGCATTGTCCAATTATTTCCCCTGGCCCTTCAAACTCACACACCACTGAACAAGCACAGATCCACATGTTCCAGACAAATACGTGAGCTTCGTGAGGAAGCAGACGAGACACGGAAAAGCCCTTGCTCAGAGCTGAACCCGAGAGCTGCTTGTGAAGCCCTGGGAATTAAGCAGAACAGAAGCTGAAAATGCCGAGAACGCGCCCCTGGAAACACAAAGGAGGTGAGGAGACCGAGGGCCCCTCGAGGTTCTTACCGTCAAGTGAGATGTCAATGAAAAGCAAAAAAGAAAGGAATGAAAGGCTTTTTAATGAACATTATTGAAAGTGTAAGAACAGTCAGTGAAGAGGCTTTCATTCCCCTCCTTTGGGAGCTGAGTTTACTGCAATAGGAGCCGCGGGATCCTTAGCGCTGCCCTCTCCCTTGCTGAATCCCTGGTTTTGGCACGTTGCCGCCAGGAAACTAAATTCTCTGTTTACCTTGGGTGCAAACTAACCAACCATGAGGTGTGGTGTGAAAGGAGTGGAAGGAGTCTCTTTAAACAGGGACCTAAATCTGCCCTCAAGGCACCTGTTAGGGCTGCATTGTCTTCCCAGTTCGTGTCCTCAGGCAGCAAAGAATTGAGAGTAAGCGCTTGGGAGGGAACGTACCTCTCTCGGAGGGCGAGCTGGGTGCGCTGTGAGTAGGCCTGGCCCAGCCTCACAGCGGGGTTTCCCTCTAGAGCCCCATGCTGCGGCTGCGGACCAGAGGGAAGAGCTGACTCTTCCCGCCCAGGCCCACTGCACATGGGTGAGGGCTGAGCGTTGACGGGCCTCCAGTGTGCGCCTCGTCTGCACGGAGCATGTTCAGTCTGCTGGTGGGTCTCTGACAAGACCCCTCATCTGCGCGGGGGGGGGGTCCCAGAGAAATCTCCGGACGGTACCTTGACTTTGCACCTGCACGCGGTCTCCTTATTTAACCACAGGCATCCTGGGGTTTGGTCATGATTAATAACCTGTTCTGATTCAGATAGGGTCCAGTTCCCTAGCCTATCCTCCCTGGCAAACCCAAGTCCATGGAACAAGTAATAATATGCCCCCTAAAATCAACTGGAGGAAAAAAATTCAGAGTAAATGAACACAACCTGAGAAACAGAATGAAGGGGGAGGGAATAAAAGTGTCTCCAAAAGGGTTAATGTATCCGTATTTCATAGTGGGTATTCACTAGATACAATCTCATTTCTAAAGGCGACAGGTTCAGAAATATCAGTGTTAACACTTAGTTGTTATAGAAGGTGACACTACTAGAATTAAAAACAGAATTATGCTTTTTCCTAATTATGCAAAACTACTAACCAAGCATAGACAATTAATTAGAGAAACAAACTCTTAGGAGTATGATACAGAATAAAATATCAAGAAATTGCATGCAACAAAAAAAAATTGCATATTGTTTAAATTGCTTAAAGAGTAAGGAGAAGGTAAAGTCTTCCTTGTCTATTGAACTTGTCTGATATAAGCTTGCTTTGTTCTCTCCTTGATGTCCTATCCGGGGTTCAATTCGGTATCGAAATATTTGGGGTTTTGTCAGTAATGAATCAATAACTTCCACTGTCCATCAAATCATTTAATACCTAGCATATTAATCACCCAGGTTCTAATAAAGTTGTATTTATATGACCCCCAAAGGGGGGGACATAGAACAGATAAGAGTCACTCAGGTGCTAAAATATGGTAGTAAAATGGTCTGGATGAAAGAACTATAACGGGAGGAAATCTGGGGCCTAAAGTCCAGGGAGGCTCTTTTCGGAGCCTGAGGGCTTTGGGGCTGGAGCCCGGGCTCCCAGTCTAAGAGCATCAGCCTCAGGCTGACTTGCTGAGTTCAGGATTGAACTGAAGATTTAGTTTTAGATAGACTGTGGAAAATTCTGCTATTGGATTATAAAATAGAAACAAATGCAATGCATTTCCATTCCGGAGGGTTCTAAAGGCTTCCGTGTGAATTGGCACACAACTTAGCGATGCATAGCTTAGGGTTTGGGGTCAAACGAAATGGAGTTTGAATGCCAGCTTTGCTGCTTAGAATGATTCTGAGGTAACGACTTAAATTTTCTGTGTTTTAGTTTCCTTAGCATTAAAATGGGATGATAATAATAATTACCTCAGAAAGTTGTTTCCGGGACTAAATGGGAGAGTGCAAGTGCCTGGCTTATAATGAGTCCTCAATAAATAGTACATGTAAATATTTAGTCAGTGCCTTGGACCTTCTGTGGATCGGTGCAATGTAGGATTTAATTTCTACCCTCAAAGATCTTCCAGGATTCCTGGGACATAAATCAGTTATAAACATCTGCAATTCAGTTATCATCTCAACAATGGGGCAGGGAGGTGCTGTGCCCATGGCATGTGACGTTCCCAGGCCAGGGATCAAACCCAAGCCACAGCAGGGACGGCCCTGAGTCCCACTGCCAGGCTTCCAAGGACGTCCTTTTTCAGGGGCAGGGGAACGCAACTCAACAAATTTTTATTGAACACCTAAAGCCCTCATACTTGCCAGGCGCTCTTTGAAGCTTGAGGGTGTGGCAGTGACCCCTACAGACAAGATTCCTGCTTTTGCACAAACGTTATAGCCTAACGTTTACTAGGGCACAGAGGCTGGGGCGGGGGAAGACAATATAAAAGTGTCCAGGTAAATGTTTAATTTCTATTTTAATTATAAATAAAGATGTTTAGGAAAAGGAGACAAAGACTGATAAAAAGGGATAAGGAAGGAAAGGCTATTTTTTTCTTCTTTTTTTCTTTTTTTTTTGTCTTTTAGGGCCGTACCCCTGGCATATGGAGGTTCCCAGGCTAGAGGTCCAATCGGAGCTGTAGCTGCCGGCCTCCATCACAGCGGGATCCAAGCCACATCTGTGACCTACACCATAGCTTGTGGCAATGCCAGATCCTTAACCCGCTGAGCGAGGCCAGGGATGGAACCCGCATCCTCATGGATGCGAGTCGGGTTGTTAACCCACTGCGCCACAACAGGACTTCCTAGGAAAGGCTGTTTAAATGTGGTCAAGGAGTAACTCTCTGAAGGACATTTGAGGAGAGACCCAATGATGTCAGGGCTATGAGGGAGAGGAGAATTCCATTCAGAACGAATATGTAAGGGAGAGTCTCCCGAAGTAAGAACAAGCTGGGTATGTTGACAGAACAGTAAGAAACCCAAGGACAGCTAATGCATGCTTTCTAATTGATTGAGAAAGAAACTCGAAAAGGAATAAAATAATATTATGAAATTGTAATTTAAAACTTAGGAGTTCCCATCGTGTTTCAGTGAAACGAATCTGATTAGTATCTGTGAGGATGCAGGTTTGAACCCTGGCCTCACTCAGTGGGTTAAGGCTCCGGCATTGCCGTGAGCTGTGGTGTAGGTTGGATCTGGCGTGGCTGTGGCTGTGGTGTAGGCCGACAGCTATAGTTCTGATTCCACCCCTAGCCTGGGAACCTCCGTATGCCACCCGTGCAGCCCTAAAAGGACAATAAATAAATAAGTAAGTAACACTCGCCGCACACAGCATTCATGAGTTCAGCATAAGCTATTAGGAATGGCTCCCATGCCAAGTCTTGAAGCAGGCTGTTAAAAATAGCTGACATTGCCTTTGTTTTCCGAAAGCCCATAGCCTAGTTTTATGTTTTCCTCGTCATTCATCTCTTCAGTTTATTTGTCCCCAATTTAGACTAACCAGGTAGACTCCATTTAATCCGGCCAAATCTATTAGCATAGCGGGGAATGGAGCATTACAGCCTCGATGGCAAAGAGAGCAAGGTGCGCAGGGGAGCGCACCGCCCTTCCGAAGTCACGGCCTTATTTTCAGCGGTCCGTAGGGAGGGCTGAGAAGGAAGCATGGTTTCCAAGTCTCAAGGTTTTAAGACAAGTTTCCAAGTCAATTTCAAACATTTTACAGTGAAGAAAAGTGTTATGAGGTAAAGACAGTTTAGTAGGCAATAAAACTCATGGCTGAATGAGAAATTAACGGAACGACAGCCTTCTCTGCTTGCTGCACCTTTATGCTTAGTTTTATAGAGTATTTTAGATATTTTTATGTTCTTTGTGTACAGTTGAGACTGTATGAAAAAGATGTAGGGAAAAAGAGAAATCAAGATTATGGGAAAAGGCACAGTCAAAAAGAGAATGTAATATTATCGTTAGCATAATTTAATAGTAATTATATGAGACCCATTTTATATCCTTTAATACCTTTGCTCCTTAAGATAAACTCAGTGCCACCAAAACACAGGAGCGCAGTAAAAACAAACTTAAGGCCAGAAATCCTGGCAGCTATAAAGGCTTAAAAACAATTTTAAAGAGACTGACAGATCTATAGGGGTAGATCCAAGAATCCTTAATAGCAGCAATCATTCATTCAGCAAACATTTATTGAGTAAAAGCCAGACAGTAGGTGAAAACCGAGTAGATGTACAGCCCCCTCTGTACAACACACCTACATGTATCATTTCATCTGATACTTGTTACAACCCTGCCAGGCGTGTGTTCCCCAGAGGAATGCACAACTCAGTGGGGCTCGTGCACAAGAGCGCGCTCACAGCAGAAATGCTAGACTGGAAACCCGGATTCCCTGCTCTTTCCCGTGTATCCCGGTCACCTTCCCGTTCATCGGGGCAAGGGCGATGCAAGGGCTTCTTTCAAGAACCTGAATTTTCGTTCAGAGTCACTTTCATCACAAAGGACATAGGAAGACTGACTATCTTGTACGAAGCCATTAGCGCCACGTGAGGAGCGACCTGCACGGAGAAGGGCGAGGAGGGTGGAGAAGGGGAGGGAGAACGGGGCTGAGAGGAGAAGTACCACGTTCGAGTGAGCGAGGGAGGGAGTGAGAGGAGGGAAAGGCGGTCACAGGGCGGCAAGAGAGGAGGCACCTCCGGGAAACTTCCTTCACTGCCACGCTTTTCAAGGGGGTTTGGTTCCGACCGAGTTAGTTTCTAAGGAGAAGCAGCAGCATCACCGACATTGCGTAATGTGCACCCACCATCCATTTGCCCTGAATTTTGTCCCGTCATCTTGAATCTGTTCTCACGGCTTCAGGTAGCACATCTAAGGTGCTAACGCCTTAATTTTTACCTCCAGGCCCAACTGCTCTCTGCCAGATGTCTACTGGGGAAAAAAAAATCAACTTTGATGCTGCCACCAAAGTTATAATCTCTGGGAAAACACCTCATTGTCCTTCTCCCTGAATCCTCTTGAATCTCTCTGGGCTCTAAGACGAAGAGAGCTCGTTTCCCAAGAATGGCAAGTCCAGCCCATGCGGCTCAGCACCCCTCCCATCGCTATGGCGGGTGTTACCACCCACACTTAGACGCTGTCCTCACTGCCTTGCCTCTTTCACCAGCCTCTCCTGAATTTACCAGAAGAGCCTCCTTCTTTTTCCTTTGGCATCTTCCCTTTCCACTCCAGTCTCTCCTCTGTCAGGAGAGGCCACTGTCCAAAGCACAAATTTAATCGCGTAATTTTCCAGGAGAAAAATTCATATGGAATACCCCACTCCGGGCAAGATCAAGCCCCAGATCATTAGCGTAGCTTTCAATGCGCTCAGCAAACTACATCCAATCTTTCTTAGCATCCTCAGCCCCTTACACTTTCAGCCAAACCGAATGTATTTAGTTTTGCTCAGTATTTTTCTCTGCAAAGCACTCATCAAGGCCCCGAATTATCTCAGGTATGCGTTGGTTGGTCTCCTCCCCGCCAGGAGGCAAGCGTCTAAGGTCAAGAACGCTGGTGACTGTGTTCCCTGCAGCATCTACCGTGCCTAGAACGTGACTCGTGATAGGGGCCCAGTGGATAGTTGGTGATTGTCTGACTGAACAAACATTTCTGAACAATTGCCTTTGAAGCCCAAATCCGTGCTGTCTCTTATTTATTATTATTATGCATATAATAAATTGACAATTACTTCCTTATTTTTCATCTCCACTTTCACTCTAAGCAGTAAAATTTAAAAACGGACTTGGGTTCCCGTTGTGGCTCAGTGGTAATGAACCTGACTGGTATCCATGAGGATGCAGTTTCGATCCCTGGCCTCGCTCAGTGGGATAATGATCCTGCATTGCTGTGAGCTGTGGTGTGGGTCACTGACGTGGCTCGGATCTGGCGTGGCCGTGGCTGTGGTGGAGGCCGGCAGCTGCAGCTCTGACTCGACCCCTAGCCTAGAAACTTCCGTATGCCACAGGTGCAGCCCTAAAAAGCAGAAAAATATAAAAATAAAAATAAAAACTGACTTAATGGGGGAGATCCCTGGCGGCCTAGTGGTTAAGGATCTGGCATTGTCACTGCTCTGGCTCTGGTTCTGTCCCGAGCCCAGGAACGTCCACATGCTGTAGGCTTAGCCAAACAGCAACAACAAGCTGACCTAATGGGGAGTGTACAAGGCCGGGTACCAGGGGGACTTGGGTTTGAATTCTAGCTCCGCACTGACCCAGTTACCTCGTCTAGAAGATGAGGAGATACGTCCTTCTCTGCAGAAATCCTAAATTGCGCGACGTACATGCGTTCTGCTGTGTATGCCCCTCCCTCCCCCCTTTCCTTCCTTCTGCCTCGTCCTCTTCTCTCTTTGGTGTAGAACCCGTTTTTGCAAGATGAAACCTCAGGTGTGAAGAAGAGGAAGAAAGGGGGACATTTCCACATATTATTATTTATTTTTGGGGGGTCTTTTTTTGTCTTTTTAGGGCCACACCCGTGGATGTGGAGGTTCCCAGGCTAGGGGTCTAATGGAGCTGTTGCTGCCGGCCTACGCCAGAGCCACAGCAACACCAGGTCGGAGCCGTGTCTGCGACCTACACCACAGCTCACGGCAATGCTGGATCCTTAATCCACTGAGCAAGGCCAGGGATCGAACCCGCAATCTCATGGTTCCTACTCAGATTCATCATTAACCACAGAGCCAGAACGGAAACTCTATCCACATATTATTTTTAAACTCTCCTCCTTACACAGCTAAAAACTCAAGTTCTGGTTTGGAAAGGGATTTTAGGGTTCATCTGTTCTCTTATAAAATCTGTCAGTTTCCTCTATAATTTCCAAGCCATGTGATTGTCCAACCTATGTTTAAATAGCTCTAGCAAGAAAAATTCTGCCTCCTGTTACTTTGTAGCCACCGAAAACCATTATAAATTACATACCACAACCATATATAAGTTGTAGCATCAGCTAATATTGAAGATAGTTTGCCCAGGACAATAAATTAATTAAGTCATCTTAGTGAGTCTATTTGAATGGAAACTTCAGTGTCAAGTTTCCTGTGATTTCTTTATCAAGGCCTCTAAAGTTGTATTTTTATTGGTATTTTAAAAATAAATTCCTGCAACATCAAACCTATAAAAGGTTCATCACAGACCAAATACCTCTCTAACCTTTTAAGCTCTCACAGTAAAAACTGTCCTTTTTATTTATCTAAGTTTGAGAAAGATACAAATGTAATCATAACCCCCAAGGCAAAATTTTATGGCAGTTTTCAGAACTCTTCACTATAAAAACTACTCAAACCTACAAACATAAAAGTTTCCAATAAAATTTGTTTTAGATACTGGCGATAAAACATTCTTTGCTTGCCTCTTAGCTCCAAATTTTGGAACCACAGCTGTCCAAATGCCAAAGATATATTCCATATTCTGCCAGCCACACATGCCCCAGACTTTAAACCTCCTTCGGTTGAAAAACACGAGCTACTATCACTCATTAAGTATTACTAATATTTCATATTTAAGGAATGTGTTGTTCCTGGGAATAAAGGAAAAATAATAGCTCCTATTGAAGAAACCACAAGAGCGTTACCTAAATGACCGCGGCGCCTAAAGTAACTATATTTTACTTTCAGAATAATGTCCTCATGTTTTCACCTAAAAGGTGGTTGTGATGTTTCACCTGAAACATGTTCCGTAATGAAACTTTCCGTAATAAGGGAGCAACGTGTGCCTAGAAGCCTGGAGGTGATGCTGAGCGCCCCGGGGGTGGTCTCTTGAGGGCGCTGGGAAAGGCGATTTCCGTTCCAGCTCCAGTGCCCTCCGTGCCACCCACCGGGAGGTGCTACCAGTGGCTTCGGCCCTCGCGAGGCCCGTGGAGGCAGCGCGCGCT
The DNA here is from genome assembly GCF_016906955.1 of Phacochoerus africanus. Taxonomy (NCBI): domain Eukaryota; kingdom Metazoa; phylum Chordata; class Mammalia; order Artiodactyla; family Suidae; genus Phacochoerus; species Phacochoerus africanus. The sequence continues at coordinate 138,090,178 of NC_062553.1, read as the reverse complement.
GGACTCGGCAGTTGCACCGAAGCGTGTTTTCAGGCCCCCTGAAGTCAGTTCTTCTCGTCGGTTGCGGTTCTCGGAGGCGCCGCGCAAAACACAGAGCAGACCCGTCCTTGGACGTCAGCGCGCGGTCCGCGGTTCCAGGCGCGGCGCGCGTCTGCTGGCAGCGCCAGGTGCTCAGCCGGCCGCTTACACCCGGCGGCTTTGCAAAGGCTTGGACGCCAGACCCATCTGTGTCTGAACTTCAGCAAAGCCAGTTTCTGACTCTGTGCGCCCGGCAGGCTGAGAAATGTCCTCAGCTGTAAAAACGGGCACATGACCTTCCTCTTGCTCCTTCCCGACTCAGGGTGCCAGTGACCTCCCTGCAGACTCTTGCAATCTTACCCTTCGTTTTTCTCAAAGTAAATTCCTCCTTGTCATTCAGGTGCCGCAGAAAGCAGCCCTGAGTCGAGAGGTCAAGCCAGGGTCCATTTTCCAGCTCAGACCTGGCCTCACCTGACCCCTCCGAGGAGCTCTGCAGCCTCAATGACACCTGCTCCCCTCATGTGGCCAGATAAAATGTGACACCCAATTACATTTGAATTTCAGATAAATAAATAATGAATTCTTTTTAGTGTGTCTCAACTATTACACGAAACACACTTAACGTTAAAGAATTCTTTGTTGCTTCCTTGAAGTTCAAGTTTCGTTGACCATCCCGCGGTTTTAGGAGTTCCTCTGGGCACTCCGAAGGCCAGGCTGCTGGGCTTTCATCCTCAGGGCTGTGGGGCTTGGGCACAGGGATGAGGATGTGGGCGGCGGGGGCGCCCAGAAGCCGTCGGGGGGGCTTGCTTGGGATCCACGTCAATGCCAGCGCAGCGCCCCTCACACGTCCTTCCGCTGTGGAAACGTGGCCCACCTTTGTGGGTCTCCCACTGGAGCCTGCTTTCGCTCTGCACAAAACTGCCTTTTACAGCTCTTCCCTACGGCTTGCGGGTCGCACATCCGCTGCTCCGGCTCCCGGGGAACGGAACGTGCGAGCTCCGGCTCTCAGCCGAGGCCTCCCACCCCCGGCAGCTTGACCTGCAGCCAAAGGCCTCGACCCGTTTGCTGGTAACTGTGGCGTCTCAGCCACGGGTTTCCTCCTGCCCCAAGTAGCGGTCACGATTCTGTCAATGCGGTCGAGTCCCAGCATTGCTCTCCCCGCCCCACGTTCGCGGCCCATTCGCTTGCTTCCTCCTTGCCTGAGCGCTCACGGGCTTTCCTCCACCTCTGAAAGGCTTCATCCGCCCACTTGAAAATGCTGCCGTTCACCCCGTTTTCATCCCCCGACTCCTAGTGCATTAGGCCTGGGACTTAATGAAGACACTTTCCTAATTCATCAGCTCTGTCTGAATTTACCTTCTTCTCTCATCAGCTGCGCATTTCAGTCTTTTACCAATATTTAGAAAGATTCTCAACAGCCTCATCCTCTTTTTATCCTGCTATATAAGCTAAGACCCCCCCCCCCCAACCCATACCCATGCAAACACTTTCCTTCTCCATTCTTCTGAAATTTGATGAAAAATTCACGACGGGAACTCCCGTCGTGGTGCAGCAGAAACGAATCCGACTAGGAACCATGAGGTTGAGGGTTCAATCCCTGGCCTGGCTCCATGGATTAAGGATCCGGCATTGCCGTGTAGGCTAGAGGCTACAGCTCTGATTAGACCCCTAGCCTGGGAACCTCCATATGCCATGGGTGCGGCCCTAAAAAGACCAAAAAAAAAAAAAGTTACTGTGATATCATGTATATTGGGATAGCAAAACTTTCGCTTAGGACTATAAGAGCAAATTTAAATCATACTGAAATTAACTACATTATATATTGCTATAATGCATTCCCAGTGGAGAGTGTTTTAAGTGCAAAGAGGCTCTGATATATTGCAGTTTTACTTTAGGGATCATTAGGCATTTAATATGAAGAATGTTAGCTTGAAGAGAATAAAAGCTTGAATCTATATATTTAGTAATTTCTCATACTACAGTATAAATTAGAGGCACTATTCTTTTCAATGCTGAATCCATGTTAACATTTTTATATGGAAAGTAAGCACAAGGAAGAGATATAATTATTTTCATTAAAAAGTAGGTTTAAGATTAACCCTTGTTTCATATAATCTTTTATTACATTTACTTATTTTTTAATCAAAAAAACAAATGAGGCAGAAGATGAAACAAAATAGCAATTATCACACACAAAGACATGTACTTAACATACACATAGTGAAAAAGAGCAGTTATCACACACACATGTACATAAAACCTGAAATGACATGTTTACAAAGCGGAGCGGTTTTTTCTTGGAATTAAATAAAAATAACTACATGAGCAATTTTAAAACTGTAAACCATTTTCAAGTTCAACATTGTACAATTAAATGTGAGTTCATACTCATTTCAAAACAAGATGATGTTGGCTCCAGAATCCCGCATTGCCGTGGCTGTGGCGTAGGCCCTCGGCTACCGCTCCAGTTCCACCCCTGGGAGCCTCCGTGGGCTACGGGTGTGGCCCTAAAAAGACAAAACAAAAACAAAAAAGACGATTTTTACAGCAGCGTCTTAGTTCATTGTGCCACCATGATCAAAACCAACACAACCAAAAGCTGAAAACTGCGTCAAGAGTTCCTCCTATTCCACGTAGTGAAATCAAAGTAGAGCTTCATGGGTTTTAATCTGTTTTTCCTCCCTTGTCTTATTTCACGGTCTAAGCCATTTGGTATATTCATGCGGTGGGTGAACATAAATTTTCGTTTTCCTGTACTTGTTTCAGACATGCTTAAGCCGAGAGAGTTCGATTACTGCACACAGTTTAAGGTGCTAAATCATGATGCTTCTCCATTTAGTAGAATTGGATTTCACCAATCTTTTGCCTTAAATTTCATTTGCTGGCCTACGATATCCTCAAATGTTCCCAGTATAGTCAGATTTTTTTCAGGGAGGGTCCTGAGTCCTAGTGTAAGTTGTCTTTGTTGGGAGAGAGCCTCACACGATTTGGAAATTGATTATTTTAAACAGCTGGAATGAGAGAGCCCAAGGAATGCTTTCGAGATTAATAGTAACTAGTTGGATTTTCTTCTGGCTTAAAACCGAAACTAAAATTTCAGGAGATCGGAGAAGTCGTTTACAACTGGTGCTTTTTTACAGTGACTCAGAGGGAGATTCTCTTCCACAAATGGCCCTTTAGGATTTAAGTAGGACCTTAATGCAAGAAATTGGAGGGGGATCCAAGGGCCCCCTCTGCCTTTTGTATATCAGGCCTCAATAAGCATAAAGTTCTGCTGGTGAAAAGGTGTTTCTAAATCTGTTAATACTCCTAAAATATTTTCGAAAAATCTCTGTGTAGGTTAGGGAAGTGCTGGATCAGTTGTACCTTTGCCGTTTAAGCTTTTCACTCATTTACTTGTTCCCTCATCTAACACGCATGGATTGACTACCATGTGCCAGGCACTCCACTGAGTACACTCATGGATTGACTACCATGTGCCAGGCACTCCACTGAGTACCAAAAGGAAAGGAACTGTGCCAGAGATAAAAGTGCTTTAGCGGCACAGCAGGTCACATGTGCTGGTATGAGACCCAGGCTACATGCGCTCTGCCTGGCCAGCGTCCGTGTCTAAGAGCCAGCGAACACGTCTTTGACCAAGTGACCTTTGAGATGGGACCTAATTCCTGTGTCCAGGAGGAAGTGAGGAAGGGCAGAGGGAATCCGAAAGGCAAGATAGTATCTTCTTCGTGAAGATTAGCTTGGTGTTCATCCTTCCTTTCAACCTTTTCAAATAATCCTTTCGCAGTGGTCCAAAATAAACTGAGATAGAAAAGAAACCTCAAGCGCAGGTGAACTTAGCGTGCTCTGTGGTCTTTTTGCTGTTTGAAGGGCTCCTTCGTCTGGGTTTGACTTGGAAACAGATGGCATGTGGCAGGGACCTAATGAGATAGATGCTCCTCCCCATTTGGGCCTGTGACTTGGGGTCTTCTGTTCGTGAAGTAATCACTAAAGAATCAAATCAGTTGCTTGTATCTTAGGGCTCCTTAGGCTAAGAAGAGCCTAACTTCCTGATACCCAGTATTAGAATTTATGATGTCTGATGAGTAATGCTCTCAGTCCAGTCGGTGCTTGTACTTCTTATGGTTTATCTTAAAGGGACTCCTGTATAACTGCTTTTGTGCTGTTGCATTTGTTTTCTCTTGTAGAAGAAAAAAAGGCTGAGAGTATTAACAAGCCAGCTGTTAGCACTTCTTTGATATTTCCCTGTGGTCTGCTCCATTAGAGGAGCTAAGTTCTTAATATCAGTTGGATTTGTTAATCATTGGTAAACAGTGCTCTGTGAGTACCGGATAAGGGTTTCATTTTGTGCATTTATTTTACCACGGCAATTGGGATGTGCTCTTGTTTTTAATAGGTTTCTTTAAAAAAATGCCTAAAAGCACAATCTGGATTTCCAAGCCCTCCACCACATCAGGCAGAATGTTCCTTTATTGGCATGCTGAAAGCAAGTAAGATTTTCCATTTTTATTCCAGAGTTTCTTTCGGATGATCTTAGATGGTGTTCTCTATGCCGAACACCATGGGGAAAGGGCCATAAGAGGCCGCTGCTTCCACGACATTAACTGACACTTTACTCAATTAAGCATGTACTCAGAGTCTGCTTTATGCCACATGTTGTGTTAGGCTTCGCAGAAATGAAAGCAATGATAAGCAACGGGGGAAATGGCACCTAGAGGCTCCGAAGTGGTTGATCCTTCCATATAAAGTTCAAGGGCATTTGGTGTGACATTGGCTGTCCCCGAGGAGACAAAGGCAAGCTCCAAGAAATGTGCCATATTCAGCCACCAATGCCCAATTCCAGTCTCCTGAGTGGTAGCCCAAGTCTGTGATGGATCCATTTATGTCTTTACATCTCCCTCACAAGAAGGAACTATGGGGAGACCAAGAGAGATGGATCTAGATGTTTAGCCCTAAGGCAGAGACATGATAAGAATAATTTCTTTGGTCAAGGGTATCTTTAAAAGAATAAAGCTCTCCGCTCAGTGAACTCATTTAGAAAACGAACAGAACCCTCCACGGTCAGGTGTGGTGGCATCTGACGCGTGGCTCTAAGATCAGACCTCGAGGAGCCCGTGTCCCCCCAGAAGGCAGTTCATGAAGTGTGGGATGGCCGGAAACACGGAGCTCAAGATGCTGAGGGGACTGAAGCCTCATTTACCTGGGACAGGGTTGAATTTTATTCCTACTTCTCACTGGGGCAGAAGCACCAATGACATGCTAAGGCTTGCTTCCCAGAAGTGCTCCTAGAAGCCCCGTCAGGCAGTCCCAAGAACCTCCTAGAGAACTTGACCACTTCCTTGACGGGAAGATTTACAAGGCAGTAGATTTCTCTCCTCCTCCCTGCACATATGGGTCCACGGAGGACAACAAACCGAAACGATCCTGCTTCCTTGGAGCCCATGTGGAGCAAAGTCAGGCACAGGCAAATCCCCTGAGTTCCAAATGGCCTTCAACAGACATGTCCTGATGGAGCAAAGGTAGAAATCAGTAATAAATTAATGAGAATGTGCCTCTTAGTGGCAGTCACCCATCCGTTCCCTCTTAGAGCACCTTTTAATTATTTTCACTAGCGACAGAGTTTGGGGGTCACTGATTTCAGAAAAGAAGAAAACTTTTTCTGCTTTCGAGGCGGTAAAATACAGCATCTCCATTCTGCAGTTTGAAACAATCAGTATTCACTACCTGTGGTTGTTTCTTTTTTACATGCAGGGTGATGCCACTGCATCAGTGGACCGAAAAGACATTTTCTAAATTCGCCTTTTTTTCCCTCCGGAGGAGAAAGTGATGTGCCCTGCATGCCTCCTCTCTTCACAGGGCACCCAGTCATCCCCGAAGGAGGCAGAGAGGCGTGGATTACAACGCCTCGTTCCTCCACTTCCCGTCTTTCTGTTAGCTGGGCTTATGCCCAGTTTGTGCAGAGAGAGACTCATTGCCTCGCGGGTGATCTTCACAGCAGCTGGCTAACGCAGCCCCCTTAAGCATCTCTGCAAAGCTCTCAGATCTGCTTAGGAATTTGTCAGAATGACACATGTCACGAAAACCATGGACCGAATGTGGTACCCACTTCGCCCACCCCTTTCCTTCTTTCCCTCGACACCCATGACACCTTCCGAAGAGTGACTTTCTAGGGTTATACCTCTCATAGACGCTAAGTTACAAGTTGGGAAAATATACTTAAATTATGTCTCAAAGCAAATGAAGAACAACCAACGTAAGTCAATAATTCGTTGTTTTGATAGCAGCCCTGCTGTAATTGGGAGACAGAGGGTGGGGTCATCCTGCTGGACAGAGACAGAGCACAGAGCAAAAGCCGTTGTCGCAGAGCCCTTGGCTTGGCTGTGCGTGGCGAGCACATCAAATCCATCTGATCTCTCACCTGGCCTAGAAGGTCCAGACTCAGAAAAGGTGGGGGGTGCAGAAAAGCAGTCAAAGAAAAATAGACGGATGTGTTCTCATAGCAACTTACGAGAAACTCTGGCTCCATCACCTTGCGAAGGACTGCTCTGACTGGCCTTCTCCCTCCTGCAGCATAAAGGAGAAAGACATTCCAGGCAGCACCTGAAAACTCACGATGAGTGAGATAAGGATGACCGCAGATGCACATTTTTAGGGATTTTGTTGAACTTTACGTTTTCGAAGCTTCTCCTCACAGTGCCTCTTTCCCCTCTTTGAGGCTGTCAGGGGAGGTCTAGCACTCAGGAGAAAATAATATTGGCAGGGTGTTTAAACACAGTCTCGAGAGGAGGGAGACTGCGGGACGGTTATTTTTAAATGAATTACAGTGATCTGTGTGCACCAGTTTCTTTAGTGATGATTCTTGGCAGAGCAAAGCCTCAAACCCAGTTCAATGCGAAAGTCCCCAACAGAGGGAATGTGAGAAATCAGTGCAGGTAGCAGACTTGTGACGGAATACGCTGGTCATTCCGAGGTTTTCATGAGTCAAGTGCATCCGTGGCAGCAGATTTAGTGCGCACGTCTCAGTCCTGTCTTCTCATTTCTCAAATGTCAAATTCAGTCTCCAATTGAAAATGGAACCAGCTAAGTCCCCCAAAGGGCTTTGCAGGAAATGAACTCTTTCCCTTTTGCAGTGTCTTCTGAACAGGCTAAGGCAGCCCGGTTTGAGCAGAAACTCTTCTGGGGACAAAAGAGAACGCAGTCAAGCATATACCTGCTCTCACCAGAAACACGGACAGTGAAATAGGTTCAGCAGAATTTCTTTCAACTGATTAAGTTCTGAAAGGTCATGCACACAGACAGGAACCCAAAGGTCCTTCCCGTTCACGGGACCAGAATGTCACCGCCACCAGGTACAAGGCCAGGAGGCCACGAGGCTGGTGAAAGGCGCCTTCATTTATTTATGTATTTAAAGAAGACCCCCCCCCCCCATTTTTAAAGTGTTATTCTTTATTTTGTCAGAAGTCTGGAGGTCTTGAGAAGAAGGACACAAATTTAAGGCGCTCTGGTTTAGAGATTAAACAGGTTGCAAACTCAGAAGAGCTGCCCGAGGTAATTACGTGGGGTTTCCCTGCCCTGCAGTTTGTAAGCTCGATTTTGTTGCAGCTTCATCAGTATTTGTGCTTCACAGAGAAACAAACACCACCGCCCCATTTTTACTGTGTGTTTTGTTTTGATGCAACATTTAGCTCTTGGCCAGTAGGTAGAATATCAATCATACTTCTATTGGTGCAACCCAGCATGAAGGGGCAAAAATCCTAAGGTAAAGCTCATACATGACTTGGCTGATTCCAGCTTCTGTGATTGAAGTGCAGTTGACAACATACTTTTTTTTTTTTTCCTGGCCACACCCGTGGCATATGGAAGTCCCCAGGCCAGGGATCCAATGGGAGGCACAGCTGCAGCCTGTGCCACAGCTGCGACGGCACCGGACCTTATCCCGCTGCGCCAGGCCGGGGAGGGAACCTGCATCTCAGCAGCGTCCTGAGCCACGACGGTGGGATCCATAACCCACTGCACCACAGCAGGAATCCGGACAACCAAGAGAACCGGCATTGCTCCCCTAACTTCAATCCCAGTGATCTATTGCTCCTTACTGTTAACAGTCACTGCTGGTCTGCCTCTTGCAGCACAAGCAGCTTCAGCGCCACCTCTCAAGGTCTAAAGACCATAGCCATTTATCTAATGAGCCCCAGGAGGATCTCGGGTAGCTCAGCCCATTAAGCAAGCTGCGTCTCAAGCGAGGGCTGCTGAAAGTTGACCTGAAACTGCCAAAATCCTTTGTGGAGTTTTGTTATGAGTCATAAAACTCACTTCCTTCGTGGCAAATCCAAAGGTGTTTGTTAATTGTGTGTCTGCTCCGTGCCATAAGCTTCACCTCACCAGAGCATCTGCTCGAGCCTCATCCCGTTGCTAATGATCATTTTCTACTTTCCAGTCACTAACTTTGAGGAAGCACCTGTGTGACGAGTGAAGAGAGGCCTTTAGAGAGGGATCCTGAGAGCTGATTTCTACCCCCCATTTCTGCCGATTACTGTCCGAGGAACATGGAGGGAGGGCTCTGACCTCTGGAATTCACGTTCCTTATCTGCCAAACAGGGGCAGGGGGGAGGTCCTAGATAACACGAATGTGCCCCTGGCTTTGAATTCCAGTCACACTTACATATAAAGAAAAGCCTTTATTTGTATTATTTTACTCTAGCTTTTGGTGAAGCTGGACAATTTTGCATGACTTTTAAATCATTTATTACATATTCAGTTACCAAATCCTGGGACGACTCTTTAAAATTGGAGGAAACCCAAAACAACACAAAAAACTTAAAAAAAAAATCAAAAAACAAAAACCCTCGGAGTTTCCCAGCACCTTAGCTGACAGGATTCTGTAAGGTGCACAAAGTGGCCTCAGGCTTTATTGGTCATCCCTTAAAAGTCTGGATTTGCTGGGACTTGGCGTTTAATATTGTGTGGTTTCATTTTGTTTTGCGACAATACCGCTACCTAACGTATTGTCTTAATTTTCTAAATATGGAAATTAAGACATATTAATAACAATTTAATATGTTTTAAGCATGTTCCGTAGCAACCATATTGGAAGCTGTGGTCTGTTGTCTGTGCCGTCTTTACAGGATTTGACCTTGTCCGCTTCCCTCGTGCCCCTGCCCCTGGGCTTCTGGGTGTTCCCTCCTCCCGCGACTGTTCCTCGACTTGCGCTGGCCCCTCCTCTTCTGCTCACTTCAGGTGGGAGACTGTTCCTCGGGTTCCGTTCTCAGTCTTCCCTGTGGAATCTCTCTCTGGACACCTGTCCCATTAGTCATCGCTTTGGCTGCGACGAGCGCATCATTTTCAAAGTCGTTGTCCACGTCATTTCAAGAAGCTTTAGGGACTCACCATTACCTCTCGTGATCAAGAGCAGGGATAACCAAGTGTGGATTGTTTAGCGAGGCACCTGTGGTCCCAGCCTGCCTTGGTGGAATCGCTTCCCTCCTTCTCTGCCGCAAACATCTTACTCTCTAGCCTTTCCCGTGAGCCCTCAGGAACTCCAGGTTTCCCTTCCCCTCTCCTGTGTTATCTGCTTCCTCTGGAATGTCTCTGTCTTCCTCCCCTCTTAGAGATCTTCAAATGTCCTGTTCACTTTCAAAGGCCCGGCTCAAGAGCCCCTTTCTCTTTGTGGCCTTACTGGCCCAGCAGGCGACAGGAACGGCTCCCCGTACCCACCCCCTAACTCCATGTGTTCCTAGAGGGTCTTTATGCCTTTCCGTGGTAGGGATTGCATTATTTCAATTACATATCCGGTTGGTTAATTAATTAATATGTATTTAGTAGAGAAAAGCAGAAAACTATTTTATTACATTCCCTTCAAGCTGATTTGTTGATTGAATTAAATCTTAGGTGGATCCCATTATTTTTCTCATCTTTTTTCATGTGTGGAAAAGCTCAATGCTATTTAATATTTTTTGTTAACATTAAAGAAATATTTTAGGGCTGCACCTGCAGCATATGGAGGTTCCCAATCTAGGGGTCGAATCAGAGCTGTAGCTGCCGGTCTATACCACAGCCACAGCAACGTGGAATCTGAGTCACATCTGCAACCTATACCACAGCTCATGGCAACACCGGATCCTTAACCCACTGAGCGAGGCCAGGAATCGAACCTGCATCCTCATGGATCCTAGTTGGGTTTGTTAATCACTGAGCCACGAAGGGACCTCCTCCATTTAATATTTTTTAAGAAAAAAGAACATCTTTAATCTGCTATCCAGCGTGTAGTTTCTCTTCTCTAGCTTAGGCCCGCCTCAGCCTCAGAAGCCTGGGGTGGCAGGAGGTTCGGCTCAGACTGTTCCTCTTCCGCCTCTCCATCTCCTCCCCAACTCTCCCGGTGCTATGTCAAGCCCAGCCAGATCAGCAAGCGAGGTGGGATTAGATGAAGAGTAAAATCTTAGCTGCCTTCTGGTTTTAAGACGGTATTATCTCTCTCTCTCTTTTCTTTTCTTTTCTTTCTTTTTTTTTTTTTTTTGGTCTTTTTTAGGACCAAACCCATGGCATATGGAAGTTCCTGGCTAGGGGTTGAATTGGAGTTGCAGCTGTCTGCTTACACCACAGCCACAGCAAAACCAGATCTGAGCCACCTCTGGACCGAATACACAATACCTTAGTGACTCTATTTTTTTGAGCTACCGATTTTCGGTAATATATTCTTGGGGCAAAGCACCAAGGTAAAGCGTACTTGGCTTTTTCGAGCAACTGAAACCACTGTTGTGGCTGGAATGTAACTGGTAGAGAGGAGAGGGGCAGACGGTGAAACGAGGTAAGCAAACCTGAGACCACCAAGAGCCTTGGAGGTTGCGGTGAAAAGCTGGGTTTTATTCTAAACACAACGGGTAGCCGTTGGAGGTCTTTGGAAGGGATACGAACAACATCCAGAGATTATACTTTAAAGGCGTGCCTCTCGCTGCTACGTGGAGAATTTAAGATAAAGGGGGAAGCAGGGAAGCAAGCCCACCAGGCAGCAGGGGCTCAGGTCATCCAGGTGGGAGATGTGTGTGGTCGGCTTGGAGAGACGGCAGGAAGAAGGCGGCTGCTAGGAATGGTTTGGAAGGAGAACTGAGCGGATGTGCCAGCGGAAGGCGTGCGGAGGAGGATGGAGGGGACAGAGGTGAAAAGTGACTGCCAATCCGGAGGCCTGGCTGAGGGCGGTGTTGGCTGATGTGGAATCTACTGAACTAAGGGTACGTTTTGTTTGCGCTTCCGTTTTCTGATCTGTGTTGAGGACAGAAGGCTTACAGAGTTCTGTTTGGGTTACATTAAATTTGAGATATTCATCACTTCAAGCGGGGAGCTCAAAAGGCAGATCAGGAGTGCCTGTCGTGGCGCAGCGGAAATGAATCTGACTAGCTTCCAAGAGGACCCAGGTTCGATCCCCGAGCTTGCTCAGTGGGTTCAGGATCCGGCGTTGCCGTGAGCTGTGGTGCAGGTGGGCTCGGATCCCACATGGCTGGGGCTGTGGTGCAGGCCGGCGGCTACAGCTCCAATTCGACCCCTAGCCTGGGAACCTCCATGTGCTATGGGTGCGGCCCTAAAAAGACAAAAATAAACAAATAAATACATAAATAAAAGGCAAATCAACAAATATTTAAATTTGGAACTCCGGGGTCATGGCCGGAGATGGACGTTTAGTTGCCATGGGCCTGAATTCCCAGCCCGACGACTGAAGGGAGGCACCTGATGACAGGACCGGGACGGAGGACGGAGGGCCCAGGACCAGCTCTCGGTGCGGGGCGTGGAGAGGGCGGCGTCGGCAGAGGGGCCCGGGAACGTGCGACTGCGTCCGGGGCAGCCGCTCCTCCGCGTTTGCGGAGTGTAAGTAAGGAGACGGCCTCCGCCTCAGCCGTTTCTCACCCCAGCCCTGCTGAGAGTCTGAAGCAGTAAGACTGAAGAGGGAGGGGGTAGGTGCTTTTTTGAACCTATTGTAAGAGTTGGAGAAACGTCTCATGGTGCCGACATTACGGAAGTGGACTCCTCTGCATCGGTGGCGGCCACAACAGCCTTTGTTCGCCGTGAACGTTCTCGAAGGGAGGTGAGGCGCACACGCTGTTGAGCTGTGGGAGTTTGAGCAGGTTGTTTAATTTCTTTGCGCCCCAGTGTTTTCATCTGTGAAGCAGAGAGGACAAGAAGAAGACCTGTCTCACGGGACGAATCTAAGGGTTAGATTATCTAATAGATGTGGTACTTAAAACAATGCCTAGACGGTAGTGGCTCTGAGCTAAACATCAGCCACGAGCATGGCTGCGGTCATTATCTTCCGGGAGCTTGAGCCGTCTACAGCATACCCAGTGAAACGAGTGAAAGTTTTTTGTTTATTTGTTGTGATTTCTTTAATTTTTTCTTTTTTTTCAGGGACACACCTGCAGCATATGGAGGTTCCCAGGCTAGGGGTCCCAGCTGTGTCTGTGACCTACACCACAGCTCATGGCAACGCCAGATCCTTAACCCACTGATGGAGGCCAGGGATCGAACCCACATCCTCATGGATACTAGTTAGGTTGGTTACCGCTGAGCCACAATGGGAACGCCATGAGTGATAGTTTTAAAGTTCCAGAAGAATAGAGAGTTAAGTTTATTATGTTCCAGAGAGATCTAGTTGTGAACCAGGTAGAAAAATACGTTTTTCCTACGATTCTGGCGTTTACTAGAATGATGGTTTTGGAAGTCATTTAAATCACCGCGCTCCAGCTGTCCAGCTTGAAGAGTGCAGAACTGAAAGGACTAAAAGTTCTTAATGGTTTTCTCTAAATTTTATAAATGTTAAAATTTCTTTACTTCTCATGTCATATGATTTTCTTTCGTTTTCGTCTGCACATGGATGGAATCTACTGTATATCAAGCTAAAATCTCCACTTCAATAAGATCTGTGCAGGAGCTTGAGATCCTCCGGAGTAATTTTTGGGTTTTTTGTAGATTACAGATACCAAAGCTCTGATAAAACTGGGACTATAAATCTGTCCAAATATCCTGCTGGGAAGCTAATGCAAGCTCTTTAGGAAAATTCTAACTTTAGTGGCGTCTGAGGTAATTTATTTTGTCTATCACTCATTTGTAAGGTATCTTTAAGAAAATATATAGTGGTTTCAATATATTTTGTTTAAAATGGATAAATTTCAAACTATTTATCTGCCACTGCACATTCAGGGAATATATTTTTTTGGGATCTCAAGTTTGAAGAAATTATTTGGCTGAAGACACACAAAGTGTAATTTAATGTGCAGATATTGCGAGAGCAGAACCTTGTAAACCATGACCACTCTTTCCCTTTTCAAGTGTGTCACAGATAAGCTGCATGTAGGAACACACTTTTGGAGGCCCTGAGAACGCCTCTCGGTTAGGGGGGGACATCTGGGCACTTAGTCAGCCAGCCTTCTGAAGCCCTTGCTTCTAACTGACTACAGACAGCAAAGCCGTTTCCTCCCTCTTATTAGCAATGGGAACTTTTACCTAGAGAATTCAGAACAAAAGGTAAGAAGGACAGTTAATTATAGTCCAGGCCGCACATGCAGAGTTAATGAATTTTAATGCACATCAATTAATAACTAATTGGGTTTTGCCTGACTATAGATAGAGGAATTGGGAGATGAGGAGAAAAGAGGCCCTATTTTAATTGAAATACAACAATCATTCTGCTCTGGCTTTGTGTCCCTGGTTCTCCTTGTCTTTAAGTCAAAATCAGAAATAAAAAACTGGAAGCTTCTAAAAAGGTACACATGACTTTTCACATAAATATAAAATTCTTTATAATTCTGTGTGGAGCAGTGCTGTTTCAAAGCATTTTTATGTGACGTGTAGATGAGGTGGATGTTGTATTTTAGCTTCAAAAACAAAGGGGGGGGGAAGAAAATAAAGAAAGAAAGAGGAAGAGAAGGTAGAAGAGCTCAGAAGGTTTAAAATCTTGGTTTCATTTCTTACTTGTGAAATTGAAACGCATAAAATACCCGGAGTCTTATGAGTTGGATTCCAGTTCCCTCTCATCACAGCATAAAGCCCCATCCAACTTCCATGCACCACAGAGAAGAGCAAAGACAGGCAGTCAAGCTAGAGTCATCACTCCTGTATGGTATTGGCTTAAGGCTGGACAAGTATATTAATGGGAAGCATATGGAGGTCAGCAGTACACTGCGGCCAACTGTTTTCTCAGCAAAGGTATCACCATAATTCAATGCTGGGAGGAACATATTTCAACCACTGCTGCTAGAAACAACTATATAAGTATTTCGGGGGGGGGAGTTGAAGCTTCACTCTTATGTTGTACCACACACAAAAAATTAATTTGAAGTTAATCATAGACTTTCCACGTCTAAAATCAAGAAGCTCATACAAGAAAATAATAAGAGAATGCTTTAGTTATTGGAATGGGTGATACTTTTTTCAAAAGGACACAGAAAATATGAACCATAAAAGCTGATCAACTGCATTTCATTAAAAAAGTATTATCTTCCTCAATAATTAAAAATAAAAAGGCAAATCATAACCAGGGAGAAAATATTAGCAATGCATCTCTATGGCAAAGACTTCTATCCAAAATATGTAATGCACACTTACAAGCCAATAATAAACAAAGGTGGGGGGAGGGACCGACTGGGACCTCGGGATTGGTGTATGCACATTATTGCATATGGTCAGTGGGGACCTGCTGTGTAGCACCGGGAAGTGAACTCAAATGGGAATCATAATAATAAATATTTGCTCAAACGAGCAAAAACAATAGTGAATTTTTTTTTTAATTAGTGAATTTATTGCTGGCAGGCTATCCAGAAAAGAAATGTTCAAGAAAGTTCTTCAGGTGGAAAGAATGTAAGGAGTGTAGATTTACAGAAAATATAAAGAGCCTTGGAAATGGAATACACGAAGTCAACTAAGTTCATGCTTTTCTTTTTCCACTCTAAAGATAACTGAAGCAAAAGACAGTAGCAGTGTATTGTTTGTTCATAGCACATGTAAGTTAAATTATATGACACAGTACAACAAAGGATGAGGCGAAGACATTGGAAATATACTGTATTTACCCAGGAGACATCAAAATATAGGTCCACATAAATTTGTGAAAGTATTCTTATTGCAGCTTCCTTCACAGTAGTTCCAAACTAGAAACAAAAGCCAAGTGTGTATCAGAAGGAGAGAAGACAGGCTGGCGCATATTCAATGTACGACTACTGAGGAAGAATAATAAAAAAGGATGGCCTGCTGGTACATGCAGGTAGAGAGAGAAATCGCCGCAGTTTCTCAGAGAAGCTAGTGTAAGTGAATACATACTGGGTAGTTCCAATTATCTGAAGTTCAAGAATATACCAGACGGTTGGCAATGGAAACAGAAGAGCCTGTGGGAGAGGGCGGCTGACGCGGTGGAGGATGGGAAGCTTTCTGGGTTGTAGCCGGTTCTCTGATTGGGGTGTTAGTTACGTATTTGGGTGAATTTTTCAAAAGCCATTAAAATGCACACAAGAGCTATGAATCAAACTCTATGTAAACTTTACCTAAAAAAACCAAAAGAATGCTAAAATTTCCTTTAGCGAATATTTTAGAAATGAGACAACGAATATATTATGTACAAAAACAGCTTAAATAAATAGAATTTCCAATCTTGTATATTTTCCATCTTGTATATTTCAATTATCCATCTTCTTCATTCTGTGCTATAATTATCACCTCTTACCGTAATTGAGATTTACGTAAGTGTAAATAAAAGACACTGAATAGTACAGCTTAATACAAACTTACTTTTCATTTTCTGTTAATTTTTATAGAATATTTCTGAAGGGAGATATTTATATCTTCAGAATCTATTAAAAATTGAATGTTGGGAGTTCCCGTCATGGCTCAGTGGTAAAGAATCTGACTAGTATCCATGAGGTTGTGGGTTTGATCCCTGGCCTCGCTCAGTGGGTTAAGGATTCGGCATTGCTGTGAGCTGCGGTGCGGGCTGGCAGCTGTAGCTCCAGTTTGACCCCTAGTCTGGGGACTTCCACATGCCCTGGTCGCAGCCCTAAAAAGACACACAGAAAAAATGAATGTTTATTTATGACTGCTAACATTCATTCTTATAGCAGATTTTGACCCTGCTTAGGATTGTTTTTTAGTGGGACACTGTGTGGCGGATGTTGTGATTTTATTTATTCTTTCTTTCTTCCTCTTTTTTTTTTTTTTTTTGCTTTTTAGGGCCAAACCCTGCAGCATATAGAACTTCTCAGGCTAGGGATCGAATCGGAGCTACAGCTGCTGGCCTATGCCACAGCCACAGCAACACCGGATCCAAGCCTCATCCTCCACCTACACCACGGTTCCTGGCAATGCCGGATCCTTACCCTACTGAGCAAGGCTAGGGATCGAACCCGCATCCTCATGGATACTAGTCGGATTAGTGACCACTGAGCCACAGCGGGAACTCCTGATGTCATTTTAAAATTTGTTTTTACTTTCAGTTATTCATTTGATCACAGTTAACTTTCTCTTGTCGTCCTTGATGGGGCACCGCCTCGTGTGTTACAAACGGGTGACATCCCAAAGTGCAGTATGTCTTTCCTTCTTGGCTGTAGCTTCCCGTGTGGAAATATAAATGTTCGTAATTATCTGAAGAAGAGTGTTTGCATATTATTCCTTAAGCATATAATTATCTCATATTTTGGGAAGCATTTTATGTGTAGGCCTACAGCAAACTGTATGTTTTCTTTAAAAGGCAAAGTAGCTAAAAATGAACGTGTGGCAAATGTGCCAGTCACACCATGCTAGCTGTATTTGTTACTATGCCACTGTGCGACTCAAAAGCCACTGATGCAAAAGAAAAGTGCATGGTACTTGCTGTGTGTTTCTAATTGGCACAATTTGCTAATACAGTCCTTGACGCCAGAATTTTGTTGTTCACATATCTGATTTAATATAATTAAGCGGCAGGCACTTTTTCCTTGCAATTTTGGAACACCAGAACAAACAGAAAGAAAAGCTATGCCTATGAATACTAATTAATAGCAGTTCTTGCTAAATAGAAATTGTCTTTCTCAAAGGCAACCATGATAAAGACACTATGAAAAATGAATGCACGAAAAATCCACTTTTTAGAATTGATTCAAGGTCTCCTCTGATTCTCTCCTTCAACCCCCAAAGTATGCAGCAGCTTGAGCTTTGGAACTATGGATTAAACGAAAACCTTTTCTCTTCTCTCATCCAATTCCACTCCCAAGAATCAATAGCCACACTGGCCTTTTTTTTTTTTTTTTTTTTTTGCCATGACTGCAGCATCTAGAAGTTTCCAGGCCAGGGATCAAATCTGCACCATAGCAGTGACCCAAGCCACTTCAGTGACACTGTGGCCTCCTTAACCCACTGAGCCACAGGGGAACTCCCCCAGGCTGACTTTTAACGATTGGGAAGCTGCTCAAAAGAGCAGGTGAAATCTGAGCTCTGAGCTGAGACACACCCACCCTTCTCCAGGCACAGTGCTGTCTTTCCCCCTTTTCAACTTCTCCCCACTCAGTTCCCTGACCCCAAGCCCGTAATGACAAGGATTTGTCTTGGTGGCAAGACTTCTCAGTACAACCCTAAATGCACTTACTCATCCATTCACCAAGTAATAATCAGTGAAATGTCAAAGACCATGTTAGGTACTAGAAATAAAATATTAACCAAGATATGCCATGCCTTCGGGAAGTTTATAGTTTAGTGAGGAGAAGTCAGTCAGCTCTAACAATACGGAATGACAAGTGCCTCCCAGGGTGCTAGCAGAAAGCCTCAGGACGCTTAGAGAAGCCTTCCTCTCAGAGGTGACATTTGTGATGAGGCTTAAAGAGTGATGAGGGGAACTGAAATGCCGCGGGAAAGGAGAGCCTCTCGGAGAACTAAGGGCAGGTGGAGAGGCCCTGCCCACCCCACTGTGTACGACGTGATGTCACAAATCAGCAAGTGGCTGTGGAACTGGCCTGGGAAGCAGTCACGCTCCCTCCTTCTGAAATATCGAAGGAATTTCCAGCTAAATCCTGCCTCAGTCATCTGTGACCTGTGTCTTAAGAATAGGCTTCTTCCTCGTAGAATTGTTTGTATAATGATACTCTACCTTTTCTTGTTGGAAGATTTGGTCTGTTTTCTTTTGCTCTGTAATGAGAAACATGTTCTTATTTGACTTGGCAATCTGGAAGCCCAGAGCTATATTTAAATCTAAACCGTAGGGCCTTGTCATATGCTCCTGTTAGATTTTTCTTCGCCAACCATGTTTTGTTGAAGAAGAGTATGTTTTTTGACCTCTCCCTTTATTTCTAACCATCCTGTTCCGCTATGTGTCACCTCGGATCATTGCAAGTGTACATATGCAAATTGCAAACACTTATTTCTGTTGTACATTCCTGTAAGATATTCTCACATGGCCTTGATATAGTTTGAATGGCAATTGAATTACCTCAGTATCCTTGAAATAAAATGCACATTTACCTAATCACTCAAAAATCTCTTTGAAAATCACAAAGATGGCTTGTGGGCAACACTAACATTCATAAAACATACAAAATCATTATTCTTTACTTATCAAAAAAATAGCAATCTTTGCACTGATAGTGTTTATTGAAAAATCAGCATTACTGCATCCATGATGAAGCTTGCATGCAGAAAAGTTTAAAAAATTGTTTGCTACAAAGCACTCAGAATTACTCTTTGTACAAAATTTATTTCCATCCACTTATTTATATTATTAATGCATATCATGAATGAGTTATCTATAAGCTACATCCCATAATACATTTGCATTTCCAAAATAAAAGAAATATTCAATATGAATTTTAAAATATGTCCCCATCCTGATCATTCTTTTTTCCTCCACTTTTTATTATTTAAAACACATTTGTTCAATAGTTTAAAATCTGGAGAAGTTCAAGGAGCATCCTTAAAATGACTCAGTCTGTGCCACATCTTTTTGAGAATAAAATGTTCTAGGAGATCATAATGGAACAAACTGCTCACTGGAAGACAGCAATTACAGGACAAACGGTACAGTCATTGCGCTGCGTGCCGCCACAAATAAACTGAGGGTCCAAATGGCAGACGTAGTCCCAAATTAGAGTGAAGTCTTTTCAAAATCATAGTCTACAAGAAGGAAGAATGAGGGTTATGTTGAAAAATTAGATGTGATATTTTACGGTAAACCCTGAGAAAGAAGCTAGAATCATGTTAAATAAGCAGCTTGAGACGGAAAGCCCTTTTATTTATTTAGTTTTTCTATTAAAGTATAGTTGATGTACAGTGTTGGGTCAATGTCTGCTGTACATACATATATACATTCTTTTTCTCGTACTGTCTTCCATCCTGTTCTGTCCCAAGAGACTGGGTATAGTTCCCCGTGCTGTACAGCAGGGCCTCACTGCTTCTCCATTCTCAGTGTAAGGCGTCTACTAACCCCAAACTCCCCATCCATCCCACTCCCTCCCGCTCCCTTTTGTACCTGTTTCGGTTCTGATCACACACTCACCACTAATCATTCGCCTTCCTCCTTTTTCCCTCCCTCATTTTTTCCATCCTTATCTTTCTTTCCTTTACTCTTTTTTTCCTGCCTTCATTCCTATATCTCTTAGACTTACGAACGCATAGATACATGGGAATAAAAATTCAATAGTCAGTGTCACTATGACTTCGCGTTTTGTGCTCATTCTCAGTGTGTCTGCCTTCTATTTTTCCTACATTAGATAAGGTTAGACTCTTTCAGGCTTCATACATTTCTAACCGCATCCACATCGAAGACTCAACAGGCAGGAGCAAATCAATTCTAGTTAATCCCAGAAATAAATACAGAGACGTAAGACGCTCAAGAAAGAGCTTGGAGTCGTGTGCTTTCCCCTTAGTGACTTGAGTCTCACTGAATCCAACAGGAAGACATTCTTTGTAATGATCTTTTATTTTATCAAATCCTCATTTGTGGTGAAGCAAGAGATATTTACCTTTATCTATAGCATTTGCCTTATTTGCATCTTTTCCAGTTAATTTTCAAAGTTGCAGCTTGAAATAGATTTATTTTGTTATGTTGACATGTAATTTTCTTTATCCTGCTATCAAAAAAAAAAAAAAACCCCACTGGAAAATATGTTCCATCGAAATGGAGGCCCGTGGTCTTTCTGGTGGTTGAAGAGAAAATTTATATGCAGGCTTTCCCCATGCAACCTCTAAAATACATCTATCAGCAGTTTTACTGATCGACAGCCAAAGGTTTCTAACCCACATGGTGTTAATTTCTCGGCACCAGAGGACAGAGCCGGGATCCTGTGAAAAGAAAGAGTCATTTGTTTCCAGGAGAGCAGAGGGCGGCAGGTTCTGCACCCCGGGTTTCTGCCCATGCTCTCCCCGGCTGCTGCCCAATAAATAAGAAAAGATTAAAACCTTAAACCTGGAAAACTTAGAGAAAAATATTGGAACGTTTTATGTGAGCTTATAAAAATCCTCAAATGATTTACTTGGAGAGACACCTTCACTGCGTCCGTGCGCAGGGACTAACGCCGCCCGGGCCTGGGACGGGGGAAGCGCTGCTTGGGGAACAGGTTCCCCGGCGGCGATAAAGCAGGGCCCGGGCGCGCTGTCGCCTGTCACCCGCCCCGCTTTTGACGGTTCCTCACAAGGAAATGAGAGTCCGTATACATGTGTATGTCCTCGGACGGTTAGGACCCTGATTTTCTTTTTCCAGGACAGGTCTTTTTGTTCTTAGCGACTCCATTTCCCAGCAGGGTGGCTGCCACGAGTTTGTGTGTCTTGCGTTTAGACAAAATAAAAGAAGATTCTGATGAAAGGACCTGCTCTGTTGCCACTGACGTCTGCAGAGAGGAGATGGCACAAGGGCTTTGGCTCTGTCTGTACCCTCTCTGCCTTCTGCGCCGGCCGCTTGGAACGAGGACACCACGTCTGCGGAATCTCACACTCAGGCAGCCCTCCTTCTGGAGGTAATGCATCTCGGGGAGCTGCTCAGACGACCTTTTTCTCACGTTTGGAGCAAGTGGGCTACTGGGTTTTTTTAATTACTCGGTGAATTTTATTACGTGAATAGTTGTGCCATGATCATCACAACCCGATTTTGCAGCGTTTCCCTCCCAAACCCCCAGCCCATCCCCCACCCCCCAGCCTGTCTCCTTTGGAAACCATAGGTTTTTCAAAGGCTGTGAGCCAGTATCTGTTCTGCAAAGAGGTTCATTGTGTCCTTTTTTTAGATTCCACATGTAAGTGACAGCATTTGATGTTGGTGTCTCAGATGACTTTTGAAACAAGGTTGGCTGTGCCTTTTCTGAAGGTATATTTGCTGTAGTAGCAACCAGGGGATGAAGATGAGGGCTGAGTTTCAGTTTGGTCGCTTTTAAGTTTGGTTACTTATTTATTTTAGTAAATAAGCTAAAAGAATTATTGTCCAGAAAATCTGTGAAAGCAGCAGGCTGCACGTCTTCTTTATCAAGCCGAGTTGTTCACTAAATATTTCACACATTTTCATTTGCTCTTACAAACAAGTATACGGAGACGAGGAGCGGGAGGCAGAGATGTGGAAAACCCTCTCTCTCCCAGTGCCTGGCACACTTCTCCACCCATCCTCGGGTCACACACTGTGACGTCACTTCTTCACCCATCCTCGGGTCACACACTGTGACGTCATCTGTAAATGCCTTAAATTGTTTGCAACTGTGAATGAATATGGTGTCCCCACAAGCGTGAAAAAGAATGTTCCCAGGATCTGCCTGGCAGTGGTGTAAGTAGGATTCTGGATTCAGACATCTCTGCCTTCAGGAACCTTAGGTCCATCTGTGACCAGCCCTGCGATCTTAATCTCTCCAAGCCTCAGTTTCCTTTTGTTGCAAATGGGTCATTTTAAGATTTAGCTCGTAAGCTGTGATGAAAATGAGAAATAAAGCACTTAACATAATGCCTCACATACAGTGGGCACACAGTAATTTCTCTAAGCTTATCACTGGTTATTGATCTTCTACAATTTATTTTCTAGTCACCAGTGATGTATATTATATGCCCATTATGTCGAAGGTACCAAGAGTATAATACTGTAACAAAGAAAAAACTAAAGTAAATATGTTTTTAGGATCTTCCTAAAGATAGCAAAAGATAGTAGCAGTGGAATGTTAGGGAAAAGAAAAGACGGATTCTATCGATTGCTATTGGAAAGAAAAGAGGAAGAAGAGGGAATTCAAGAGGGAAGAAATCAGCATTTATCAACAGGAATTATTTTCCAAATAATATGTTTCTAAAGTAGAAAAAGGTTGTACATCTTTCACTTCACTTTTTTGAGCGTTAGAAGAATTGCGTCACGTGAAGGTGTTCATTCTTTTTAACCACAAGGCCATTGACACATCCAGGCTCTTAAAATGACATCTGGTTTACTGCCTATGTGGAATTCCTAAAAATATTTTGACACAAATGGCGGAAGAAAATTAAGTTGTAAGTTTGGGTGCCATTAACATTGTCTATGCTGCCTTGTTCACCACTCAGGCTCATCCATCCGTAGATCTGGCTGTGTACTCCAGAGGCTTTCGAGAGCATCTGAACACCTTTCCTCTTCCCTGTGACGTGTTTTGTGTATCGAGGGGAACTGCATCCCCTTCTTTTTTGCATTAACCTTTGGAGAGCTAAACAATGTATTGCCCATTTTGGAGAATTTTTCCAAAACGGGGCTCAGGTGTATTCTTTAGGCAACATGATGCAATGCCTTTGCTGTTGTTTTATTTTCCTTTTTTCAACCTTGTCTCTCTCTCTTCTCAAGATGCAGTAGTCTACATTTATCTTCATTGATCTCTAGCATTTACCTTCTTTTAGCCCAGGTGTGTAAGTGATCCAACTTCTGCTTCTGACTGTACAGTTCTGTATTATTTACTCTTCTCCTGACACTGTTATCATCCGCAATATCAGCTATTGCCGCTGTGGCATTTTTCCTCTGGGTCACAGTATAAAGCCAACCCAGTGTACAGCACAACTCTCTCTGGGGTGGGTCTTCTCTGGTAATTGTTGCATGTTTCCAAAAGATAAGCCTCAGTACTTTCTGTTGAGTATTTCTGTCTCTGAAGATAACAATTAGCCTCTTTAGGAGATAATTATCCTGGAACTTTAATTCTAATACTAAATGTAGCCGTCTTCAGAATCTTGTAAAACCAATCCGTGAAAGCCTTCTGCTTCCTCAGTCTATAAAACAGGATCAAACATGTGCATCATTTACTTGTGCAAATGCAGATGGTTTAGAAGGCATAAGCGTTCTTTTACCTTGGTGTGTATGTTTAAAAATCAATATCTGGCTGATAGTAGTAGCTCTAATTACTGAGGGTTTTAACTGGAAGGCCTAGAAATTTTGGAGAAGGTAAAACTTTAGGGAAGAGCAAAATTTTATAGAGTACTGAATTCTCTGGCCATGGGTTAAAAGGAGAAACTAAAAGAAAATAGAGGCGGGAGAATTTTGACTCTTAAAATTTTTGAAGGCAGTTCTAATAGTGTCTTTTTTTTTTTTAACTTATGGATAATTTTATTTTTATTTTTTACAGAATAAAATACATACATTTAAACAGTTACATTCACACAGATTATTATATCATGAGTCTTAAGAAACAGATTAAGTGACTCCCACTGGAGAGGTGGAATGGAAAATATGCTGAGACAAATAGGAAATTTATTCTATACTTTATCCCATTTTTATGGTTTTCATCTTTACTACTTAGTTTTATCTATTACATTTCAATTTTTCTTTAAAAATTAGCATTATATTAAAATTGTTATATTATGCAACTAAAATTTATAAAGAAAGCCTTATATACCATTAAATATTTTATATAGCATAATAAAAAGAACGACTTAACTGGGAAGAGTAACAAAAATAATACACCCTCTGAAAATAAGTAAAATGTAAAACGCATAAATTGTTTAAAAAATGGTGTAACTATATAAATATGTCCCCACAATTTGTTACATCTTATTGATTCTTCAATAAAGGCATTACACCATTCTAGGTGATGTGATAAACAAGACATTATAGACCTTTCATTGTACCATGGAGAGAAATGGTTATTAATAATACGATTGTAGACCTGTATTATTTAATTGTACAGTTGCATTATTTAATTATAATTATCATAAATTCTTTGATGGAGAGGAAATCAGAATCAGATGTAAGACTTCAGCATTCCAAGAATGATGTCAAATGACCCCCTTCATGGTGGATTATGCACTTATTTACTATGAGATATATTTCTTCTCCAGAGATTCCTTGTTTGTGTACCAAATGTAGATTTTTGGTTTGCAGTTATTCTGAAGTTTTGATATAAGAGTCTATATGTATATGAGATTGTTTTAAGTTGTTGGTCTCTTAATTGCAAGTGCATCTCCAGTGTCCCGCCTTTGTACCCACCTCTTCTCATGACTTCTGATTTTGATGGTATAATTGTGCAGGGATGATTTCGTATCTTTACTGTATATAAACCTTTACTGGTGAGCCTTGTCATTTGTGGCATTTTTGTTTCCTGTTGCTGTCTTGTCTTTTCTGCCTAGAGAAGTTCCTTTAGTGTTTGTTGTAAGGCTGGTTTAGTGTTGCTGAATTCTCTCAGCTTTTGCTTATCTGAGAAGGCTTTGATTTCTCCTTCAAATCTGAATGAGAACCTTGCTGGGTAAAGTAATCTTGGTTGGAGGTTTTTTCCTCTCATCACATGAAGTATGTCGTGCCACTCCCTTCTGGCCTGCAGAGATTCTCCTGAAAAATCTGCTGATTACCTTATTGGGGTTCTCTTGTATGTTACTTGTTTCTTTTCCCTAGCTGCTTTCAAGATTTTCTCTTTGTCTTTAATTTTGGTCAGTTCGATTAATAGGTGTCTCAGGTATTCCTCCTTGGGTTTATTTTATATGGTACTCGTTGTGCTTCCTGGATTTGAGTGGGTGGTTCCTTTCCCATGTGAGGCAAGTTTTTGGCTATTATCTCTTGGAATATTTTTTCTGTCCCCTTCTCTCTCTCTTCTCCTTCTGGCACCCCTATAATACGGATGTTGGTGCGTTTAACATTGTCCCAGAGTTCTCTGAGACTCTCTTCATTTGTTTTCAATCTTTTTTCTCTTTTCTGTTCTGCATCCGTAATTCCCACTAATCTGTCCTCCACCTCACTTATTCATTCTTCTGCCTCCTGTATTCCGCTGTTAGCTGCTTCTAGTGCATTTTTTAGTTCAGCTATTGTATTTTGCATCTCTTCTTGTTTAAGTTTTATATCTTGTATCTCTTTGGTCAGTGTTTCCTGTAAGTTATCCGTCTTTGCCTCCAGTTTATTTCCAATGTCTTGCATCATCTTCAGCATCAACAGTTTAAAGTCTTTTTCCTGGAGGCTGAGAACCTCCTCGTTGCTTAGCTGTTTTTCTGGGGTTTTTCCTTTCTCCCTCATCTGGGTTAGAGTTCTCTGTCTTTTCATTTGTATAGGTTTTTGGTGTGGTGACCTTTTTACAGATAATAGAGCTGTAGCCTCTCTTACTTCTGGTGTCTGCCCCCCTTGTGGCTGACGTCAGTATGGCAGTTTGCTGTAGGCTTCCTGATGGGAGGGGCTGATGCCTGCCCCCTGGTAGGTGGAGCTGATTCTAATCCCTCTGGTGGGTGGGGCTTAGTCTCTGGATGGGATTAGTGGCAGCTGTGTGCCTGAGGGGTCTTTAGGCAGCCTGTTTACTGAGGGGTGGGGCTGTGATCCCACCTGGGTTGTTGTTTGCCCTGGGGCTTCTCAGCAGCTGGCTGATGGGTGGGGCCAGATTTTCCCAAAATGGCCCCCTCCAGAGAAAGGCAACTGCTGAATATTCCCGAGAGCTTTGCCTTCAATGTCCTTCCCTCACAACGAGACACATTCACCCCTGTTTTCCCAGGATGTCCTCCAAGAACTGCAGTCAGGTTTGACCCAGATTCCCATGGAGACTTTGCTTTGCCCTGGGACCCAGTGCACGTGAACGTCTGTGTGCGCCTTTTTAAGAATGGTTTCCCCCAGTCCCGTGGAGCTCCTGCACACAAGCCCCACTGGCCTTCAATGCCAGATGCTCCAGGGGCTCTTTCTCCCAGTGCCAGATCCCCGCATGTGAGGGTTTGATGTGGGGCTCAGAACTCTCACTCCGGTAGGTGAGTCTCTGTGAACCAGTTATTTTCCAGTCTGTGGAGCTTCCCACCCAGGAGGTATGGGGTTGTTTATATCACGAAATCGCCCCTTCTACCTCTTGATGTGGCCTCCTCTTTTTCTTCTGGAGTAAGGTATGGGTTTCCGGTCCATTTGGGTGGAGATTGCTCAGTCTTTAGTTGTGAATTTTGTTGTTTTTAGGAGAGACGTTGAGCTCCAGTCCTTCTATTCTGCCATCTTAATCCCCTCTCTAATAGTGTCTTAATGAATAACAGACATTATTTCACAGGAAACACTCCATGTAGATTTGGATAAGTCTATTTATTTCCTTTATATATCTTACAACTGAACTGCTTGGTTTATTTCTAATTCTTTAGTAAAAGCTCTTTGTGTAGTAGGAGTAACCCATTATCATATGTGTTGGAGACATTTTAATTATATTACTTATCCTTTGATTCTATTCTGGTATATTTATTTTCTCTAAAAGACATCAAAAATAATCCAACCTCTCAGTCTTTTATAATACGTCTGTGTCATCTTGAATAAAATGTCCTTCCCTGCTCCCTATCTATGAATAGATAGATTAGACAGATAGACAGACAGATGGACAGACAGACATTGGTAGACAGGTGGGGAGAAGGAGGGAGAATTCTGGTTGTGGCAGAATAGAGAGATGAGTGGGGTAGGAGTAGGGATAGGATCAGTGTTAAGAATAGAGGTAGAGGAGTTCCTGTTAGAGCTCAGCAGGTTAAGAATCCAACTAGTATCCGTGAGGATGTGAGTTTGATCCCTGGCCGTGATCAATGGGTTAAGGATCCAGCATTGCTACAAGCTTTGCTTTGGCGTAGTTCACAGATGCAGCTCAGATTTAGCATGGCTGTTCCCTAGCCTGGGAACTTCCATATTCCACTGGTCTGGCCCTAAAAGGTTAAAAAAAAAAGGCAGCGATAGAAATAGACAGAGGTATGTAGTCCTTGGGAAATGTATTCTTGCAGGTAACTTTAGTCATAGGAGCTCAACTATGGCCGAACCATTCATTTATGCACTGATTCTTATGCCACTGTGGTATCGTTCTGGTTGTAGCTTTATAGCGTTTTATTAACTGATAGAGGAAGTTCTTCTCTCATATTCTTCTTTTTCAAGATTTCCTGTTTCATATTTATTATTAAATTATTTTGATCAGCTGAAATGAGATACCTTGACATTTCAATTGCAATTTTATTAAATGTGTATATAGATTGAGATTGTTTTACATCCTTGAAATATTGAGTCTTTTCAGCCAGAAACAATGTCTGCCTGAATTTTAAACGTTCTTAGTTTCAAATTCTACCTCTTAACTTGCTATTTAATATTCATCCTGTTAGTTTGGCTCCCTAAACATCAATTTTCTCAACTCATTTTGGCCTAAAATGACGTCTTACAGAATTATTAAAAACTCTAAGAGGAAAACATTTGATGTCGTTTTAGAAGATGAATTTAATGCTTAGCACAACAAGCCTATACCTTCCATCCAATCTTAGCCCCACTTCTACCGAAAGAAGGGACATGAGGGAGTGGGTATAGAAAGAGCATAATTTTAGACATTTATGAGCCACTTTCTACCCCATTAGTAGTTTTCATTATTACCCTAATACTGTGGTATTCACAAACTGTTCTGCTTGGATCTACCTTTGAAATATATCATTCTAGGAGTTCCTGTCGTGGCTCAGTGGTTAGTGAATCCGACTAGGAACCATGAGGTTGTGGGTTCGATCCCTGGCCCTACCCAGTGGGTTAAGGATCCGGTGTTGCCAAGAGCTGTGGTGTAGGTCGCAGACGTGGCTCGGATCCCGAGTTGCTGTGGCTCTGGCGTAGGCCGGCAGCTACAGCTCCTATTCGACCCCTAGCCTGGGAACCTCCATATGCCACGGGAGTGGCCCTAGAAAAGGCAAAAAGACAAAAAAAAAAAAGGATAAAGAAATATATCGTTCTATTTTTTTTAGTCCTTCTTACAAGGGAACCTCAAACCTCTGTAGAAAATGATGCAGCGGATGAAGTGACTGTGATGCTGGACAATGTTCAGTCACTCTCAGGCATGACCGAAATCGGCACATAATAGAACTTGAAGGAGTGGGGCTTCCAAGTTCTTCAAACAAAACAAACAAGTGACCATGGCAACAACACCCTTTTTTGGCTCTTTAATAAGTAGGCTGGGTCGTGTCTTCATTCCAGGCTTTGGATTTCCACTTAACTTGAACTTAAAATTATTTACTTCCTTTATCCTCCCCTAGCTCGAGCTCATGCTCCTGAGTTTCTCGTTGGGTCTGACCCGAGCAGGGGAGGCGTTCCAAGCATCCAGGCTGTGCCAGCCCGGAGAGGAGGGCTTGCTTTTCAGCCTGTCCTGTCGGGTCCTGCAGAGACGAGGCTACTGCCTCATCCTGTGGGCTCAGCTGCCACGATCAGAACTCCTCGCTACGGTCCCAGGATCCAGAGAGATTAACGGAGCTTTCTTGCTGGGGAAACTGTCATTATCACTAGTGGTTAATAAATAATGTCAGCAAAGGAGACTTACTTACTTCAGGCTCATGAAATGCCCAGCACGCTACCAGATATTGCACAGGTTTAAAGAAACCTTTTGTTATGGCCACACCCACAGCATATGGAAGTTCCCAGGCCAGAGACTGAATCCAAGCCACAGCTGCAACCTGCACTGCAGCGATGCTGGATCCTTTAACCCACTGCACCAGGCTAGGGATCAAACCTATGCCTCCACAGCAACCCGAGCCCCTGCAGTCAGATTCTTAACCCCCTAGGCCACAGTTGGAACTCCTAAATAAACCTTTTGTTTAGAAAAATGGTTTACTAAATTATTCCCATTGAGATGAAAAAATATATTACATTCAGAAAGGTTAAACCTTGCCCAAGTTCATAAAACTGAACTCAAGACTGTTAGTGTTGCTGCGTTTCAGTTAAATTCTCAGGGGTCTGCTTATTAATTTAGGTCAGGATATTTAATAGGACTTCTGCTTGCTGGAAGCTGGGAGGAGTGGGTGCCATCAGTGCCCAGTTCTTGATCTTCAGTTTTGTCCCTTGTTTTCTTATTACTCTACATCCTGCTCCAGAAACACCACACCCATTAGCAAGATCACTGTAGCCGTGATTTGCAAATTAATTGAAGCTGAGGTAAAGATGGGACGTTACAAAAACGGATTTATGAACTTTGAAGAGCATCTGTTTTGTGGAATGAGGTTACTTTATACAGCTTTCATTTGGGATACTTTAATAACTGCTGGGGTTTAGCTTTACTTGCTATTTAAACAGCTCACGATTTAGAAAGATTTTCACCATTGCATTTTTGCTGTTTTTCATAGATTTAATTTCTAGTTTACCCACGTAGATCTGATAGTGCCTCTTTAAATGTATGGCTGCACTTCACTGACAAGTGTTTATCTGTTTATGGGGGTGTTTATCTGTCAGTCCGTCAGCTGGTATTTATTGACGGCCCAAAGAGCATGGGCGTGTTTGTGAACAGGGAGCTTGCAGATTATTTAATTTTGAAAAATGGCACTTGTAAACCCTGGCCGACTAACTCTGTAATGAGAATATTGTTTCCCAAGACCCAGTCAGTGTAGACACTGTTGGAAACGCGTCTTTTGTCCTCCGGGGCGTTAATCACATGCGCTTGGTGACTCCCAGGAGAGCACGGTTGCATTTTTGTTGTTCACACGCCTATGGTGTGACCTGTAACAGATCACTCCCCTGCCACATGTGTGTGGGGAGCTCATGAATTGCTCCGTGTGGACATACTTGCCTCTGAATGTCAGAATGAGAATGAGGTCAAGCCTGGAAACATCCATCCACCTGCGATTCTTTACAGCTGAGACACTGGGCGAATCATGCAGCCTCACCTGACTTGGGTCTTCCTCTGAGAGAAATATTAACGGTCATTATATTCATAGTAACAGTGAACAAGGATTTGCTAAATTCTTACCATGTTCCATTCTTTGCTAAGAGTTTTAGGTAGATTATTTTATTTTTATTTGATTTTATTTTTAGGGCTGCATCCATGGCATAGGGAAGTTCCCAGACTACGGGTCCAGTTGGAGCTGCAGCCGCCGGCCTACACTACAGCCACAGCAACACAGGATCCAAGCCACATCTGCTACTTACACCATAGCTCATAGCAATGCCAGACCCTTAACCCAGTGAGCAAAGCCAGGGATTGAACCCACATCTTCATGGATGTTGTTTGGGTTTGTTACCGCTGAGCTGCAGCAGAAACTCCTAGATAGATTTTTTTTATTCCCCTTTTTAGGGCCACCCCCACTGCATATGGAGGTTCCCAGGCTAGGGATCTAACGGAGCTACAGCTGCCAGCCTGCGCCACAGCCACAGCAATGCAGGATCCGAGCCGTATCTGTGACCTACACCACAGCTCATGGCAATGCCGGATCCTTAACCCACTGAGCGAGGCCAGGGATTGACCCCGCAACCTCATGGTTCCTAGTCGGATTCGTTTCTGCTGAACCATGACAGGAACTCCCAGATAGATTATTTTAAAAGAATTCTGGGAGTTCCCATCGTGGCGAAGTGGTTAACGAATCCAACTAGGAACCATGAGGTTGCGGGTTCGATCCCTGCCCTCGCTCAGTGGGTTAAGGATCTGGCGTTGCCATGAGCTGTGGTGTAGGTTGCAGACACGGCTTGGATCCCGCGTTGCTATGGCTGTGGCGTAAGCTGGCAGCTACAGCTCTGATTCGACCCCTAGCCTGGGAACCTCCATATGCCGAGGGAGCAGCTCAAGATATGGCAAAAAGACAAAAAAATAAAAAATAAAAAGATAAAAGAATTCCTATAATAAGCCTCACTTTCACCACCATTATCATCTCCATACTCATCCTACCCACACCTGACTTAAAGCATTTCAGTGGTTTGTCACTGCTTTAGGATAAAAACTAAAATCCTTTGCATGACTTATGTGTTTCCATACCTCTGATGGTTTTTCGTTCCTGTTCCCCTTCGCTCTCTGTGCATCGGCCACACCAGACTTGCTTGCTTGCTTCCCTTTTTTCCATCGATTTCTTGAACGCCATGTTTACCTTCCTCCCATTGAAGAGACACTAAGGAGGAATATTTGCAACATGTACAACCAAAAGTTCCATATGATCAGACAGAAGAAGATTCTTAAATCAGTTGGGAAAAGAATATTATCTAACTTCTAAAAAAAGCAGGCAAGTCGCTACAAAGAAGCAACTCAAAAACTAGGAAACACAAGTAGAAATAAATATTAATGCTCAATTTCACTAGTTTTTAAGGAAATGCAGATTGAAACAATGAGATGGGATATTTGCCGGTGGGAGTTCCTAGCATTGACAGAAATCGTCAGGGAAAGAGAATTCTAGTATCTTTCCCATCCACTTGTATACATGTATACTAAGATGCCAGTGATGTGTCTTCATAGCATTATTTATGTATTATGAAGAAGATCTGCCACTCATGTAAGTGTAATGTATGTGAAAGCAAGAAAGAATCAGTGAATAACAGAACATTGATACGTTGTTTCAAAGTATGCTGGACATCACAGAGAAACACATTCCTGCAACTCCAGCATTTCCCTTTTTCTATTGTACTGGTGAAATATATAAAACCATATTCGCAATAAAGGTAGAAACCAGCAAATGTCACAGAAGTGTTTGGACCCAAACACTTGAGATATTCTGCCCTCTAAAGCAAAGTGCCAGATTGAAAGCTATGCATTCATCATTTAACAACAAGAGTACACGATGCAGTTGATGAGTTGATATGCCACCTGCGAGTGCTTGTCAAAAGCCCAAGTATGTACAGCTTGTAAATGGCATCATTCAAACTAGAACTGTAGAAAACCTTTACATGTAAGCCGTGAGGGAAAAAACCACACCACATACATACACGAATTCAAGTTTAACTCTGCCCATTTTTATACTTCTACTTTGAAATAATTACAGATTCAAAGACATTGCAAAAATGACAGAATCCTATGTATCATTCACCCAGTTCTTCCCAATGATTAGATCTTATGTAACAATAGGAAACTACCAAGACTATAACATTGATATTGATACAATGGTGGGTCATTTTATTACATGTGCCATTTAAAATATGTGTATTACATGTGTAGATTCTTAAAACCACCACCACATTCTTGATACAGCACTATATTCCATCACAACAATCTCCTCCACGCAGCCTTTACAGTAACACCCTTCTCTCTCTTTGAGCTCCTGTCTGACCCCTAGTAACCTCCCATATCTTCTCCATCTCTTGTCATTTTGATTTACTCAATCACTTTTATCTTTAGTTTTTTGAGCATTTGTATATATGAATCTTTCATGTACAAATTATTAAATAAGCATTAATATTTAATAAAACTTTCAGAAATAAGCATCACAACTCTCAAACCTTGTTAAGATGACAATGTTAGCTTAACTATAGCACAGAGAATTCTACCCAATATTCTGCGATGGTCCACGTGGGAAAAGACTCCGAAAAAGAAAGGATGTGTGTACACGTATAACTGAATCACTTTGTTGTACAGCTGAAATTACCACAATATTGTAAATCAACTGTACTTCAATAAAACTACAAAATGAACAAAAATTTGGTAATTCTAAACCAAAATTTGGTAATTCTATTGCGCTCATTCAACATATTGGATGAAAATGTTGACAGTGGCAATTACAGTCCTAACGAGGTACACATCCTCTTATTCAGTAAGTAAACCTTTTCAGCAGCTGAAATAGCTTTTATAATGAATGGATTCTATTATACTTCATCTATTAATCTATTTCCTCCAAAGACTAACCATCCATATATACAAATAAAACATGTATTTAGCAACTACTATGTGCCAAATGCTGCACTAATGTAGAATAAAGAAACACATAGCCTTGAAGAACCTAAAATACCAATAAGGGTATTTTTAAATATTCTCTTGTTACATTTTCTTTTTCTAGTCTCATTTCCTGAGAACAAAGTAACTACTGCATAACTGTTTTTGTATAACATTTCATTTTAAATATTGCGATGCCATAGTTTTTGACGGGCTGATAGGATGCAGGGGTGCCGCGAATATCCTCAGAAGTCTCCATTTGCCTCTGTTCATTAACTAAAGCTTAGACTATCTGTGTCCTGTTTTGGACCGGCGTTCTATTCCAATTATCATTGGATTTGTAGTTCAATTAAACCTTGATGGGCTGATCCACGGATGTATTCAATCATCCAGCCCAGAAAGCTAAACTCATTTTTGCACATGCAGTACCAGATAATCCAGATTTTCTCCATGTTAATAGATATTTGGGCATGGAGAGAAACATGCATCAATCTGTATTGGCTATATTAATACAAAGTAACCGGTGCCAGGGCTTCCTTTCCTGTGTAGATATGGCGTATGAGGAAGAAAATAACTAGGAAACAAATAGTCTACTCAGAGTAGAGGCAATATATTGCATTTATAAGTGAAAACTATATATAATAATGACCATGACATGTGTGCTCGTTTCATTCTATGAGGACATGTATAAGAAGAGTTAACATATATTGCAAGGATGTTACTGGAAATAGACTACTCCATAGGGAAATGGTATTATAAGATATTGAAGTGTGTTTGTTGTTTCTTTTGTATATTTCTTTGTTTTGTTTCTTTTCTTCCAAAGATAAGCTCTACAAGATAGTGGTTGAAAACATGTGATTTAGATTGATAGACAAGCATTTGATATCCAGCTCTACTATTTTTCCCATTTGTAAAATTTAATACTACTGTTATCTCTGTTTTAGAGTGGTCATAAGTGTTAATCAGATTTTCATTGCAAATGCTTAGCACAATACCTGGCATAGTGTAAGAGCTCAGTGAATGTTGGTGGCACTTATTTTAATTATTATTATATTTAGCACAAATATTTTGAGGAAAGCTTTAAAATTTATCAGTACAGAGTTCCCATTGTGGCACAGTGGTAATAAATCCAACTAGTATCCATGAGGACGTGGGTTTGATCCCTGGCCTTGCTCAGTGGGTTAAAGATCTGATGTTGCCATGAGCTGTGGTGTAGGTTGCAGATGTGGCTGGGATCTGGCATTGCTGTGGCTGTGGCTTAGGCTGGCAGGCTACAGCTTCAATTCTGACCCCTAGCCTGGGAACTTCCATATGCTGTGGGTGTGGCCCTAAAAAGACAATCAATCAATTAATAATTTATCAGTATGTAATCTCCATGGATATTCACAGTTCTCTCTTTAGAATTTCCGTAATGTTAATAATTCCAATGAATAACTTAGGTTATCTGTAATTAAAAATAATGGCCAGATCAAGGCATTTCACCCCATTCTTCTCAAAGCCAAGTAAAAACAATAAAGAGAATGGAAACCAGAGGGGAAACTCCATCTGCAGTAAAACTGGGAAAGCACAGAAAAACCACAAACTATGACTGAGCGCTGCCAAATCCAGTGGAATTTGTAGCAAATGAAGGGCAGTTTCTGAGAGGACATCAACACCTACCAGTCTTTTCAGCCTGCAGGCTCCCTGTGATCAGCCAGGCCTGAAGGGCCCCTGCTTTTGCCATAAGAATTGTTGATGACAAATTAATCAGTTGATCTAAGAAATAAATGGAAAATTTTAGTAGAGCCACATGTGAGGATTTTACCCAGAAAGCTCTAAGAGCTGTTCCACCCATTAGAAGTCAAGGAACAGTTAGTTTTTTTTTTTTTTTTTTGAGACAGAAAGATGTACATCAAATGATTTATTATTGACAGCTTACGTGACCCAAATCCAAGAGTCATCGTGGTAAGTCATGCGACCTTGTACGAGATCAAGAAGGAATTTTATCTTGAAGGAGTCGTCCTGCCCGTGCTAGGAGAATGCTGCTCTTTATGCCTGAGCAGGAAATCCTGCTGATGGGGGAGCTTTGGTCGACAGCGTGATGCAGAGACACAATGCACCATGTGGGGACAGAGGAGACCAAAGGGCAGAGATTTTTATGTGTAAGTTTCTCTTGCCTTGCCATAAAAACAGGACCTTTATTTCCTAGAATGAAGAGAGTGAAAAAGTGTGAGAGCTTCATCACAGCCCTTTGCATACTGGAGACACAGAAAGAAAAGGCAGAGTGAAGAAATCAGGGAAAAAGCCCTAGCGGAGGCAGAGGCTGTGGGCGGCAGTCCCTTGGACTTTGGACACGTGAAGATAAACAAACGCTACTGTGCACTGAATCTGTATGTTCAAGTTGGAACCCCCAATCCGACTACATTTGGGGATAGACCTTTGAGGATGTAAATAAGGTTAAACAACATTGTAAGAGTGGACCCTAGGACTGGCATCCTTATAAGAAGAGAGACGCAAGAAGTGTGACTGCACAGACAGAAGGCCATGGAAGGACACAGTGAGAAGACGGCTGTCTGCAGGCCTGGGCGAGGTCTTGAGAGAAATCACAGCTGCCCTTACTTTGATAGACTTCCAGCCCCCACAGTTGTGAGAGATGCATCTCTATCGTCTAAGCTGGTCTGTAGCATTTTGTTACACTCCCAATAGCCAAATTTGGAACAATTCGAGCAACCAAATAATGATAGTATTTTATCTGTAACCTACAGAATAAAGTAAATATCCCTGAGTCTATATTGGTACAAATAAGCGAGTAAATAAATAAAGGATACAGCTGCTCTCCAACAGAAGAGATCTAACTAATGAAGCTAGAAAGACCGAGGGACATACAGAATTATCATTAGGTAAACACCCTGGTTATAATTGCTACAGCAGGATCTACCTGTGGATGGAAAAGGTAATAGATGAAATTTTGAGGAGAAACAATATTTGCAGAGCCTCAAATATCTCTCCCAAGATATTGGTCAATTGCTAAGGGAAAAAAATAGTAAATTTGCATTGGAGAAACCTAGCAAGGAGTTCCTATCACGGTGCAGAAGAAATGAATCCGACTAGGAACCATGAGCTTGTGGGTTCAATCCGTGGCCTCACTCAGTGGGTTAAGGATCCAGTGTTGCCGTGAGCTGTGGTGTAGGTCACAGATGAGGCTCAGATCTGGCGTTGCTGCAGCTGTAACTCCCATTAGACCCCTAGCCTGGGAACTTCCATGTGCCGCGGGTGCGGCCTTAAAAAGCAAAAAAAAAGACAAAAAGAGAGAGAAAGAGAGAAACCTAGCAAACAGCCACACTGGCCATATGATTGGGGTTTACAGCACACGCTATAATGCATATAAAAGTCATTTCCCCTGACACAAGGCCGCGCAAAGGACACATCACCTGTGTCATTTTTCTGGCCAAAAAGCATAGCCTCCTTCTAATCATGAGAAAGCCTCAGACATTACGAAATAACGGACCATGAATATACGAAAATTGTCAAATCAAGACTTGGAAAGACTCAGGCACTGTGGCAGCTTGGTGAAGACGAAGGGCAAAACAACCATATGTACTGTGGGATTCTAACTGGATTGCGGAACTGAAAAGCGGTAGAAGGGGCACTGACAAGCAGGAAATTCCACCTTTTGAAATTAAAGAAGCCTCTTTGTCCTTACCTGAGAAACAGCACAGATGGATGAAGTCAATGTGGCGGTCACCATAGATCCTCCCTTAAAACAAAGGTGTTGGGATCAGACTCAGGAAATCTTAGAAGCTGAAGTATGGCTGGAAAATCTTATTCACTCATCTAGTCAACAACTGCCTACTGAGCACCTGCTGTATCACAGGCCTATTCTACACAGGGAAATAGTAAAAAAAAAAAACAAAACACACAAGTCCCTGCTCTCATGTAGTTAACATTCTGATGGAAGGAGAACGTTTGTGTTGAGAATACAAATAAAAGAGTTGCATATACCATTGAGTGCATTGAAGAAAGTAAAACAGGGCACTGGGTTAAACAGTAATAGTCAGGAAAGATCTCTTGAAAGAGTGGCGTTTGAATTAAGAGCTGGTCAGAAAATATGGAGAATGAGTACTCCAAAGAGGCATCAGCTGGTGATAAAGTCCTGAAAACTACTCCAAAGGATCTACCATAGCAGGTGCAAGGAACGAGAAGGCCGCTGTGACTAGAATTTAGGGAGAGAGAAGCAAGGTAAGAAAGAAGAAAAGATAAAATACCTGTGTCCAGTTCACTACTGTGACCTCAGATATGTCGGAATAAAAATATTGTATTGCCTTTTAATCTTTCCTGTAAATCTCTATGCTCTTTGAAAAGTATAAAGCTGAAGTTACCATGGATGTTCTTTTATGCTCTGGGGATTTTTTTTTCCCCTCTTAGTCACTGATCAGGATGGCTTTGAATAATTGCAACTCTCTCTATTCAGGTTTGAAGGAAGGTATATGTACGATTGGAAGTAAGGAGAATAGTTAAAACAACCTTTTATGGGATCTGGGAGATGTTGAGGGAACTGGGAGATATGTTGGCAAGATCAGCTGCCAACAGAGCAGGGCATGTTCTGCTTTGATTAGGGTGCTCTTCTTCAGGGAGTGTTTTCTTATCAATTGAAATGTATAAGAAACGTATGTGTCACCAAGGCTCTGGATGCAGCCATGGAAATCTGAGCACTTGTAAGATATCCTAGGAGTGGTATCGATGTGAGCGTAGCATTTGCCAACTCAAATCTCACCATTGAATAAACAGATGGAGAGAAAAATTATTGAATGGTATAAATGTCACCTTCACTTCTTAGATACAAGCGGAGAAATGTGTGCCTGCTTGCTTAGAAGATTTTTGCTGGACAGATGTATGCTCAGATCCAGCCTATTTATTAGGGAACAGTCTCTGCTCTCATTTTCAATTTTAATCACTGTGTCAATTTTAAAAGGGCAGTCCTCATTATATAAACATTTGGAAGTTATAAAGCTGAAAGGTCAGGGTGTAGGCAAGACAAGGATAACATGCCACCAGCTGGCGTACACATCCATGTGCAGAACTTTTCTCCCAGTAAACTCAGCCCTCGATACAAAGGCCCTAGGACATAGGAATCATTGTTTCGGGTTGTCTGTCTCTCCAGCAAAATGATTATACTTGCGTGCAGAGAGATATGTATATCTTTCTACCCAAGGACTATGGGCGGCGGAATTCTGCTGTAAAACCTTATAACAATCTGATCCGGTCAGACGTCTTCATGTAGAATAATAATCATAATTGCCACTGTTTATTTAGCATTAATTATGTAGTGACTGTTCTCTCTGTATTATCTCATCTAATTCCCAGCACATCTGTGAGGTGGGTTTTTTCATCACCAACATACAGAAACAGAAATTAGGATTTAGGGAAATTAAGCAGTTTTCTCAATTATTGTACAACACGTCTGTGGCAGATCTAACTTTAACCCAGGCCTCGGCAACTTCAGAACTACGTGTTAACCTCTGTACACCATCTCTTTTAATAAGTACTGCTTGAAACTCAAAATGGCTGAAAGACTTAAATATACGACAGGACACCATCAAACTCCTAGAAGAAAACATAGGTAAACACTCTCTGACATCAACATCATAAATATTTTCTCAGGTCAGTCTCCCAAAGCAATAGAAATTAGAGCAGAAATAAACCCATGGGACCTCATCAAACTGAAAAGCTTTTGCACAGCAAAGGAAACCCAAAAGAAAACAAAAAGACAACTTACAGAATGGGAGGAAATAGTTTCAAATGATGAAATGGACAAGGGCTTAATCTCTAGAATATATAAACAACTTATACAACCCAACAGCAAAAAAGCCAATCAATCAATGGAAAAATGGGCAAAAGACCTGAATAGACTGTTCTCCAAGGAAGATATACAGATGGCCAACAAACACATGAAAAAATGCTCAACATCACTGGTTATAAGAGAAATGCAAATCAAAACTACCATGAGATATCACCTCACACCTGTCAGAATGGCCATCATTAAGAAGTCCACAAATAACAAGTGCTGGAGGGGCTGTGGAGAAAAGGGAACCCTCCTACACTGTTGGTGGAAATGTAAACTGGTACAGCCACTATGGAGAACAGTTTGGAGATACCTTAGAAATCTATACATAGAACTTCATATGACCCCGCAATCCCACTCTTGGGCATCTATCCGGACAAAACTCTACTTAAAAGAGACACGTGCACCCGCATGTTCATTGCAGCACTATTCACAATAGCCAGGACATGGAAACAACCCAAATGTCCATCGACAGATGATTGGATTCGGAAGAGGTGGTATATATACACAATGGAATACTACTCAGCCATAACAAAGAATGACATAATGCCATTTGCAGCAACATGGATGGAGCTAGAGAATCTCATCCTGAGTGAAATGAGCCAGAAAGACAAAGACAAATACCATATGATATCACTTATAACTGGAATCTAATATCCAGCACAAATGAACATCTCCTTAGAAAAGAAAATCATGGACTTGGAGAAGAGACTTGTGGCTGCCTGATGGGAGAGGGAGGGAGTGGGAGGGATCGAGAGCTTGGGCTTATCGGACACAACTTAGAGTAGGTTTACAGGGAGATCCTGCTGAATAGCATTGAGAACTTTGTCTGGATACTCATGTTGCAACAGAAGAAAGGGTGGGGAAAAATGTAATTGTAATGTATACATGTAAGGATGACCTGACCCCCTTGCTGTACAGTGGGAAAAAAAAAAAATAAGTACTGCTTGAGCTGAGGGTTTTATTCAAGACACAGTAAATTTGTACTGCAGGAGTCAAGGAATCCTAAAGCATCTGAAGCTCAAAGGACATATCACAAATCTTTGACTTAACTTCATCCCTTTTACCTAAAATGTGCAATATAAATTGAAAACTGGACTCTTAGTTAAATATGGCAAAATAAAGATTTTTTTCTTATTACCTTTTGTAAATTCCTGGAAAATAATGAATATTTAAAATGCAGAAAATGTATAACTCAAAGCATACCTGCAGTCTAGAGCAAAAGATAGAAGGAAGATGAGATTTGACCTATTTTTTTAATTCTTTTCTTAAAATTAAGAAGCATTCTTTCAAGGGGTCTAACAGATTGAGAGAGACAAGAACTAGGGGTATATTTGTATCCTAAGAGAGAATGGATAAAACCCTATTACAGACCTTGTGTGAGTAAGTGTGTTGATCAGGTGTTTGTGCAATCATCATGCTTGTCTGGGGAGCCACTAGAGGGTAAAATAGGACCAGGGAGAAAAAGTATAAAGTGGTTGTCTGATCGCAGCACAGAGAACTATGACCTAAAGACTTTCTCTATTAGCCTCTTAAACACTAACAATGACAACAACAGCAACAAGAAAGCTATCCCTAGAGCAAGGAAATAAGAAATTTATTGAGTGTATTTGCAGCAGTAATTCCATGACAAAGCTGACTGGCTTATTTCACTATCTCCATTTCTCCCACTTGTGTCTTAACAATTAGCTTCATTCAAAATAATAATAACAAAAGTTACTATGTTTCATTAGGTCCCATTTGTTTATTTTTGCTTTCATTTCCTTTGCTTAGGAGACAGATCCAAGAAAATATGGCTACAATGTATACCAAAGAGGATTCTACACGGCAAGGAACCCATAAACAAAATGAAAAGACAACCTATTAAAGGGGAAAGATATTTGCAAATGATATGACTGATAAAGGGTTAATATCCAAAATATATAAACAGCTCATACAACTCAATATCAAAAAAATAAACAATCCAGTTGTAAAAGAAAAAAATAGGCAGACTTGAAAAGATAAATAAGATAAAGAGATGGCCAATGGGCACACATTTTTGTTCAACACTGCTAATCATCAGAGCAATGCAAATCAAATCCTCAATGAGATATCACCTCATACCACTCAGAATGGCCATCATCAAAAAGTCTACAAATAACAAATGCTGGGCAAGAATGTAGAGAAAAGGGAACCTTAGGACACTTGGTGGGGATGTAAATTGGTATAGCCGCAATGGAAACAGTGTGGAAGTTCCTCATAAAACTAAAATTAGAACTACTCTGTGATACAAATTCCACTCCTGGGTATAGATCCAAAGAACATGTAAACACCAATTCAAAAGGATGAGAGCACCCAGTGTTCAGAGCACCACTATTTACAACAGCCAACATATGGAAGCAATCTGAGGCCATCAACAGATGAATGGAAAAAGAATATGTGCTGTAATCGAACCCGCATCCTCATGGTTACTAGTAGGGTTTGTTACTGCTGAGCCACAATGGGAACTCCAGGGAAGTTACATAATAATGCACAGAAGTCAATTTCAAATGAAAAAGTGTCTACATATTTGAAAAAAGCAGGTGAGCATTCAAATGAACTGATGTACAGAAAAGAAACAAACTCATGGACTTGGAGAACAGGCTTGTGGTTGCCAGGGGGGAGGGGGAGAGAGAGGGATGGACTGGGAGTCTGGGGTTAGTAGATGCAAACAAATTACTGCCTTTAGAGTGGATAAGAAACTAGGTCCTGCTGTAGACCACAGGGAACTGTATCTAGTCACTTGGGATGGAACATTACGGAGGATAATGTGAGAAAAAGAATGTGTATATATATACATATATACATTCTATATATAATATAAAAGAACTGGGTCACTTTTCTATACAGAAGATATTGACAGAACATTGTAAACGGACATTAATAGACAAGGTAAAAATCTTAATTAAAAAAAGAATAGGTGGTATATATACATAAAATGGAATACTGCTAAGCCATAAAATGGAATGAAATTTTGCAATTTGTAACAACATGGCTTTACCTGGATGATATAATGCTTTATGAAATAAGTTAGAGAAAGACAAATGCTCCATGTTATTGTTTATATGTGGAATCCATAAAATGAATGAATTAAAAAAATAGAAACAGACTCAGATATAGAGAACAAACTCATGGTTACAAGTGGGGAGAGGAAGGGCTTGATAGAGGTAGGGGATTGAGAAATGCAAAATACTAGCCACAACGGGGGCAGACACCAGAAGTAAGAGAGGCTACAGCTCTATTATCTGTAAAAAGGGCACCACACCAAAAACCTATACAAATGAAAAGACAGAGAACTCTAACCCAGATGAGGGAGAAAGGAAAAACCCCAGAAAAACAGCTAAGCAACAAGGAGATTCTCAGCCTCCAGGAAAAAGACTTTAGACTGTTGATGCTGAAGATGATGCAAGACATTGGAAATAAACTGGAGGCAAAGACGGATAACTTACAGGAAACACTGACCAAAGAGATACAAGATATAAAACTTAAACAAGAAGAGATGCAAAATACAATAGCTGAACTAAAAAATGCACTAGAAGCAGCTAACAGCGGAATACAGGAGGCAGAAGAATGAATAAGTGAGGTGGAGGACAGATTAGTGGGAATTACGGATGCAGAACAGAAAAGAGAAAAAAGATTGAAAACAAATGAAGAGAGTCTCAGAGAACTCTGGGACAATGTTAAACGCACCAACATCCGTATT
This sequence comes from Phacochoerus africanus, assembly GCF_016906955.1. Taxonomy (NCBI): domain Eukaryota; kingdom Metazoa; phylum Chordata; class Mammalia; order Artiodactyla; family Suidae; genus Phacochoerus; species Phacochoerus africanus. The sequence continues at coordinate 138,047,661 of NC_062553.1, read as the reverse complement.
ATAGGGGTGCCAGAAGGAGAAGAGAGAGAGAAGGGGACAGAAAAAATATTCCAAGAGATAATAGCCAAAAACTTGCCTCACATGGGGAAGGAACCACCCACTCAAATCCAGGAAGCACAACGAGTACCATATAAAATAAACCCAAGGAGGAATACACCAAGACACCTATTAATCGAACTGACCAAAATTAAAGACAAAGAGAAAATCTTGAAAGCAGCTAGGGAAAAGAAACAAGTAACATACAAGGGAACCCCAATAAGGTTATCAGCAGATTTTTCAGCAGAAACTCTGCAGGCCAGAAGGGAGTGTGGCATGATATACTTCACGTGATGAGAGGAAAAAACCTCCAACCAAGATTACTTTACCCAGCAAGGTTCTCATTCAGATTTGAAGGAGAAATCAAAACCTTCACAGATAAGCAAAAGCTGAGAGAATTCAGCAACACTAAACCAGCCTTACAACAAACACTAAAGGAACTTCTCTAGGCAGAAAAGACAAGACAGCAACAGGAAACAAAAATGCCACAAATGACAAGGCTCACCAGTAAAGGTATATATACAGTAAAGATACGAAATCATCCATGCACAATTATACCACCAAAATCAGAAATCATGAGAAGAGGTGGGTACAAATGCGGGACACTGGAGATGCACTTGCAATTAAGAGACCAACAACTTAAAACAATCTCATATACATATAGACTCTTATATCAAAACTTCAGAATAACTGCAAACCAAAAATCTACAATTGATACACAAAGAAAAATCAACTCAAATACAACACTAAAGATACTCATCAAACCATAAGAGGAGAGAACAAGAGAAGACGGAAAGAATAAAGAGCAGCAAAAACAAATCCAAAGCAATTAATAAAATGGCAATAAGAACATACATATCAATAATTACCTTAAATGTCAATGGACTAAACACCCCAACCAAAAGACATAGACTGGCTGAATGGATACAAAAACAAGACCCATATATATGCTGTCTTCAAGAGACCACTTCACTTCTAGGAACACATAAAAATTGAAAGTGAGAGGATGGAAGAAAATATTTCATGCAAACGGGGATCAAAAGAAAGCTGAAGTAGCAATACTCATATCAGACAAACTAGACGTTAAAATAAATAGTTTAAGGGATAAAGAAAGTCATTAAATAATGATCAAAGGATTGATCCAAGAAGAAGATATAACAATTTTAAATATCTACGCACCCAGCACAGGTTCACCACAATATATAAGGCAACTGCTAACACCCTTAAACGGACAAATCAACAATAACACAATAATAGTGGGGGACTTTAACACCCCACTTACAGCAATGGACAGATCAACTAGACAGAAAATCAATAAGGAAACACAGGCCATGAATGATGCATTAAACCAGATGGACTTAAGAGATATTTATAGGACATTTCATCCAAAAGCAACAGAATACACATTCTTCTCAAGTGCACATGGAACATTCTCTAGGATGGATCAGATCCTGGGCTACAAGTCCAACCTTGGTAACTTTAAGAAAATTGAAATCACATCAAGAATCTTTTCTGACCACAACGCTATATGACTGGAAATCAACAACAAGAAAAAATCTGCATAAAACACAAACACGTGGAGACTAAACAACATGCTACTGAACAACCAATGGATCACTGAAGAAATCAAAGAGGAAATTTAAAAATACCTAGCAGCAAATGACAATGAAGATACAACACTCCAAAACCTATGGGATGCAGCAAAAGCCCTTCTAAGAGGAAAGTTCACAGCAATACAAGCCCACCTCAGGATACAAGAAAAAGCTCAAATAAACAACCTAACTTTACATCTAAAGCAGCTCGAGAGAGAAGAACAGGCAAGACCTAAGGTTAGTGGAAGGAAAGAAATCATAAAGATCAGAGCAGAAATCAATGAAATAGAAACAAAGAATACCATAGAAAAGATCAATGAGACGAAAAGCTGGTTCTTTGAAAAGATCAACAAAATTGATAAACCCTTAGCCAGACATATCAAGAAAAAGAGAGAGAGGACTCAAATCAATAAAATTAGAAATGAAAACGGGGAAGTAACAAGAGACATCACAGAAATACAAAGGCTCATAAGAGACTACTGTATGCAACTACATGCCAATAAAACGGAAAACCTAGAAGAAATGGACAACTTCTTAGAAAAGTACAATCTTCCAAGACTAAACCAAGATGAAATAGAAAAGATGAACGGACCCATCCCAAGCACTGAAATTGAAACTGTGATTTAAAAACTTCCAACAAACAAAAGTCCAGGACCAGATGGCTTTGCAGGAGAATTCTAACAAACATTTAGAGAAGAGCTCACACCTCTCCTTCTGAAACTATTTCAAAAGTTGCAGAGGAAGGGATACTCCCAAACTCATTCTATGAGGCCACCATCACCCTGATACCACAACCAGACAAAGATACCACAAAAAAAGAAAACTACAGGCCAGTTTCACTGATGAACATCGATGCAAAAATCCTCAACAAAATCCTAGCAAACCGCATCCAACAATACATGAAAAGGACTGTTCATCATAGTCAAGTGGGATTTATCCCAGGGATGTAAGGGTTCTTCAATATCCGCAAATCCGTCAGTGTGATACACCACATTCACAAACTGAAGAATAAAAACCATATGATCCTCTCAATAGATGAGGAAAAAGCCTTTGACAAAATCCAACACCCATTTCTGATAAAAACCCTTCAGAAAGTGGGCATAACGGGAACCTACCTCAACATGATAAAGGCCATGTATGACAACCCTACAGTGAACATCATCCTTAATGGTGAAAAACTGAAAGAATTCCCACTGAGATTAGGAACAAGACAAGGATGTCCGCTCTCGCCACTACTCTTCAACATAGTTTTGGAAGTCCTAGCCATAGCAATCAGAGAAGTAAAAGAAAGAAAAGGAATCCAAATTGGAAAGGAAGAAGCAAAACTATCACTATTTGCAGATGACATGATACTAGACCTAGAGAACCCTAAAGACTCCACCAGAAAACTCTTAGAGCTCATCCATGAATTTGGCAACGTCACAGGATACAAAATTAATACACAGAAATTGACGGCATTTCTACACATTGACAATGAAAGAGCAGAAAGAGAAATTAGGGAAGCAATCCCATTTACCATCACATCCAAAAGAATAAAATACCTAGGAGTAAACCTACCTAAAGAGACAAAAGACCTGTACTCTGAAAACTATAAGACACTAATGAAAGAAATCAAAGATGACACAAATAGATGGAAAGATATACCATGCTTCTGGGTTGGGAGAGTTAATATTATCAAAATGACTATACTACCTAGGGCAATCTACAGATTCAATGCAATCCCTATCAAATTACCAAGGACATTTTTCACAGAACTTGAACAAGATATTTTAAAGTTTGTTTGGAAGCACAAAAGACCCAGAATAGCAAAAGACATCCTGAAAAAGAAAAATGGAGCTGGAGGAATCAGGCTCCCGGACTTCAGACTATACTACAAAGCAATAATCATCAAAAATGTAAAAATAAAATAAAATAAAAAAGTGCAAAATACTATGTATAAAATAAATGGCTACAGAGATAAATTATACAGCACAGGGAATATAGGGGGTATTTTATAATAACTTTAAATAGAGTGTAACCTATAAAATATTGAATCTTATGTTGTACAACTGAACCTAATGTAATATTATAAATCAACTATACTTCAATAAAAAATAAAATATGGTGATAACAATGAAATCAGCCTGACTGTTTTAATATCAAAAATAGACTTTAAAGAGTCTTACCAGAGATAAAGGGAACATATTACAGTTAGAAGAGTCAAAACCATTGAGAAGACATAAAAATCATAGCATATATGCACTTAGGAACAGAACTTCAAAATTCACAGAGGAAAAGCAAATAGAACTGAAGGAAGAAATAATAAGCATGGCTTCATAGTTGGAGGTTCTAGTACCATTCTGTCAGTAATTGATAAAACAAGTAGTTAGAAAAATCAAACAGGATAGGGAATATTTGAATAATACCATCAACCGTCTTGCTTTACTTGACATTAATAAACATTTAACCTAATAAATGGCACATATGTGCTCTTGTCCAGTATACAAAGGATGTGAAACAAGATAGAACATAATCTAGGCCAAGAAAAATTACCCTCAATAAATATTAAGAAAACAAATATTTCAGGGTAAGTTTTCTTGTCACAACAGAATTAAATTTCAAATGGCTAAGAAGAGTATTCCTAGAAAAGCGGCAAATAATCTGTAAACAACACACTCCTAAGTAATCTATAGATTAAAAGAGAAAGTCAAAATCCATAGTCAAAAAAGAAATCAGAAAGAAGTTAGATAATTGGAAAATATTTGAAAGTACCAGAATTTGTGAGATACAGCTGAAGTCATGAAAATATATAACTCTAAATTCTTACATTAGAAAAGAAGAAAGGTTGGAGTTCCCATCATGGCTCAGCAGAAACGAATCTGACTAGTATCCATGAGGACACAGGTTTGATCCCTGGCCTCACTCAGTGGGTTGAGGATCCAGTGTTGCCATGACATGGCTCTGATCTGGCGTTGCTGTGGCTGTGGTGTAGGCCAGCGGCTGCAGCTCTGATTCAACCCCTAGCCCGTGAATCTCCATATGCCATGAGTGTAGCCCTAAAAAAGATGAAAAAAAAAAAAGAAGAAGAAGAAAAAGAAAGAGGAAAGGGCTAAGTCATTGACCTAATATTTCACATTAAGAAGCTGGAGGAGAATAGCAAATCAAACCCCAATAAAATAGAAGTAAGGAAAAATAAAGTTGGAAAGGCAGAAATCAATGAAATAGGGAAAATTACAGTATAGAAAAATCACCAGTCATGAGTCAGTTCTTAGAGAAGATTAATTACATTTATAAACTGCTAGAAAGAATAACCTCCCCAAATGGGAAAGAACACAAATGGCCAATAGTGGTGATGAAAGAATAGCCAAGTTAGATTCTAGATACAGTAAAAATTAAGGATGAACTACAATGAAACAACTTTACACCAACAGATTTGACACCGTAGTTGAGATAAATGAGTTCCTTGTAAAAGCAAATTACCAATGTCGACACAAAAAGACACAGCTAATCTAGTGACCCCAAATCTATCAAGAAATCGAATCCATTGTTATGAGTGTCCCCGCAAAGAAAGCACCAGATCCAGATTGCTTCTCCAGTGAATTTTCCCACAGCGTCAAGAAAAATAATTTACCAAAATTACTTCAAAATTATAAACAAAGAATACTCACATTTGAGTCCGAGATCATCTTTATACTAAAACTGACTAGGATATGAAATGCAAAAAAAAACAGAGGCCATTCTTTTTCATAATCATAGATGCAAAACTTCTAAACATAATATTAGAAAATTTAATACAACAATATAAGAAATGAAGCTTACTTCAAAATATAAAATTGGCTTAATATTAGAAAATAAATTAATAAAAGGAGATCTATGATATCTCAATAGACAAAATATTTACCAAGTTCAGCATGTATATATAATAAATATCTCCCTTAATCTTTGAAAGATTATCTACAAAAATCTACCAAGCATTCTACTTAATAATAAATTACTGAAAAATTTTCTCCTAAGGTTGAAAATGTAATATGGATGCCTGTTATCACCATCTTAGTACTGCTAGACATTGTACTGGTAGCCCTAACTGCTGAAAAAAAAGGACAAAAAAATACAAGTTGTAAGTTGGAATGGAAGAATTAACTCTAACTTTTCAGACAACTTGATTGGCCATATAGAAGGAATCTACAGAAAAATTATTTGAATTTTTAAATTTCTAGAAATAGACATGGTAAGATATGTACAAGACCACCACACCAAAAATTAAGGCGGAATTAAGGAAGATTTAATGTAGGCAAGGTTATAATATACCATGTTCATGGTTTGGAAGAGTCATAATTATAAAAATATCAATTGTCATTTAATTGATCCATAGATTTAATTTACTGAACAGAGCGAAAACTGATGAGGTGATTATAAAGTTTATATGGAAATGTAAAGGTTCAGGAATAACCAAGTCTTCCTCGGGAGAGAACAAAGCTGGAAGTTAAAGTGCTAGACATCAAGATACATAACAAAGCTCTAAATAGAAAAATACGGTTAATAATGCAAGTAAAAAGAAATAGATGAATGAGGAGTTCCCGTTGTGGCTCAGTGGTTAACGAATCCGACTAGGAACCATGAGGTTGCGGGTTCGATCCCTGCCCTTGCTCAGTGGGTTAAGGATCTGGCGTTGTCATGAGCTGTCCTGTAGGCTGCAGACGTGGCTCGGATCCCGCACTGCTGTGGCTCTGGCGTAGGCCGGCGGCTACAGCTCCGATTCAACCCCTAGCCTGGGAACCTCCATATGCCGCGGGAACAACCCTAGAAAGACAAAAACAAAAAAAACCAAACAAACAAAAAAAAGAAATAGATGAATGAAACAGAAATGAGGGTAAAGAAAACATCATATCTTTTTTGAGCTACATGTCTATTTCTTGCGTTGCTGAAAAGATGCCTTTTCCATAAACGGTGCTGGCTAAATTGAATGTTCATAGTGAAAAATGAAGCATGACCACCACCTCACTTAACACACAAAAACATACTCAAAGACAAATGTTAAAGTTAAAACAATAAAGCTTTTAAGAATAAATCCTAGGAGAATATCCTTATGACTTTGCAGAGTATCTTATAATATCATATACTAAGGTAGACAAACACGAAAAGTGTTAACCATAAAGTAAAAACAATAAATTAGATTACTTTATAATTAATAACTTTTCCTGAAAAACACCAGTAGAAGAGTAAAAACAATAGAATATGTTTGAACTATATATATTTAACAAAATATTACTATCTAGAACATATTAAAAATCCAAAAATCAATATGAAGAAGATATACTGGAATAAATAGAAGCGAAAGTGTGCCAAATACCTGGAGCCACTTTACAAAAGAGAACATCCAAATGGCCAATAAACATACAAACTGCATTCACTTGTTAAATAACATTCAACCTAAAACTACAATATATCTTTACAGCCACCAGATGGCTAAAATTAAAAAACTTTTTTTTTTTAATGGAGTAACTGGAACTATCACACATTTTTGGTAGGAGTGTAAATTCACAAAAGAAAATTTGGAAACTTGCTTGACAAAACTGACAAAAACTGAGCACACGCACAGCCTATGATCTAACACCTGCACTGCTGGGTATTAACCCAAGTGAAAGGAATGAATTAAACACTCACCAAAAGACACATGCAACACTGTTTCTGGCAACTCTCTGCAAAATCACCTCAAACTCTAAACAGCCTCGTGTCCAGTTATCATAGGATGGGGACATAAATCGTGGTGCATTCATCCACTGGAAGACTAAAGAAGAAGAGTGAACAACTGTTAACTCAAAGAACAAGAAGGGTGCCTCTCTCACAAACAGAACACTGAATGAAACAAGCCAGTTATAAAGACCACGCAGACATTCCATTTAATCCAGAAAGCTACCTCGCGTGTCCGGAGTCAGCAATGGTTATGCTTGACAGGGCGGAGGGCGGGTACAAGGGGACAGGTGTCAGACCGAGTCCTCCAGGAAGCAGATGCTAAGATGGATTAGACGGCAATCATTTCTTGAAAGGAAACACTTGAAAAATGTAAGCGAATGGAAGCTCGGCGGCGAAGTGAAAGTCTCGATAGAGAGTCTGTGCTGCTCCAACACCTGGGCAAGAGAGCAGACCTGAGCCAGAAAGGCCTCCGAGTGTCACGCGGATTTGAGAAAGGCTGAGTCACTCTAGTGACTCACGGAGAGATCGCCGAAGAGATGAGTTCTCCACGGGGCAGAAATGGCCCGGCTCTAATGGCCCCACCGTGTCCCGTCGTTGGCTGGGGTTGCCCAGAAGACCTGAGCCTCCGCCGCCACAGATGCTAAAAGAGCTGCAGCTCAGGGCACCCAGCTCTCTGAACTCCCAGCAGCAGGAGAGCAAGTCTTTCCTCGAAGACAGACGGGGCACCGTCTCCATGGCTGCCCCGCCCAGCCCCATCGCTGCTGGGAAGGGGGCCTTCCCTTTACTCCAGTTCAGTTCCTCCTCCAAGTCAGTTCACGTTGAAGATGTTTTGAGCTGTGTGCTGGCAATTTGTATATTTTCTGTCATATGCTATGTTTTCATAGAAGAATTTACTAAAAAAATTAGTCTAATATCTTCATGTTTGCATAATATTTTATTCTTACTTGGGCCAGTTCTGGCTTATGACCTATTTTTGTTCAGCCCTGGATCTAAGAATGGCTTTTAATACTAAATAAGAAAAAGAAGGAGTTCCCGTCGTGGCGCAGTGGTTAACGAATCCGACTAGGAACCATGAGGTTGCAGGTTCGGTCCCTGCCCTTGCTCAGTGGGTTCACGATCCGGCGTTGCCGTGAGCTGTGGTGTAGGTTGCAGACGCGGCTCGGATCCCGCGTTGCTGTGGCTCTGGCGTAGGCCGGTGGCTACAGCTCCAATTCAACCCGTAGCCTGGGAACCTCCATATGCCGGGGAGCGGCCCAAGAAATAGCAACAATAACAACAGCAACAACAACAAAAGACCAAAAAAAAAAGAAAAAGAATGTGTGTACACACACACACACACACACACACACGAGTGACCGGGTCACTATGCTGTACAGCAGAAATTGGCACCACAGTGTCAATCAACCATACTTTAATTTAAAAAAAGACTGGAAAAAGACTGGATTATTTTTTCTTTAAAATTTTTTATTGAAGTGTAATTGATTAAAAATACTGTGTTATCTTCGGTTGTATAGCAAAATGATTCAGTTATATATATGTGTATATACATATATAATATGTATATGGTTTTTGTTTTTTATTTATTTTTTATTAAAGTGTAGTTGATTTGCGGCGGTGTGTCAATTTCTGCTGTATAGTATAGTGACCCGGTCATACATATGTATGTATATGTATATATATTCTTTTTCTCATACTCTCTTCCATCATGTTCTTTTTTCAATTTGTCGAGAGTCTGTGCTGCTCCAACCCCTGGGCAAGAGAGCAGACCTGAGCCAGAAAGGCCTCCGAGTGTCACGCGGATTTGAGAAAGGCTGAGTCACTCTAGGGACTCACGGAGAGATCGCCGAAGAGATGAGTTCTCCACTGGGCAGAAATGGCACTGCTCTAATGGCCCCACCGTGTCCCGTCGTTGGCTGGGGTTGCCCAGAAGACCTGAGCCTCCGCCGCCACAGATGTATTCCCCTGAATACACGCAAGGATGTGTGTGTGACAAAGAGCATGTGTGGCCCACAGCCTAAAATATTTACTATCTGGCCCCCTACAGAAAAAGTTTTTCCCACTTCTGCTTCAGAGGATTTCTCTAGAACTAAGATGTCATGGGGTTAAGGAAGTTTAAAATTATTAAAGTTCAGCATACTTTTAACTTCTTTTCTCCCAAGTAAAATTTTACTTATTTTAAAATATTACTATAGTATATTAATTCTGTTCTATCCTTTTATCTGCAAATATTCTATGTCTAAAATAGAGCTAATTTTAAGAAACCAGTCGATTTCTATGTATTAGGATTGTGAGCAACTTGAAAAAAATCTTCTTGGGGGTTTTCTGAGTTACATGACTTACATAAACTATGACTGCAGCATGCCATAGTTTTAGAAGTCAGCATATGCCACACACACATAACCATCCACCCCCATCACCCTGACACACACACACACACACACACACACACACACAGTGTTTCATGGGGTGAGGTCAGGCGCTTCCGTGGCCGTCTTGCTCTATGATGCTTTTCTTCGTCCTGGTCGCCCGCAGGAAACACAGCAACATGCGATAAAATAGCGTGATATGACTCATGAGAAAAATAGTTCATCACATGTTGGGCGTAGTGTACGCTCTTCTCAGCAAGAAAGAAAGAAAGGAGGAGGAGTCCCATGAACCCTGGAGGTTGCCACAAACCGCAAACTGCATCTCTCACTTTAGGAAGACATTTAAGCTCACCTGACCCCACGTGGCTCTTTCTGGCCCAGCAGCTCTTCCTGATGCTCGGCTCAGTTCCCGGGGGTCCTCATGTTCCTCACTGAAACACCCGGAAATGTCCCAGGCGCAACAGAGCCACAGCAAGGAACTCGCCCTGCGGATGTTTTGTGACTTCTCCCAGAGAATTTACCTCTGACTTGCCAACACGCTCGTGCTCACTTCTTCCAGACTTTTCTTTACAAAGGACACAATAGGAAAACATGTCGACCACATGGTCACAAGTCTTGTGTTAAAATACCTTGTCTGTCCTTGAGAAGACGAGGCATTAACGAGGAGTCGCGTCCCTCTTACGTACAATGAAATGAAAGTGCTTAGAGGATTTGTATCCATCTTCTGCTGCCGATACCACCAGTCACCTACTACAAACACGGGAACTCAGCACAACGCAGATCGACCCCGCTCACTGTCTAGAGAGCACACAAGACGGGTTCAGAGTTTCACCAGCCAAAACCCAGGTGTCAGCGGCATCTACGATTTCCGTCGATGGTTAAGCCTCTCGAGGGCACAGGGCTGTTGGCAGAACTGACACCCTCGCTGTTGCTGAACCGAGTCTTTGGTTTTCCTACAACTGCAGGTGTAGAACCCGCCCTTCTGAGAAGCTGGGCGCATTGCCTGCCGCGAGGCCCTTCGTGTGCAAAACCAGCAGGAAAGGGTCTCCTCCTATCAAACCCCCTCTTGCTTCCAATCTCTGACTGGCTCCATGTCCAGTCCCTAGACCCATATCTAAAGGGTTCAGGAGAGTAGATCTGGCCTCCCAAACAATCTCCCTTTCTTTGAGGCAATGGTGCTCGGGGTTCCCATCATAGTGCAGCAGAAATGAATCCAACTAGGAACCATGAGGTTGCGGGTTCGGTCCCTGGCCTCGCTCAGTGGGTTAGGGTCTGGCGTTGCCCTGAGCTGTGGTGTAGGTTGCAGACACAGCTTGGATCTGGCGTGGCTGTGGCTGCGGTGTAGGCCAGCAGCTGCAGCTCCGATGCAACCCCTTAGCCTGGGAAACCGTGGTTTATTCTGAATATGACCTTTGGGAGGAGGAAAAACAAGCGAACCACTAACTAGTCCTCTACTAAGTAGTCCACTTTTGTAGATCAAATAATAAGCGGCTACTTTTGTAGATCAATAGTAATACTATGTCAACAACCTCCTGTGTTTCTCTTTACAATGTCTGCTCAATATCACATTTCACACAACATTGAAGAAACACCTCTGTGTTCATTCTTCGTCAATAACGCATCCTTTCTCTTTTTCCCTTCATCCCCTGGGGTGGCGCGGCGCACAGAGGAAAGAACAAGACAACCCCCCCAACCCGGACACCTTTCGGGTCTCGTGGGACTGGCGTCCGCACAGGTTTTCACAGCGCAGCGGAGGCGAAACCAAGCTGCGGCCTCGGAGCCGAGAGAAGCCGTCCTCGCGGTGCTTGCGCGCGTCTAACCTCGTGTTGTTTACGAGCCTTTGACAAAACAAACGGAAACGATAAATTGAGAAGCAGCTCTGTACGACACAGGCTCTGTGACACATGGAGTTTACAGTCTTGGCGAGCAGCCCCCAAGGGGTTCCAGCGTTAGCTGGCTGGCATCTTACTTTGGAAACACCTTTCTTAGTCTCTCAGCAACAGTTAAGATGTCACAAACAACCCCAGTGTCTCCTTTTTTGGCTTCAGATAAAATCGCATAAGCATATTTAAACGTCTATCTTCCTCTGGCTTCTAAGATCCCCTTTCACAGGAGCACTTAATTCATGGCTCTGTGCTTCCGTAAGAGTCTCCTGTGTAGAGTTTTCCAAACTTTCCTAGAAACTCAAAAGCCTCCTGTGTAACACGATTCAGAATCCGGTCCCTTCCCAGGTTGTTTTCCATTATTTCATTGGTCAGAATGCGGGCGATTTTTGTTGCAGACACAGTACTTTCTGCTGTGCTGATGGTAACTTGTTTAAATTATAGTATGACGTAAAGACATCTCCCAAATTATTATTAACTTCATTAGGTTGATATAACTACAATAACAAACATACAAAAAATAAATATACAAAATACAAAAAAAATATATCCTACATACAATCTCATCTAATCCCATCACACTTTGAATTCTTTTTGTTGTTATACTGAACATACACTATTTGGTTAAAGTGCCAAACTTTGAATTCTTACTGCAATATCCTCAAGCAGTTGCCACTCGGTCTCTTCTTGAACACTGAGATGGAAAGAGAAATCACTAGAAAAGAAGTACTTCTCATACTTTTTTTCTTAATTTCCAAGCTTTGCATGTGCACTTCCCGTGCAAAACAGTGCATGACAATGCACGGAAGGTCTTTTGTGCTGGTTGTGAATTAGAAACCACGCAACTCCCCCTCTCTCCCCAGATATACACTGATTAGACTACATTCTGGATTTGGCCAAAGACACAAATAATTAACAGAAGCTAAGTGGACCAAACAAGGTAGAAACAGATGTAATATGTCTTTTTTTTTTTTTTTTTTTGTCTTTTTAGGGCCGTACCTGCAGCATATGGAGGTTCCCAGGCTAAGGGGTCTAATCAGAGTTGTAGCCACCAGCCTACACCACAGACGCAGCAACGCAAGATCCAAGCCACACCTGTGATCTACACCACAGTTCACGGCAATGCCGGATACTAACCCACTGAGCAAGGCTAGGGACTGAACCTTCAACCTCATGGTCCCTAGTTGGATTTGTTTCCACTGCACCACGACGGGAACTCCAGATGTAATTTGTCTTGATGTGACTTTTCCTGGGCCTCCACTTCCCAGAAAAGGCAGAAACTGACAGCCCTTCGAACCGAGTAGAATGATACCTGATCTGAGAAAACAGCCTGCTCGTTCTTACCACGAGCCTTTCTTATACTCGGGGTTTAACATCTGCTATGGGTGGAATAACAGTCCCCCCCATCCAGAACCTGAGCCTATGTTGAGTTTCCTGGGGAAACCGGAATTAAAATCGCAGATCCAATTAGGTTCGCTAATCAGCTGAAGGTAAAACGGGATATTGTTGATCATCCAAGTGAGCACGAAGTAATCACATGTCCTTTATTTATTTTATATTATATTTTTCCCTTTTAGGGCTGTGCTTGCAGCCTATGGAGGTTCCCAGGTTAGGGGTCGATTCAGAGCTACAGCTGCTGGCAGGATTGGAGCCACGCCTGCAACCTACACCAGAGCTCATGGCAACGCTGGATCCTTAACCCACTGAGCGAGGACAGGGATGGAACCTGCAACCTCGTAGTTACTAGTTGGATTTGTTTCTGCTGTGCCACAACGGGAACTCCCACAAGTGTCCTTCAAAGTGGAAACAACCCAGTGTCCATCGACAGAGGATTGGGTTAGGAAGATGTGGTATATATACACAATGGAATACTACTCAGCCATAAAACATGACATAATGCCATTTGCAGCAACATAGATGGAACTAGAGACTCTCATACTGAGCGAAATAAGTTAGAAAGACAAAGACAAATGCCATATGATATCACTTATAACTGGAATCTAATATACAACACAAATGAACTTTTCCACAGAAAAGAAAATCATGGACTTAGAGAATAGACTTGTGGCTGCCCGGGGGGAGAGGGAGGGAGTGGGAGGGATCGGGAGCGTGGGGTTATCGGATACAACTTGGAATGGATTTACAAGGAGATCCTGCACAGTAGCGTTGAGAACTATGTCTAGATACTCATATTGCAACAGAACAAAGAGGGGGGGGGGATGTATTCATGTAAGAGGAACTTGGTCCCCATGCTGTACAGTGGAAAAGAAATAATAATAAATTAAAATTTAAAAAACAACATCAAAAAAAATAATAAAAAAAAATAAAGTGGAAGAGGGAGCAGAACAGGAAGTTAGAATGATATGATGTGAAAAGCTGGCTTTGAGGGTAGACAGAGGCAGTCACCAGCCATGGAGTGCGGGTGGCCTTGAGAGCCCGGAAAAGGCCAGGGGACAGATCCTGCCCTAGACCCCTGACAAAGGAATGCGGTCCTGCAGCACCTTGATTTTAGCCCAGTGACTGGTTTCAGCAGTGACTTGGGTTTTAACTCCTGACAGACTTTTAACCTGCAGAACAAGATAATAAATGAATGTTCTTCTAAGCCACTGAATTTGTGGTCATTTAATTCAGCAGCAAATAGAAAATCAAGATGCCTCAATGAGGTTAGTTTAGGCTCTGAAATGGGAATTTCCGTAACAGTGTTTTATTAGGAAGTGTTCCCAGGAGAAATTGGCGAGGGGAGTAGGAAAGAGGGAGCAGGAAGGGAAGCAAGCCACACAGGGAGCCAGAGCCAGCCAGCTCCTGGGACCACCTTGGCTCAGTCCACACAGGAGCTCCCGAGACTGTGCAGGTCATTTCTCAACATCACCCTTAATCAGATGGCAACAGGACTGAGGTATTAGTCCCTCTCTGACCAG